>NC_060168.1:1523695-1595494 GCF_021292245.1 Micropterus dolomieu | reverse complement strand
ATTCCAGAGCTGAGGTAAAAGCAAAGGCATGATCCCTTCTAATCTTAAATTGAGGGACAGAAACAGCCAGCATGTTCTTGTCTGAGGACCTCAGGCTGCACACAGGTTGGTATAAAATCTTAAAATCAGTCCCTAAAACAAAATGGGTAGCCATGGTGTTAATGCTACACATGGAGTAGTATGTCCTCTGTTTTTCTGGTTTTAGTCAGAAGTCTAGCAGCCACTGTCTTTGCTAGTTGGAGTCTGATGAGTTATTTGTGGTTTACTCCCATTTCAAGACCATTGCAGTCGTGAGGAGACAAAGACATGTAAAGCAACTTCTGCATATTTGAAAGGTAAAATTTGTTGATGATATAAACAGGACTGGACAAGCTTGTTGGTATGATATTCAAATCGTGTCTCTGATTTATATTATGAAGGATTTGCTAAGTTTCATGTTTGTCAATATATGTAAATGCTCCGTATTTGTATAGCGCCTTTCTAGTCTTTTTTGACCACTCAGAGCGCTTTTACACTACATCTGCATTCACACACATTCATTCACTATATGTCATGTTACTATCGCCTTTCCTCCTCACAGACAACAGTCATTATTTGCACCATCACAAGATGTCGCTTTTTAAGAAGCATAAACCTTTCAAGTGTTTAAAGAAACCACCAATGCTTTCGGTTGTTCTGGGGAGGACATTCTGTATGGAGCAAATGCTTAGCCCGGTCATGGTCATTTACAGGTCACAATGATTGTTTCAATTTTCAATTTTCAATGATGACATAACATGCAGCTGGTACTGCAGGTATTCCTGGACATAATTCTTCACGAAAGTGGTCCAAGTGGTTAAAAAGTGAAAACTTTTACATATGTTGCAGTGTAATTGCTTGGGTGGATGCCACTGCAATAAAGGCAAGAGGGTGAAGTAGAGAAGCTGTAGCCAAAAGTATTGTTCAAAATACATTTAAGCACACAATAAGAAGTGTTATAATGTGCATGGTGTAAACATCCACAGGAAAATCATTTGAACAAACACTGACATGAGAGCAGCAGTGTATCGGATTTCATTTTGATCAGACTTGTATAACTTTTTAGAAACCAACATATACATACAGAATCTGTCCTTCAAAACAACAAAACATGATTAGGTTCAGCAACTGCTGGACCATCACATAAGCTGTGGAAAAATATATTTAATAAGAATATTCAGGATTCCCACGTTTTCCTAGGTACTGACCTGAACTTTAACCCAATCCAAATGTAATTCTAAATGTAATCTTTATCCTACACCCAGGTATTAATTCTGAATTAGCCTTATGTCAAGGTGAAGAGCAAATTCCATCTCTCAAGGTCCTCAAACCTCAGTTGATTCAAGAGGGTATAGAAACACGACACACACACACACACACACACACACACACACACACACACACAGTATCTCAGGCTTTACTTGCTCTCCACTGCAAGTCTTTATGGAAATGATTACCTTCTTTGGTCTCTCTCTTTTTCAACTCTTCCTCCATTTCCCTATCTACCTCCAACTATTAAACACTTGAGTGACAGTGAGTTTCTCTCATGATGCTTCTCCTCTCACCAACTCCCAGCACTCACGACGAATTCTGAACACTGCTCTTGTTCCAAGGGATAGTTAAATATAAATCACATCATTTTACTGTATGCAGGTATTGTCCTTTTATTCCAATGAAGTCTTATTCTGCTTTCTACTCAGGTGTATAAGGCATGGACATCACAATCTCTGCCCCTAGGCCAGGCTTACTGTGGCTTGTACGACACTAAATCTAATGGTCAAATCAAATTCTAATCATATACTGTATATCATTTATAATAGTCATGTTTGAATGTGTGTGCTTTTCTGTTATTGGTTTGTAATGGAAGTGTGCAAAGAAGTCCCAGGGCATCAGTAAGACCTGCAGTTCTGATTAGGCCACTGACCAAAGCTAAAAAAATTATAAATCGTGAAGTGAATTTTAGCAGGAAAATGAATACCTGTTTGGTATGCTAAATCAGGTTTTTTTCTTTGATCAGCTGCTTTTGGCTGAACTGTATGGTTTCCACATTAAAGAGGTCATATTATGCTTTTTGTCTTTTCCCCTCTCCTTTACTGAGTTATATATCTTTTTTGTGCATGTAGTAGGTTTGCAAAGTGAAAAAGTCCAACCCAAAGGGAGTTCCCATCTCCCACAGAAAACACTGCTCTAAACTGCCTGAAAACAGCTTGTTTGTAGTCCAGCCTTTTCCCTTTCATCCCTTTGACGACGCAGCAAAATGCGCATCATATGCTCACCTAGCAACTAGTCAAACACGCCCTCAAAAACACCGGTGGAAAAACACACTGAGCTGCAGCACCCAGTGACAAGATGTCCGCCTGCTGCCTCTCCTCTCCCTTCCAAACACTAGCTCCCCTTCCAGGCAGTCAGTGGACAGAAAGTTGTTACAGTGATGTAGAGGAACTTTATGGATGAAAGACACAGATTAATAACTCACCATCTGAAACTCTTGCTCCTGGTGGTACTTTTTTGGAAGGTAAATGGGTAGGAGCATCATGAAAAGGCAACCAGTTAGTTATTAGCAGCTTTCAAGTATACATCGTTTCTCTTAAACTACACTAAAATACAGAAACAATACACTATACAATAATACTAATCCTTATACCGTCCTATATACCATACAATACTATTTCTGTCACAACATTACTATACATTATAAAAGGAAGTTCACTAAATTTTTACTAAAATTGAATAGGCCCGTACAATGTAAAATTAACACTGAGATTTAAAACAACAGCATATTGACGACATTTCATGATATTTATTTTATAATTGTTATTGTGAGGGAAATCGGCCACTCAGCCAATTTGTTAGTGAGGACTTAAACCTAGCTAAAGATTCGATCATCTTAATGCTCATTGGTAGCCCATTCCACATAATGGCAGCTGAATACAGGAAAGTGTCCTTCCTCATATCACTCTTAAACCTAATGGGAACCAAATCAGTGGTACTCCCTCTTGTGGTATAATTATGGTATTCCCTAAGTAGTCGCACAGGTACTTTGGAGCTTCATTGTGTACAATCCTGTAAATTAGCATCATAGGTGCTCTTATATACCAGGAGAGGCGTGCATAATCAAAATGACACTGGATTAGAGCCCCTGCCAAGGTCTCTAATGCTGTTCTATTCAAAAAATTTGAGATTCTAGCCAGAAATACGATTCTTTGGTTGATTTTAGTGAGCACAATCTGAGCCATGCACTCTCCTGATAAATGATTGTCTAAGACACAGCCAAAGTAATTGACAGATTCCTTGGCTTGGATCTCAGTTTCTCCCACCACTATCTCAAAGTCTGTGGCCTTCTTTAGCTTTAACTTTGATCCACAGAGTATGGCCTCTGTTTTACCAAGATGGAGTGACCGCTTGTTTTCAGACAACCATGAAATAAGCTAAGCTCAGGACTTTTTCAGATTTATCCTCGTGGGATACCATTCATGCAGAATCATCTGCATATAAAAAAAGGTCACATGAGCAAGCGGATTTCATATCATTAATATACAATAGAAAAAACAGTGGACCTAAAACCATTTATTCTTTCTGTCCATTTATGTGCATGTGTTTTTGTGGGGTCACCCCCACACATTTAGTTACATAAAATACACATAATGGCACAGTGGTATCTAAATGCTAAGTGTCACACCTTGCTCATAAGATCAATGTAACGTTCTGTTATTGGCCAGAAAATGAAGGTATCCATACTGTATACATGAATACTGTGAAGCCTTCGTAGAACTAAGAGCTCCCCTCTCTCTCCCCAGCCACTTCTACATTCTAATGAAGTGTATAATGAAGTTTTGTGGCCTCGTGCCATGCGAGAGCAGGTGGTTGTGGGGTGGTATGCCACTTCGCACTGGGTCAGGGACACAGACCCCGTCATTTAAATTAGAGCCAGGAAGCAAAATGCCACAAGGAGCCAGGAAACCCAGCCATGATTTGGCAATGCAATGCAGAAACACAGAATCTCATGGAAGTGAACTGGGAAAAAAATGAGGAGGATGAGGAGAGGCAGAGACATACAGATAAAGTTTAACTAGGGCTGTTAAATAGTATATTTGGCTTAGCTATATAATAAAACCAGACCATGCTCACTGTCCCTTGATGTGCATCAGTGGCACTTATTTATGCTCTTTGTTTAATTTTAAGGACAGCAAGTTGAAGAAATTGTATAAAGAGTACAAAGAACAGTATTCTCATTTATACATAAATACATTTTCTTTCTATAAAAAACAAAACAAACATGGCTGCACACTGCCTATAAAGCTCCTCAATGCGAAGTCAGAATTATATGTAATTTAAATGTACTTTAATTTAATTTAAATAACTCTATTCATGGACATACTATTCATAGTTTTCAGTCACATGACATGCGTGGTGACCTGGAGGGCAAAACAACAGACCAACACCGCTCACCCATAGAGACGCCGCAAAAGCAGTCACATTTTATTTGGATAACCTTTCAACTTAAGAAAAAAGATATGAACACAAACTGCAAGTGTTCTATTTCTACCGTTACAAAAAAGCCAGGTCCCTGTCAGCACTCGACTGCGGTAATGTTTACTTTTACCTTCTGGGGAATCCCTCCACTAACACAGTCCAGGCTTGTCTCCTCCTCAATTAGTAAATCCGAAACAACCATCCAGTATTTTGGCAAGGCAAAAAGTAACATACTCAAAGTTACAGTGTATCTCTTGCTTGTTGGTTGGCAGGAAGCGGAAAATAACGTCTTTTTGCCCTCCAAGGGAGCGTTTTCATTGGAGTGTGACGTCACGTGAAAACTATGAATAGAGCCTTTATATAATCCCTGTAAAGAAAGAAGTAAAGTATTTGGAGTAAAGAATGTATTCTAATGAAATTAAGGTTGAATACTTGAATATGTGGTAAACAATTTGATTCTGCTGGCAATTATGTAATTATGTATTATGTGAAGCATTTGAAAACAAATTGGACAGCTTTAAACCTTGAAACATATCAATCATACATTAGTTCATCTTTTCAGTTATTATATCCACCTCCACTGGACTGAAGGACAATATCTCTGGATCTCTGGAACTCACTGGATTTCCCTTGCTAACTCCTCTGCCTGGCCTAGTTCTGATCTTGACCCCTCCCGAACTAATTAAATTATTCTACTTTGAATATCTGTGTCTCTGAGTTCTGTGTTCTGCACCTGGGTTCACAATGAAAATCTAGCCTTAACGAGGAGAGGGTGATGAAGCAGATTGTGTTTGTACTGACGGGGCCTGCAGCTTTCTAGTGTTTTCGTTATCGATCGACGTGTCAGTTTGTGTTCTCAATCAATTTGTCAATAAAATCTCAATGCCCATTATGATGTCCCAGAGCCCAAGGTCGCATCTTCAAGTTCCTTGTTCTTTCCAACCAACAGCCCATGAACCAAAGATATTTAGTTTACTAACATGTAAGAGAAAGAAAAGCTGCAAATCTTCACATTTGAGATGTTAACCAAAACACACAAATGATTGTGAAAATAGTTACTACAAAAATTAATTTTCTGTACATTGACTCTTCGGTTAATCAACTAATTGTTCCAACAACAGGCACAACTGCTGTCCAGCATTAGATCTCCCAGGAATGACCAAATTCAAACTAAAAAGGACCTGCTCAGTTATCTGCCTGACTGAGGTCATCCAAGCTCAATCGAGCAGCAAGGGTATTTGCTCTGTGATTAATCAGCTATGGTGCACCAACAGTACACTGATAAGCATCTCTTTCTCTGTCAAATGCAGGCCATTCTACCTTCCCAGAAAGTCACTCTGATTATTATAGTCATTTATATCCCTCCAACATCCCCCTGATGCTACCATAGTCATCAGGGACCTGGCTAGTTACATCTCTACTGTGGAAAACTCAGGGTGACCTCACAGTTGTCGTCGTCAGAAACGTTAACCACACCAAAATAACTAATTCTAACATCAACACAAAATTTTATTAGAGATTATAGAAAGTGAAAAGTGACTCTGTTTAAATATCAGTGTTGCATCCTTAACCTCTGCAATTCTTGTAATCAGTACACGTAAGAAAGGGAGTGAAAGGAAAGGAAGAGGAGAATTATTACAGCAGCTTCAAAAGGTAATTGTTGTAGAGCAGCTGTATTTTAGAAAGTAACCTTTTGCACATAAAAAGAAAAATAAGAGCATCTAAAAACAAAATATGGAATTTCTTTGATAATGTAAGACGATTAGTCCAAGCCAAAGAATAATACAGCAATAATTGTTAATATTGTCACAGTTGTTTCAGCAGTTGTGTTTGCTTGAGGCAAGGGGCATGTGCCTGTAGTTGCTTACTCACTAAATACCAAATATCAAATAATCCAGCAGTGTTTGAGATGGATGTTCCATCATACAGAAAATATTGTCCCTCATTCATATTATCCATATTAATCTGTTAATCCGTCAGCTACATAAACATTGGGATGTGGACACAATGTCATGCACTTCACAAACATACAAACAGACACTGTGATGTGACAAAAGACTCAAAACACCCACAGTTTGCCTGGGCTCATACACACGGCATGTTTTTGACACACATAATATTTGGCACACATTGTCACATCAGAGAGTCTTTATCTCTCTAAAACCAGCACACACACACGCTTTAACATTGGTAGTATTGGGTTCAAAATGATAGAGCAAACACAGGCAAGGGTTTATATTATAGATATAATGTCAAATCTAATGCAGAGCCAATAGAGCCTCTGGCAGTGCATAGGAATTACTATCATCATTTGTCATACTGGATATTAAAAACTCAACAGCTGAGTATATCTGAACATACTCTAGCATTTCTAATAGACAAATCTGGCTGAAGAAAATAATAGTAAAAACAATAATGGTACGACATAAATAATCAGTAACATTTGGCTGGGTACTCTACTATGTCTATAATACATGAGTTTCGGAACCGCTACAGTCATTTTTTTCCACAAAAACATTTTCACTTAGAGGCAAGCCTTCCAAATGAAAGCACAAGCAAGCTGGGGATGTCAGTCTGTCAGTAGGTCAGTTCGCCACTTTGGTCCAGGCTGATATATCTCAAAAACTAGAGGAAGAATTACCATGACATCCACGCGGTCATTATGATCCCCACAGGATACTACTTAGCACCACCAGCCGGCTGAGCCAACATTTTGGTTGCTATTGGAATGAGTGCCATGGCATTTGGTGCAGACAGAAATGTCCCCCCTCAGGGTGAGCTGTAAGCATGCAAACATGCCACACCTAATGTACACTGGATGCAGCTGTGTTGCATTTCCAGCTCTGACAGAGCTCCAAGAGCCCATCTGGCACTATTCTAGCTTGTGCGCCTGGCATGTGACTGCAGTGTCTCACTTGTGAAATAATATATGATAAGAGTATTTAATTTGTTCCTGGGGGTTAGGGTTAAAACATCTTTTTTTTGTTTTTATTGTAGGAAGAAAATGAAAGAGAGGGAGGAGATTTAGAGATGTTCTTATGCTAATATGCATTATTCAGGAAACACTGATACAGTAGGGAATAGTACTGTGATTACATATATAGATGGTAGACGCCTCGCGGAGCTTGGCTGCAGACTCTTAGAAGCTGTCTCCACACGACACACTTCAGCCTTGTTTTTCAGCTCGAACAGATACGCCATATTCATTTGAACCTAGATTATAAACATGTAACTATTCACATGTCACTTTTTGTGACGTCTCAATTTAATATTTGCTTGTCAGTTGGGTAAAGACAAATCTATGATCTGTCATCAGAGCACCATAACAGAAAAAACAAAGATAGGAGGAGAAAGGCAAAGATGATCCATTTCTTCAACTTGTCTCAGACATCAATATGAGTCGGCTGAATTATAAAAATAAAGCTCAGTGGCTGTTTTGATTCCAGGTTTACAAAAATACCTCTTGTAAAGTTCTCCCTGACACGCAGCAGCACCTTTGTTGAGGAGTCATTTTCGCCTTCGGTGTTAAAATAGCAGAGCTCTGCTATGATAACACAGACACTTAATCTGCGCTGAGGAGACGGCTATGTTGTTGGCTGATGCTTTGTTCTTTGTTATTCACTCAGAAAGACTTCAACCTTGACATGAGGTTGTTTTTTTCCCCGCTGTATGAGAGAATGAGATAGGATCTGTTTCTATGACAGAGATAAAACAAGGGAAAGGCAAAGAAAGAGAGAGAGAGAGAGAGAGAGACTAAACCAGAGGGCTGAGCCTGCGGGCTGACAGCTGGCTCTTGTCCACAAAATAGTCTTAACCCTCCTACAGGAAACTGCAAAGTTTGCATCTGCAGCGTGTCTGTGTACCTCTGTGTTGTATTATGAGCTTAGTGTCAATCCTCTGTTCCATTAGGGATTCTGTTTGACAATGTGACTACAGTATGTACAGTATGTGTGGTGCCCAAACGCTCACACACATTCAGACACACACACTTTCATGGATTTGCAGAGACTGCTGATTCAACGTTCTGTCATCACTACTTCTTGTATTTCTGACCAGGTTCGTCCCTTTGTACATGACATCAGTAAATACTGGCTGATCATAAAAAAATCATAATAGAATATGACAATGTGTAAATGTTGAGACTCACATTGTGATGAATAGTTTATAGCAGGATAACAGGGTTAATGGACTTAATTTACTTCTTCCCCACCAATGCCTGGACTATATTTGCATCCCTTTTATCAACTCTAGGGCGTATGTACAACATTATGATTTCCTGATTGCTTTTAGTATTGATTTATCCTCAGATTTTGTGATGAAGTGTTTTACATTGATGATGCTTGGTGCTCAAACACAGTCAGGACTCCCAAATGTCAGACTGTTTATTGTGAAGATGAAACTTTCATTTCACATCTGGTTGCTGTTGTTTACATTCACCTGGGGTGTATACATGTATGTATATATGTATATAAATAACTGTATATATTGTTTTATTTTTTTTATGTTACCATATTTCAATATAGACCTACTTGATTATATGTTGTGTGTGTAGCATGAAGGAACTCCAAATTCCATTTCGTTATGCAGCCTTGTGCTGTATAATGACTAATAAACAACCTTGTTGTACCTTGTTTAACAAATTGGCATCATGATGTGGTTGCTTGAGTAACGCCAGAAAGCACAAATAATCCTGCTAAAATTTGCTTGGCTTTCTGTAAGAATGGTGCAGTGCTGCCCTCAACAGGTCAAATGTAGAGTTCAAGTGATTGAACTGCAGTTTTGTGGATAGCCCAGTCGTGTTTTTTTGTCATCAACACCCAGTAGGGATTGCAAAGAGTAGTCTGTTACTCAGTTTCTATGTTTGCATAAATTGGAGGGGTGGTGATGGCGCATAGATAAGATGCTTGCCTTTTGTGTGGGAGATCTGGGTACGATTCCCACTGTGAGACATCCACCACCTGAGCAAGACACTTAACCCCTAGTTGCTCCAGAGGTGTGCGACCTCTGACATGTATAGCAATTGTAAGTCGCTTTGGATAAAAGCATCAGCTAAATGTAATCTCATAGTAGTTTTGCTTCTTTAGAGAGTGCCCCAATGCATATTTACATCTATGTTTAAACATTTGTTCAGTAGGTAAAGCGGCCTTTTTTGTATAAGACCTCACACAAGACTTGAAGAGTAGTGGTAGAAGTATAGAAGTAAGTATGTATAAAAATTCCATCCATAAATGGACATTTAAGCTGTTCCAGTGGCACATTTTGGCCTGGTGACCTATTAAGATACGACATGAAGGATGACGTCATTTAGATTAGAAATTACCTGTAAATAAATAGCATAATCAATCTTGTTCATTTCAAAACACCTATTATGTTGATCGAGGGTTTGTTTTATCTTTCTTGATTGGCTGCATGTGTGATTAATGTAATGTGATATTCAGAATGTGAGACAAATCAGTTTTGATCAGTGGTGTAAGCTGTGTCAGGGTCTGTCTCGTCCTGCCTGTTTACTGCCGTTTGTCTTAATTGCTGTATCTGTTGGCATTTCATAACCTGCTTTCACCCTCTGGTCTCTGTGTTTCATTGTCACCCCTCCATCTTTCACTCCCTGCTTCTCTTCTCAGTTATTGTTTCTCTCTTTCACATTTTCTTTTGTTATTTATTACAATGGCAATCACATGGAAAATAAACATATTAATTCTGAGGAAAATTCACAGATTGCAGGGTCTTTAAGAGGTCATATTATCCTTTTTGACTTTTTCCCCTCCCATTTATTATGTTATATATTTTTTTGAGCATGTAATAGGTTTGCAAAGTGAAGTCCACCTCAAAAGGAGTTCCCATCTACTAAATCAATTGTAGTCCAGACCTTGGATGACCAGACGTCCCAAAAAATTTGGGACAGTCCAGAAATACTAGCAGTTGTCCCGACTCCTGTCCGGTTTGTCCCAAAAGTTAGACTTAACATGTGTTTTGATTATGGCCTGATTAATCATTAAATACTGATCGTTGTGTAGTTCTCTTGCTCCAGCAGGGGTTGCAGGTTATCACTCGTGCTCTTTCCCCCTTTTTGTTTTCTTGTGGTTAGTGGAAGTTACAGTTGCGAGTACAGGGAAAGTGTAGCTTCAGGCAGCCACAGCGGAGAGATCTTCAATTCAATTCAATTTTATTTATATACCGCCAAATCACGACAACAGTTAGTTAGAGTAGCGCTCATAAAAGTGCTGCTCTAGACCATACGATATTATTTACAGAAACCCAACATCCAACATGCGCATTGTGCAGACAGGTGTGACACCTCACTGATGAAAAGAAAAATTTGGTAACAAATCATGATTTACCCAATGTAATTATAACTATATAACATATACACATATACATATATATAAATAATGTAATAATGACTAATAATTAATGCTTTGTGCTAGCTTTGTGTTTTGATTTTTACATGTGTTAATGTTCATTGAACGTACCGGTAGGACTTGCGAGGTCTCCTGCGTCTGCGAACAGGGCGAGAGGCATGTCTGCGTCTGCGTGGCATTGTCAAAACAGCTTGCTGGATGTAACAGCTTCTATTTATAAGCTCACAGTGGCAACGTCTATTATGTCACTGATGATGTCACAGTTTCTGCATTAGAATTGATGGCTTAATCATTAGTGACATCCTTGGATTCCATGATGTCACAGTTTCTGCATTAGAATTGATGGCTTAATCATTAGTGACATCTTTGGATTCCATGATGTCACTGATGATGTCAGCAAAGGAACTTCATGATGAAGCTGATGTAATTAAGTCTCCCATGAACGCTCCAGATTCTGTGTGTAAGTGTTTATGCGGCTTCAGGTTTATATCTTTTTTCATGTAATGTTTTAAAAAGAGAAAATGCAACACAACTTATTTAGCTATTGTTATGTTTAAAATCACTGAGCTGAGTTTTGTTTTGATGCTTGGGCTACATGTTTAATACAGTTTGTCTAGCGTCTGCGTCGGACAGCTCTCCTACGTCTGCGGACAGCCGAAGATTTGTGGGGTCTCCGACGTCTGCGAACAGGGCGAGCGGCGTGTCTGTGTGAGCATGGCATGGTCAAAACACAGGTTTCAGGATGTATCGGGGTCTATTTATAAGCTCCCCATGGCAACTTCTAATGTGTCACTAATGATGTCACAGTGTCTCCATGAGAAATGTTGGCTTAATTATTAGTTACATCACTATATACCATGATGTCGCGGATGATGTCACAAGTTCTGCAATAGAAGTTCTGCATCATCAGTGACATAAATAGACGTTGCCACTGTGAGCTTGTAAATAGAAGCTGTTACATCCAGCAAGCTGTTTGTTCACACTGTCACGCAGACGCAGACACGCCTCTCGCCCTGTTCGCAGACGCAGGAGATGGCCGTCCACCCTGAGCCATGGTTCTGCTCGAGGTTTCGGCCTCTTAAAAGGAAGTTTTTCCTTGCCTCTGTCGCCTAGTGCTTGCTCTTGGTTGGAACTGTTGGGTTTCTGTAAATAACATCACAGAGTACGGTCTAGACCTGCTCTTTTATGAAAAGCGCTGTGAGATAACTGTTGTTGTGATTTGGCGCTATATAATAAAATTGAATTGAATTGTCAGCATTTAAGTCAAGCATGAGAAAATACTTATGTCATGGTTAAAATTTCAGTATATATGTTGTGTATATTTTGCTTAATCGTTTGTCAGTATTATTATTATTATTATTATTTTATTATTATTTATAATAATTGTTTATAATATCAATTGAAAATCCAGAGTGGATGTTTCACTATAAGCCCTTGGGGGTTTCTTACCTCTCCTGCATAATTCAGTCAGTCACTTCTTTTATATATCTTATGTGTCTTTGTGCTACTAAATAAATAAATAAATCATGGAGCCCAAGCATCAAAACAATGCTAAGCTCAATGATTTTAAACATTACAATAGCTAAATAAGTTGTGTTGCATTTTCTCTTTTTAAAACATTACATGAAAAAAGAAATAAACATGAAGCCGCATAAACCAATATTATGTAGCTGCAGTACCGGAGGCTGCAGTTTCAGGACCCCTGCAATCCTGGGACCGCAGGTCTAGGACCGTAATTCTTTTCTGACAACGGCATCTAGTGGAGTGGTGGTGGTAATGCACAGCAACACAAAGGAGGTTAACCCTGTCTGCTAGCAAGTGTGCAGCTGTAGGGTTAACCGGTTGACATGCATATAATCAATAACTTCAGTTTAGGCACACACTCGGTGATGGTTGTAGTAAGGGTAATAGGCTTTTGGGGGCTGTGAAGAGTAACATAGCTAGCTAGCTAGCCAGCCAGCTAGCTGGCAGTATCAAAGTAAACAAGGATCCTAGAAATGCAGTTCCGGTCCTAGGAGTGCGGTCCTGAAACAGCAGCCTCCGGTACTGCAACTACATACTACTCGCACAAACACTGATGAAGAATCTTGAGTGTTCATGGGAGGCTTTAATTACATCAGCTTCTTCATGAAGTTCCTTTGATGATGTAATAGTTTGTCTCACTGGAGTTGTCACATCATCGGTGACATCATGGAATACAGTGATGTCATGAATGGGTGTGTCAGCGTTGAAAAAAGACATTGTGACATCATCAGTGGCATAATAGACGTTGCCAATGTGAGCTTTTAAATAGAAGCTGTTACATCCAGCAAGCTGTTTGTTCACAATGCCACGCAGACGCAGACACGCCTCTCGCCCTGTTCGCAGACGCAGGAGACCTCGCAGGTCGTCTGCTGTCCGCAAACGTAGGAGAGCTGTCCGACGCAGACGCTAGACAAACCGCATTAAACATGTAGTCCAAGCATCAAAACAACGCTCAGCTCAATGATTTTAAACATTACAATAGCTAAATAAGTTGTGTTGCATTTTCTCTTTTTAAAAATTACATGAAAAAAGAAAGTCAAAGTAAACAAGGATCCTAGAAGAATCTGGAGCGTTCATGGGAGGCTTTAATTACATCAGCTTCATCATGAAGTTCCTCTGATGATGTAATAGTTTGTCTCACTAGAGTTGTCACATCATCAGTAACATTGTGATATCCAATGTTGCAATTTTCCATCGGATCGACCAAAAGCGCTCCAAGACCCTAGCTTTGCTAAAGCAGAAGCACTTTGAGCTGGGTGAGAAGGCAGATAAATTGATCGCTAGGCAACTGAAGGGCGTCTTATCTGACACGGCAATACACAAAAGTTCCTCATCCACTGGTCAGCTATTAACTGATCACATGGAGATCAATGACAGATTTTATAGTTTCTACAGCCAGCTATATACTTCCAGATCTACTGCCACAGAAACAGACATTGCCAATTTTCTCCATACTTTAGAAATTCCAGTCCTTTCTGAGCCTACAAGACTGGAATTGGAATAGAATTTTAGAATTTTACAAGACACACATTGATGATTGCCCCCCTTTTGCTTCGGATGATCAATTGCTCAATGAAAAATGGTACCTTCCCTCATACCCTCTACGATGCCTATATCTGTGTCCTCTTAAAAAAGGACAAAGAGGAAACAGATGTTTCATCTTACCGTCCCATAAGTCTGCTTAACTCTGACCAAAAAGTTGCAAAGGTCCTGACCAATCGGTTAAACAGATATATTGGAACTTTAATTCATCCTGATCAATCAGGTTTCATCCCCCATCGATTTTCCTTCTCAAACACAAGGCGTTTGCTAAATTTAATGTATTCATCTAAATTGCCCCTCTCTGCTGTGATCTCACTAGATGCCCAACAGGCTTTTGACCAGGTAGAGTAGGAATACATGTTTGCTGCTCTTGACAAATTTGGCTTTGGGTCAAAATTTATGAATATATTAAAAACACTTTATGCTGGCCAACCATGAAAAATCCCCCCCTTTTTCATTGCACCGCAGCACCAGGCAGGGCTGCTGCCTCTCTGCAATGCTTTTTGCATTAGCTCTTGAGCAGCTGGCCATAGCCATCAGAGCAAACCCCCAAATCTCTGGCATAAGGTGTGGCACATCTGAGTGCACCATCGGTCTGTATGCAGATGATGTATTTCTGACTCTTTCAGAAGTAAAAACATCCCTTTCACATCTTCTTAATCTGCTGGGTGGCTTTGGGCGACTCTCTGGGTTTACTATAAACTGGGAGTTTTTATGTTTCTGTCTAATAGTCTTGACTCCAGTTTTCTTCTTAATTTGCCCTTCAGAATTACCCACGACCTTCTTATCTGGGAATTAAAATCCCCAGAAACCCAAAGCTTCTTTTAAACTTAATTATATGGATCTGATTGACAGGCTCAAGTGTATGACAGATAAATGGAAAGTTCTCCCCCTTTCATTGGCCGTGTCAATATTGTCAAAATGGTCGTGCTCCCTAAATTTACTTATTTCAGAATGTGCCCATCTTTCTCTGTAACTCAATTAAAAATTTAAACCAGATCAAGGGAATTCTGAACCTTCCAGAGATGTCAATACATGCTCCCATATGTCAGAGCCCCTGTTTTAAGCCTGGTTTGATGGATGCTGTCTTGAAGCACTGGTCAGATAAAAGGTTTAACTACTATCAGGGATCTCTACATTGATCATTTTGCATCTTTTGCCCAGCTCCAGGCTAAGTTCAAACTCTCTAATAATCAATTTTTTCGTTATTTACAAATTAGGAATTTTGTCAAGCAATCTTTCTCACCTAGATGCGACCCACACAACCCAACCCAAACACACGACCCATAGGGTCGTACCAGGGGCCCTTTCATAGAATACATCAGGAAGGATAGATCACAAACTGGGACCTAAATGCACGACTCTGTTTTTCTATAATTTTGCTAGTTATCCATACTGAGACTCCATTCCCCTCCTTCTTGGGCCTCCTGGACTTAACCTGTGTGAGTGGACTTCCTTCACTGTATCGACACTTATAACCATACTTTTTCTTTTCTATATAATCAGTAAGTGCTGGCTGTTCTTTTTTGTTGTTCTTTTTACTTGTCTGATCTCCTGTTTTTTGTTATTGAGTGCATCTAATCAGCAACATAAGTACAAGTACAACAAAATAAAAGTAATGTAATCTGATGTAATCTTTTAGTTACTTACCTTGTCTTCACGTGCCTATCGATGCGTTGTCTCCTCAGGGTATTTTTAGAGAACATACAATAACAAATTCTCCTATTCCCAAAATCCATGTTTAAATGTTTTTATATTGCTATGCTTTGCACTATGTCAACACTATGACAGTATCTGGCCCATCAATGACAAAAAAACATTATTTTGTAGGTATTCTTGATGATATTTAGGAGTTTGTCATTTGGAAAAGCATTTTAAAATGTTGATGACAGGATGGATGGGAGCAACGAAACCTCGCTCAGCAGCCTCCCAGTGAACACAGCATGAATAGGACCGAACACAGCCTCAAAGACCAACAGGCAATCCTGAGATGATTCACACTCAGCTTCTTGATGGATAGCTTTACTTTTTGCTAAACGGCTAACTGTGCCTATCTGCCTGTATCTGAGAAAACAAAACACCCCACATTTCCTTAGACCTGTAGACCACTACTGACCTCAGAATCAGCTGCCCTGCCATTCTCCTGCTTCTCTCTCTCTGCTAAAATATCTTCAATAACCATCTAGTCAATGAATGGAAGGATATGCTGGTACAACAGCATTAACAGGGACACTATAACATTTAGTTTTCACTGACAAAAACATTCTATGGAGACTGATATTGTTTAAGAGATATTAATGGCGTTCAAACTACCAACACTATAGTTTTCCATAGCCAACTAAAATATCCCCTTTCCTTTACCTCAAGTAAACACAGGTTTTCCAAAAAAGTAACTTAGGCTACAAAAAACAAGCAACTGATTTCTGCATTTTATTCTAGTATATTTTTATATTTGTCATCTGCCACCTGAACTTTGTTTCCCTTAATATAAATAAAGACATTTCCACTATAAATAAGTGCAGAAAATGTCTCCAAAATGCAAGGAACTAAGTGTTTAATGCTCAAAATCTTCTGGGGGAGGACCCACATGCCCCCACCAATCGAATATTTCATAAATGAATATTTCTTCTAAATAGTTGTGATATATGAGCTAGTCTTGTTCTCGTGACGCCTATCTTCAGAATCAGCTTTATTTGCTAGGTATGTGTATACATACAAGGAATTTGACTCAGGATTGTACATTGCTTACTTACAATACAATAATAATACAATAATAAAATCACACACAGGCTACAGTAAAGAAAACACACATATTGAGACAAAGTGCAACAAAAGGATGCAGGAGTAAAATTATTATCATTATTATGTACATGTTGTGCGATGGAGCATAGTGCAAAGGATGCTGGAGTAAATAAGTATTATGTGCAAGTGTTGTGTACATGCGGTAGGTGGATTTGGTATACAGTATATACACAATATAAAAAATGACAATAAGAACAGTATGAACAGCTCTGAAAGAGAAAATGATGAATAAATAATAAGGGGTAACCAGAAAAGAGGTTGCTGATTAGAGACAGAGTTACTGGATTATTGCACAGGAATTGTTCCTGACACTGTGAGTCAGAGTCAGCTGTTCATCAGAGTGATGGCTTGTGGGAAGAAACTGTTCCTGAGTTTGTTGGTTTTGGCGTACAGTGCTCTGTAGCGCCTACCAGAGGGGAGAAGCTGGAACAGGTTGTGTCCGGGGTGAGATGGATCTGCAGTGATGTTTCCTGCCGATTTTCTGACTATGGAAATGTATAAGTCCTGAATGGAGGGCAGGTTGGCACCGATTATTTCTTCTGCAGTCCTGACTGTCCGTTGTAGTCTGCTCCTGTCCTTTTTGGTGGCAGATCCAAACCAGACAGTGATGGACGTGCAGAGGACAGACTGGATGATGGCTGTGTAGAAGTGGCTGCTTAGGCAGGTTGAGCTTCCTGAGCTGGTGCAGGAAGTACATACTCAGCTGGGCCTTCTTGATGATAGTGTCAGTGTTGGGCTCCCACTTTAGGTCCTGGGATATAGTGGATCCCAGAAACCTGAAGGATTCCACAGCAGACACAGGGCTGTTGAGTATGGTGATGGGGGGCAGAGTGGGGGGGCTCCTCCTGAAGTCCACGATCATCTCCACAGTAAGCTCCAGGTTGTTCTGGTCGCACCAGAGAGCCAACTGATCATCCTCCTGCCTGTAGGTCGACTCATCACCGTCCCGGATGAGGCCAATGCCCGTTGTGTCGGCAGTGAACTTCAGGAGTTTGACAGATGGATCTCCTGAGGTGCAGTCGTTGGTGTAGAGGGAGAAGAGCAGTGGGGAGAGCACACACCCCTGGGGGGGGCGCCAGAGTTAACACACATTATGTACATAAATAAGTGTATGTACTGTTGTTATTTAATTGTATTTATTTAATATGTTACCATATTTTAATACACATAAAATTATCTGTTAAGTTGTATGCGTGTAACATGGAGGAACTACAAACTTTCTTTGTCTTTCTACCACCTTGTGTTGTATAATGATACATAACCTACCTTGTACCTTATACCTTGTCTATTTGTAGATCTGTTATGTTTCCAAGTAGAAGTGGTCATTCAGACATGTAGTCAAAGCCTCAAAAGGTACAATCTACAAATCTTTCTGACAAGAAAAATATTAATATTCTGACATTACATGTGTAAAATAACAAAAAAATATATATATTCAGCTCTAAACTATTTGCTGTAAGCAGATCCAACAATAATTATGAGCATATGTCTAATTTGCTGTCTAATGCCACCTTCTTTTCCATTTTTTTTTGTCACTTTTCGTACACTAATGAATATCATAACGTTGTCATGATTCACTGGGACACAATATAACAGAGCCATGGTTAATGTTATTGGTAACATCTGTGCTTTCGCTGCTTTGACAAATCATTATGTCAATGCTGCTTTTATGAGTTACAGTTTCTTTGAGCCAGGTTCATAACACATGCACAAAGTAGCTCCTGGTAACGCACAGATGCCACCATTGAAATCGATCAGCTGGCAAAAGGTTTAAAATAACCAATAACCATGTCCAATCATACCTGAAGGTACAAAATGCATGTCTCGGAGAGTGAAAAATATGTTATACAAAATAGCCTTTTTACATGCATATATCAGATGGTGGTACCATATAGATCATATAATCACAGATTTAGATCAGTACACAAAAGCTACCCCCCAGTGAAATGTAGCAAGCTAAGCTACAGCAATGTGGCAAAAGTAGCATATATATATATATACCCACACACACACACACACACACAGTATAGGCCTAATTTATGTTGAACCAACTTCATTCCACAGTAGCAATAGAAGAAAGACTAAAAACCTGCTCCAAACAGAGTGCGTGTGTGTGTGTGTGTGTGTGTGTGTGTGTGTGTGTGTGTGCGTGCGAGAGAGAGAGCTAAATCAGACACACTGAAACTCCCCTACTTAGTGCCATATCATTACATCTAAATGTATTTCCTCATGCAACAAATGGAGAACCATTGTTGTTAAAGCAACTTAATTATCACATTGTCATGTGTATACGTGTATATGTGTATGCCATGTAATACTGTTTCTTATTTTAACAATAGTTCCTTTGAAAAATTCTACTGCTTGTCAAAAAGCAAGACATATTTTTAATGTAACAAAGGCCTATATTGTTTTTTTGTTGTTTTTATTCCTCTTTCTTTAGTTTTTATAATGTCATTTCATCATTTATTATTTATATTTTTTTCATTGTTTATATGTGAATTTGTGCTCTGGCAACATTGCAACCTAAACATTCATGGCAATAGCTCTGAAAGAAAGAAAGAAAGAAAGAAAGAAAGAGAGAGAGAGATGTCTCATCTCATCTCATGGAAACAAGTTTCTGCCACTACATATCAAAGTTTCCTCCTCACTAGAGGAAGAGCTGTCCAGGCTGGACCCTGGTCCTTCTCACAAGAGGTGCTACAGTAACTATCACAATAGAAAGTAAACTCAATCGCGCGTGTCTTTACTCCCCTGCAGCAGAGTCGCAGACATCAGCCCATCGGTACGTGATGTCACCGTCACACGGAAGTGCTTCCGGCTGCACATACATGTCCGTGTGTGGCGGTGGCGTCACTCACCGATCCTTCAGAAATGCTTGGGAAAATGTAGCTCTTTTATTGCCCGAGTACTCGCTACTGAGAAATGTAGTTAAACTAGTAACGGCGCTACTTGTAGCGATGCTACTGCCCAACACTGCATATCACACACACACACACACACACACACACACAAATTACTTGTTGCTAGGTATGTTGTCGGGCTGTCATGTTGGATTTAGGGGGAACACACTCAGTCAAGTCAAGTGGTTCATAGGATACATGCAGGGAACAATTTCTAAATATTGATTACCCCCATGTAATCTAAAATGTATTAAAGGGATGCTTTTCAATTCAAATATTGACTCCTTTCCAACAGCAAACTTGTAAAATGACTGCAGGGATAGCCTTCAGTCCAATTAGAGTGCAGCCATGGCAAAATAAGAGTATGAGTGTAGCAGTTTGCACTCACTGTATATGAATATTCTCTTTTCCCGCTCAATAGTTTATTCGTTGAACATTTCAGGCTGAAAAACACCATATGCAATGCAGAGTGACAAGAATGATAGAAGATCCGGAGCTGAAGCCTTAACATTTGAGGTTTATTATTTGTCCATGACCCACCATGATTATTATTTTTAAATGCCATTTCTGCTATATTGGTTTCAATAGAGAATGTCATGAAATATGAATTTGAGATGGGTTTTTTTGTAATAACGCCGCCATTATTAAACATCACCAGTCATTTATCTGTTGAAGTACACAAGGGAAAACATTTACAAAAGGATTCCAAATCAAATAGGTATGTTGTCAGAAGCATACAGACAAAAAGCTCACATCATTGTCGTGCTGCTCCAAAGCACTGAGGGCTGTCCACACAATTCCATGCAACACAAAAATGCACATGTACAAGTACTGAAGAATTGTACAACTGTGAGGTACTTTACTTCTGCATTTCAGAGAGAAATATTTAGCTTTTAACTCTGCTACATTTATCTGGCAGCTTTAGTGGTATGTCCCAGGGATAGGGGAAACCTAGTCATAACATGCTATGTGACCCCCCCCCAATACCATATTATGATTAAATGTATTATTGTGCTATCCATAATAATAGCAGTAAAACAGAAAAAACACAAATATTGTGTAATTCACTGTATCATACCTGATCCAATACCTGTATGATAAAAAAGCATTTTCATTTGGGCCTTATCATTGATTGATGTTCAATTCTAGTGTCTTTTTATGAATATATAATTTTTTTTCAGTGAACTAAATGAAGAGGCAATCCAAGGGTGTAAAGTGCAGAGAAGCTTTACTAACCAGATGATAGTACAGCCTGTATGAGGCCTCAGAAGTGAAACCCAGGGCAATAAATATAAATAAAGCATTTGCTGCTGCTCGTAAAGCTTATGAGGCTGCAATTGTTACCGTGCCCTCAGTGATGAGTTTTGCCCCTGGATGAGCAAATCATCATTTTTACCAACTCAGACCTTCACTTATTTGGATTATGACATCTGGGTAGTAAAAGAAAACTCTTTAGAGAGATTTATTGAGTAAATTTAACTGAAACGGTCAAAAGTGGGGGACAATAATAGGACTTGCATGTCCCCTGTCCTCAGTGGAAAAGATGCCCTTGATGCAACAGAAATTCATTACAATGTGTTACATCATTAGTTACGCATTAAACTGTTTAAACATCTTACAACCATCATAGAGGTAGGATCATGGATTCCATTAGACTTTGAATGTGTACCTAACTGATCCATTGCAGTTAGTTGAGATTATCTGCCATTGTCCAGCTAGGTCAGCTCTTGTCCACCATTAGTATCCAGCCTCAACCAGTCCTTCGTCTATTACTGCCATCATGAAGCTCTCTCAGTGAATGGCCAAGTTTTGAACGGTTCCTTGGCTCCTATGACGTTTGTTGTATTTTGACACTTTGGGACTGTGTTGGTACTCAGTGAGCTTACAAAATCATACACAATAGACAATGAGGAATAATGTTGCTTTGATTTATGTCTCCCTGTTATGCTTAGAGCAGTTTTACAACAACAGTGAGAAAATGAATTATTGGATTGCCAATGATAATTAGGATTTTGTTGTCGCTGTGGGTATACTAACTGAAAAATCATTTGAAATAAATGTGAGGATGAGGTAAGTTGTAAGTAATTGTAAGTAATTACAGTTGTAAGTAATCCTAAGTGGTAAATGAGTTTTCAGGTGTAACACTTGAAGTAGCACGATGGCTCAGTGGTTAGCGCTGATTCAAGGTGGAGTGGAGAGATCAAATCACTGACAACACAATGCACCTTTTCTCTTCTACTTCTTGGTCAAACCTTGCTTGCTTCTCAAATTGTGTTCCCTTCAGCTACTGTTTCTTTGGGAACTTAAATGCTGACGTTTGCCTCTGAAACTTCCAACTTTGAAACTAAGTTGCTGATTAACCCTTCAGATGTATTTACTACATGTTTACACTCCCTGGTCACTCTCCCAGGTATGCCACACAATCAAATTGTACCTGATTATTGAGGTTGTAGTTAGTGGTGGTGTTGTACGGGACTGCATTAAACTGAAATTGGTTTCTAATAATGTAATGTATCATTTAACACTTCTCTGTACATTTTTATTTGCTATTCACATCACTTGTCACTGATCGATCGCTGCGTTCCACCACATCAATTAAAAGGCTTTCGTGGCGCAGCACCCATTTTGTGATTTCGTGATTTTACTCACGGAGCCTACAGCTGCAGCTGCTTCAGGTGTAGTTGGTTTGATCGGCTGACCGTGCAGATTCTCTTTTCCTCTGTGTGTCTTTAGTGTAGTTTAGTGACTTGTTTAATGATGGCCTAATTAGGATGAGTGATCTGATACAATTTCCCAATGCTTTTTATGTAACAGTTATTTGAAATATTTGAAATAAAATAGATAACCTTGCTTGTCCAAAACAACAACAACAACAACAACAACAATAATAATAATAATAAGCTATGAATCAACTACTATGGCTTCAACAGGTGACATTTTATGCAAGGTATCGAATGAATGACTCAATTGGTATCAATATCGCTTTAAGGGTACTGGTTTTGGTACTGGTATCGTAAAATTTTAAATGATACTCAACAGAGTATCATTTAAGAACAGAGGCTTCTGTTCCAAATCCACTTTCTAACCCCAAAAAATGAAAGGACAGTTGTGCTGCTCACTTAGGTCAGAGTAAGCAAAACAAGTCAGTGCTATCAACTTGATAGCTTGGCTTATGTGTTAGTTGACTTGGCAGCATAAACAACTTGTTTAACCACTGCTAGTTTCTGAACCAGGCTGCTTTTGCTTGCTTTGAGCTGTTCCTCTCAGAGGTTCTTTTTTTTTTTTTTTACACTCAATTACAACACAGCCAGATATCCTAGCATGTGACGCTACAAAGCTCGGATCAGAATCTTAGCAGGGGGTGTGTTGAATCTCCACAAGGGTAGTGCTAAAGGGAAATTCTGAAAGGAAAGTTCTGTAACATTTAAAAACATTACATTACACATATTTTAAGCATGAGGCAGTTAGTAGTAACATGCAGAGTTTTAACCTAGTTTGAACCCGCAACATAAGTTTCAGCTCCTTACATTTGCAAACAAGACCTTTTCAATGGCAGACATTTAAATCTATCATATCAGGAAAAGCACAGGCACTAATAATCATCATCATCAGTAATATTAGCTGCATTCCATTTAGGTGTTCTCTCTCTCTGTGTCTCACACACACACACACACTCACACACAGTCCATTCTCACTTGTCATTGCAACAGCAACAGACCGCAAACTTTGGGAGGTCAGCTCCCTGTCCTCAGATTAAGATTCCTTGTCAGGTGAAAATGATTGTTGGTCATTGATCTCTCCCCTCTCAAATTTGTATCAAATACTGAGAAATGATGTTGAGACATTCTCAGTTCCAGAGTGCCAGTACCCAAGAACGACATAGGTTTACATTCAAGTGACAAAGCCCCCTAGCAGAGAAAATCAGGTGACCTGTTTTATTTGTTCTAATAAAGGCTCGTGCAGACAACATGACTTTCAGCGTTGGCATTTCGCCGTGCTGTTCAAACTACACAACTTGCTTGAAGTCGTTGTGGCGTTCACACTACGTGACTGATCAGTGACAGGGGGTCACACACTACATGAGCTGACAGCGGCTCTGTCACCCCTGTCTCCAAATCACGTTTTGTCAACAGCTGTTTGTCTTTATAATTGCTATCTTTATAATAATAAAGACTCTGGGTGGTAGCAGGGATTGTCTGAGCTACAGAGAGAGCTAGCAGCTGGAGGGGAATAAAAAGTGTTTTGCAGTGAAAAAGTAGCTGCCTGCTCTCATTGGCTGGATGTGGATGTCGAGTCTGCCGACTCCTCCAGATATTTGGCATGCTAGATATCTGGCCGGCGATGTGTCAGAAGTGTGTTGGGGAGCCGTTTTGATGCATCGTTGAGTAGTTCACACATAACAACTGGCAACCGCCAATTGATCACTGATTTACTCCCGATCACAGCCTGACGGTTGCCAAGCGGCAAATCGGGCTTAAGTAACTTTTTTCTTAGGTCATGACAAGATAAGGATCTGAAAAGGATAATATAAATATGAGTAGAATATTAAGGATGATGTAAAACACAATACATTTCATTTTTTATTTAATTTAACTCACTTAACTGACAAAGCCTGCACTGTTCATCAATACCAACTTAAGTTTGGGTTCCAGATATAGGGTAAGATACCACACCTCAGCTGGGCACACAGAATTTCACATAACTTTTTTTATCAAACCATTTCTTCTGAGGCTACATAACATGTGAACCTATACTGTAACATGTTGCTTAGGACAGAGCAGGATGCATTGAAATTAATGGCAAAGCTTTTCTGTGTATGCTGTCCCAGAGGAGCACTGAGTGAAGTGAGGGATGTGTGAAGTTCATCTGGTGTGCAGGAGTAGCTTCATTTCTCCCTTTAGGTTTCAGTTGACGAGGCTTTCAGTAGACTGCTGGGATTACACAGCGACAGTGGAGAGACGACAGCAGCACTTCAAGCGGAATCAGGGGTATCCTGTAGAAGTGTTCTCACTGTCAACAATCAGTCTGCCAACCTCTGTGTGTGTGAAGGCATTTTCTTAACTCTGAGCACTTAAGTTAAAAAAAGGAAGCACTGAATTGTGGGTTTCTGTCCGTTCCGTCTTCTCCAAATCCCCCAACCCATCCCACCGCCCCCCTTCACCCTCACACTTTTGTCTTCTCTAATTTGCAGGGGATCTAAGCAGCATACAGATATAGCTCCTGACAAAGCATCTTGTTTTCTTGTTTCCTCCACTTTTGAGCTGTCACTTTCTTTTTGTGTTGTTTCCTCTTTTCATTCCTCTAGTTTAATCTGCATTGTTGCAGTGATAGCGTGTGCCGTGTTGCATCAGTGTTCTCCTCCCACTCCTCTTACGCCGTCTCTTGTTCTCAAACTTATAGTGCCACCCAGTGGTGAGGAAGAAAAGGAAAAACACAAAATAAATCACCAGAATGATTTTAAAACATTAACATCAAAGGGTTGATAGGGTTTGATAGGAGGGGGCTTCAGCTCTTCTACTGTGGAGCCAAAGACAAATTCTGTATTAGCATGCCAATTTCTCTGATTCACCTGGATTATTAAAATAAGTGTACTTTAGATTAGTAAATGGCAGTAACCTTACAATGTGTAGTGATCACAGAAAGTCTCCCACATTCACAAACTCACTGCACCGTGAGTTACGACTCTGTGGAATCTACTAAACTAACTTCTTTCCTTTCTCTAATAGTAAAGGTGTCAATTTGGAGACTTGCCAGACAAGACAAGAACTTCTCACCCCTGAGAAGATATTTGCAATCCAGACAACAGAGTCACAGCCAGATGTCATGAACCCTAAAATGGTTCTTTTGATTGCTTTAGCAAGAGACTGGACATACACACACACACACACACACACACACACTCTTCTCACTCCTTGATGTGGTCTGAGATAAGGTTTGCCACATGCCCATCATGAAAGATGAAATGACGAGAATTATTTGCTATGTTCTTACTTATGTGCCAGGTCTGGGTTACTGTTAATCGTCTTTTTAACTGTCAGTAAACTAGCTAACACGTCTCAGCACATCTTGTCATCATGCATAATATGAGATATATATGAGAAAAGTTTTTAATTCACAGAATGAACCTCTTGTTTACAATGCAACAACACTTCCATCTACTGACCACAGACAGAAATCTCTGTAACCATCGCCATTGTGAATCTGTGTAAAACTGTAGCCATTATACTGTATTGTATGAGCAGAACTGTGTTGTTTAACAATGAGCAGTGTTGAAATGTCTTTGACAGTGAAAGTAGTTAGTTGGTTAAATCGTGTTTTCCCAAATGGTTTAAAGACCATGTTAGTTAAACACCACGAGTACCTCAAGAAGAATACAGTTTTCACCACGCCCCAGAACTCCTCCTTCTTTGGGTTGTTGGGCAGTTTAACTTCAGTATTAAACTGATTTTCTTAGTTGATCTAGTCAGCGGAACTTTAAGCCTTGTTGAAGAAGTCCGATACTCTTGTATATCCAGGACAACAGCTCGTTGTCCGAGTGAATCCACAGCTGTACTGAGTCCAGACAGCTTTGAAAGTAACTTACTGAAAGAAACCTGCTCTGAGTTCTAACACAACGAAGGTTAGAACAGAAGAAACGCTGAATCCTGCAACTTCCTGAGAGCTGTGCCCGCAATGTCTTGGCACAAATCTTTTGAAACAAGACCACAGGACCGGCTTGGATATCTCATCTGCTCATTGACCAACTGCTCTCAAAACAGTAGGCACCCTAGCCTTATATTAGTGTCTTATTTCCCCATCAGATCACATCCTTTAATTTACATTGTGCCGATAAGATCAGGTTTACCTCATCACAATCTCTGCTATTCATCTCTTGTGTTTGCTTACTTATTTTATTAATCTTTCATTAGTCTAGTCGATAGGTGTTTAGCTTTAAATAAATGTCCTAATTAGAAGTAGTTGTGTTTTTTCTTTGAAGCGAAGACAAGATCAATTTATCCAAAGAATAATACCTTCTGGAGAGACTGATTATTTAACTCAGTTTAATTTTCCCTATTATTAATATGGTGATGCCCCGACAAGTGTTTAGTAAAGTAGTGTTTCTCCTACACATTCATTCATAGTATATTTCCGCATTTCTATAATATTCTAAGGGTATAGTTTTGAGTTTTGATATGACATTTATATAATAGCTGTTTTAATGTAATTAATGCAGTAGTGGTATTTATAGGCTTTCTTCATCCCATGAGGCCACAATATGTCATTAAATTCTAATGAACATAAAAAGGCTGACCTCCAGGAGCTGACTTGATTGTATAACTTTCCCCGCCAGCTTTTCTTCTTAGTAACAACGTCAGCCACATGTTTCACTTACTTTGACAGCACCACAGCTGGAAGAAAACACAAATCCTACTGTTTTAGTTTTTGGATTATTGTATTACAACTATTTGATTTTAATAATAAGAGTTAATATTACCTACTGTACCCACAACTATAACAATATGGCCGAAATAGCAAATTTGCAAAAAAAAATGAGTCACCTCAGTTACAGAGCACAGCTGCATTCCTGAGCTTTTCATTGGAAACCATAGTGCTGAATGGGGCCAGCATCCCACCATCCTGGCTGTATGAAAAACTTCTCTGTCACAGTCAAGAACACTTCTCCACATCTTTGGTCTTTCAGATGTGTTTTTTTATACCAGGTATTGTACCTATCTTATATGAATATCTGCATCTGTCACAGTTTGCTCCTCCGTCCCTCTCTTTAGCCACACTTTGTCATCAGTCTGTATTGCTTTCTGTCCTTTTCACCACAGGCCCAACTACTCTGCTGTAGCAATCTGTCGTTCATGAGCTGCAGCAGTCTCCTGTTCCCGCAGACTCCGGAACGGCACCGCCTACGCCGTCAGCCTCGATCTGCTCTGCCTTTTGGCTACGCCTCCTGGTCGCCCTCCAGACCTCCTATATCCATCGGCCCTGCATAACCCAGCTTGACAGCATATCCCACTCCCATTCTGTTAAGTAATTAAGTTTGCAGATGATGCCACATTTGTAGGTTTAATTTCTGACAATAATAAAGCGGTCCACATGAGTGAATTTTCCTCCCTGGTGGACTAGTGTGTAACCAACAACTTGGAGTGGAATGCCTGTGGTGGAGTATGGGGTTCAGTATCTTGCTCAAAAACACTTCGACATACAGACTGGAGGAGATGGGGATTGAAACACCAACCTTTTGATTAGTGGATGACCCCCTCTACCTCTGAGCCACAGCCTTGACATAACAATAGTACACTTATAAGCATTTGATGGCAAAGAAAGGCCATGTAGCAAAAGGCTAAAATAAACATGTTTGCTAACTAACGTTTGCTAGCTAATGTCAGCTTCCTAATATTGTCCCGTTTTGTTTTTGGCACGCACCACCTGGTTTGGGATAATCTCTTTACATATTGACAATCCTTTAATTCAACATGTGTAGATGTTTGGGCTGGACAGGACTGAGTGGATCTCTGTTACAGCAAATCAACGAACATTGGGTCTGCCGTTGTTTGCGGTCTGGAGGTACAGAGTAAACTAGATGATGTCAGCCAGTCTTAATGATACTCTGCCACTTTGATCTATCCTCTTTTCTCCTGCTTTTATTACCCGATTTTGAATTATCGTGCTCAACTTGGGAGTGGTACAGAAAAGAAAGGAAATTTGTGGTTTAATATAACTTGGTATTAATTGTCATTGCTTCGGCTAATTAAATGGTGAATGGCTGACTATATATAGAGCTTTTTTTCACTAATCTCTCTCTCATTCATCCATTCACCCACACATACTCACACATCAATGGCCGAGAGCTACTACTGAGATGCTGAGATCTTGGAACGGGCCAAGATCACTAAAAATGGGTCCAAGAGGGCAACATACCTACAAGCAGTAATACGGGTTATAAACTGCTCCACAAGTTACTTGGAAAATGCAATATGTTACCTGTAACATATTCATTACAAAAGTGCAGTAGTTAGACAGCACACCCCCATCAAAGGTTCCTTTGAACAGCTCCCCAGCCTCCATATGCAGACCTTTAACATGAGGAGAAAAAGAGACCTAACACAAGCAGCCAGTCTAAAGTGTTACTGATTTTTAATAGCTTAGGCCCGTGACTCCATTCCAGGGGTTCTTAACCTTTCTGGCAGTCCGACCCCTTTCTGAAGTTGAAAATATTTCGCGACCCCCCCAGTGGATCACACAGAATGCGTTTATTTCCTTTTTAAAGTTGTATTCTACTGGCAGTGAGTGTTCTGCACGCTGTTAATGTGCCCTGGGCGCCTCGCATTTTGGCTGCCTGCTGCGCCTTGAGCGCACGGAGTTGAAAAAAATTCAACTCGTGCCCGACGTCATTCGCGTTTTCCCCTATTATCCAATCTAATGAATGGAGAGATCTCAGTTGCGCTGATGGAAGTTTACAGTTGCTTGAATTGTCCGGAGACTGCAACAGTCTGTCCCTGACTCATCCTAAAATAAGACTTGAACTGACCGTCATCAAGATGAAGCCCCTGGACCAACTGATAGGCTACTACCAGCAGTGTCTCCCCTTTCTGAGGGTCTCATGTGCCCACACAGATCTCCCTTTCCCTGTCTCCTGCGTGTTTGTACACCTCTCACGCTCAAAAGAATGCCAGAGCATGCGCTCTCCCTTTGTCTCTTTTATTAAAGCAGATGTTTTTAGCAACAAAAGAGCAGCAAATGAAACATTACAGATCGCTGGTGCTATAATCCTTGATAAGACTGACAGGACAGCTGCTTTGGTGGTTGCCTACCAACATGATAAAACCGCAGCGCTTTGCTCTTTTCTAAATTCAAGCAAAAAAGGCATTGCTGTGCGCCTCGCATTTTCGAACCTGCAAAGCGCTTTCTGTCTGATCGGGGCCTGATTCTTGTTTGTCATTCCCGACCCCCAGGTTAAGAACCACTGCTCTATGCAACACATCAGAAGTCCGGAACTCACAGTGAAGTTATGGGGTTCACAGACCCTTCAGCTCTGAACAAAACCAGCTGGTTACTGAATGTAGCTTTTCTAGTGGCTAACATTACCAAGCCATGTACAAAGAAACAACATGTAAAGACAACAACTTTGGAGTTCCCTGGAGGCACATCCCTCATCTTTTTTAAAAGCTAATTGCATGCTCACACTTCCTGCCCCTGTGTCCAGCTAACACATTAGTGGTCTGTCCCTTGAACCGACAGAGAGTTACAGGTCAACCTCTAAATTGTTAAAGTGATTGGGATTTGTAACTAACATAATCACTGAAATTCAATTTGTAGTTCCTTATTCTATGTTTCTGAAAAAGTAATCGCATTACTGTAAAATGTTACCAAGTAATGTGACAACACACAACACTGGTGAACAAGACAAAGGTTTTGCCAGGTTGGCTTCTACTTTCTTTGGAGTAAAAACTGAAAGTGAGTGCACTTTTAATGCAACACAACTATGGCAGGTACGATTAGAATTGATTCAGAAAGTCAGTGTGTGATATTAACAACGCACTATTTATCATCTGCCTTAATTTCCTTAAAATTTGGCTAACCTGGGGGCTTGTTTACAATCTTGATTATTTGATTGCCTCTCTGATCGTTATTGTTGTCTCACTGGACCTATTTTTAGTGATGCTGCCAGATTCAGAGATCTCAGCAAATAATTGGGTGTGGCCAGAGCTACAGAAATAAAGTCCAGGTTGTAATACACTATATTTTTTTTCTGAATATTGAGTATCCATGTTTCACTCAGGATGCAAAAACTCATTCCTCTCTTTTAAACACATCATACATTTCCATGGGAAATACAAGTTCCTGGGAATCAGCATCACAGAGAACCTGACATGGTCGTCTCACATCTCCACGCTGGTGAAGAAAGCTCAGAAGCAACTGTAATTCTTGAGGAAAGTTCCTCTGTAAAAGCTGCCAAGTTCTTGTCAGCTTTTACAGAGGAGCAATAGAAAGCATCCTGCCTGGAAACATCACAAACTGGCATGGGATGTTTATGATAGTTTACTTCTGTTTACCATTTTTCATAATTCATTCTTTATTTATGTACATTGTCTGCTACATAGCAGAAGGGAGTTTTAAAACTCAATTTCACTCTACTTAACTTACTGAAGTTGTTGTATTGTGACAATAAACCTACCTACCTACCATTTGCATTTCTGAATAGAAGCATGCACTTAAGTCACAAAGAGTGAATTACATTGTTTATGGTAGCTCATCCTGGTAAAAAAAAGTGAGAAAGATCTTGTTAATTTAAAACTGGAATGTAAATGTGTTGTGTTATAGTGTATATCTCTGCCTTTCTTTGTCTTTATGTTTTCCTTGTCATTTTTTGTGGTCAGGACACCTCTGGAGTTAAAATGTGAGCAGGGAGTTAATGGCAAGAGGTACTGTCAGACTACAATTTAGAAAGTCAAGAAATGTAATGTAACCATTAGCATTTCCATTTAGAGTGGATGCAGACCCCAGTCACTCGAGGTGACATTCGCAAACTTTAATAGCTCTGTCGCATTGCAACAATCAGCACTAATCAGTCCCAACAATCACGTAATATTGTTTACTTGCTCCTTTTGGCTGCTTCATGGAAGTACTACAATCATGACTAACATTCTTGACGATAAGCTCAAAACAAAAGTACTCGTGTCCAATGATGCCTTCACAATCTATTGACAAACATGCAGGTGTCGTGCAGTGGCAAATTGATTTAGCCTGTCTTTTTCAATCAGAGTAATCTAAACTCTCTGCAAAGAAAATAATTAAGACAAATGAGATCCCAGTTAAGACAATTACCACTAACGATTAACACTAATGATTGCTAACAGAGGGCTTAAGAACAGTGCTGCCACAGCAGCAACTGGAAAGGAGGAGAATGCAGAGAATGAAATGGCACAGGAAGACAGGAAGCCATTAGGTTGTGGGAAGTGCAATAACCTTGCCAGATTATATCTTATCATTACTACTGATATGTACAACGTGTTGTGGCAAAAGAACATACTGTACTGACACACTGTATGGCTGCTGTGTGTGGATCTGTCTTGTCTAAGAATAGCTACATTAACACTGCAACCGCAAGCAGATGGGGAGAAGATGAAGGTGCATACGCACAAACAGCTTGGCAGTCTAAAATTATTGCTCTGCTCCTAAGGGTGACACATTGGACAATGATTCACACAGCAAGATGGAGTAGAGAACAGTCACATCATAGTGACTGATGACCGCTAACCTCCCATACAAGATGTTTTCGAGGTTTGAAGAAGTGGGCTTGTGAACGCACCTTGTTTGAGTCCTGGCAGTACCTAAAAAAGAAAAAAAAAACTTTCACACTGCCCCTGAGCAAGCTACTTAATCTCCTATTGCTCCAGTAGAGAAGCTTGGTGGGTGACACAAGACTGCAAGTGAATGTGCCTTTGAAAAAGTAGCTATGAATGCCTCCCGAAAGGGTTTAAAAGAGTGCAATCAATGGCCTTTGTTTTAGTGAGAAACTGGAAAAAGAAATGTTTCCAGCTATAGATCTAACAAAAGAGGTAAAATGGATTAAAAAAAGAAGATTCTTCTCTGTCACATACTGCAATATACAGCTCTAACTAACTTCAAAACCCCTGTGTTAAGATAAAAGTTTCCTTTCTGTAGCTTTGAAGCTACGTTTGATCTTCCTGAACAGCACCTTTTTTTGTCTTGAGAACAGAAAAGTAGGTAGGAATGCACAACAATCCATTTGGACGCCACAAAGCAGTAAACACACACATACATCTCTCTCTGTCAAACACGCATAAAGACAATGAAGTGCTCTTTTCTTCACTTTTGGTCTTTGTGAAGTCTGGTAAATCTTTCCAAGTTATCAGTATTCCTTTGAAATTACTTCAATGCTTACAACATAATCAGCAACTTGTTTTCTCCTCAGCAGTCTTAAAATGTGGGAGAACCGGAATGAACTCAACCTGCAAGTCTTAAAAGTCAGTATGTTCCACTGTGGGCAGTTCATCAGGTACAGTACACTGGGAGACGTTAATATACTGCAGAGCACTGCTGTCAGACAGCTGTGAGGTGGCTGGGTGGTTACTGTAACATTATAACCATCAGCAGAAATGCTCCAGAATCAATACCAGACCCTGACTATAGGAGTTTCATTCATGTTCAACATGTCCACTGAACTGGCAACCCCATAAAGGCAAGTCCAAATGAGATCACATTTAGTCATGACTTTTGGTATTCATTGTTAATAGTATTTTTATTATTAAACCGGGTGGACCCTCACAGACTAAAGGAATATAAATAATCAAGGAAGGGACACATTCTTCTTAACGAGCGTTGCAAAGGAAAAGGCAGTCAGCACTTTTTTTCCTTTCATCTCTTCTACCATACAGGTTTCACCGGTAAATCTATAAGAATTAGACTTTGGGGCTCGTTGCTTCCTTTAAATGAATTGAATGAATTTAACCGACCTAACGATATGCAGCATGTCCATACCGACACACTGATCATACAATAATATCTGTATTAATGGTCTAAGCAACGTAGAAGCAGCTAAAGCGGGCGACCCCGCGGGGTTTAAGAATTTTTATATATCCAAAGAACTTTTATAAAAACCAGACCAGGGGTCTCCTTTATAAACAGTGCGTACGTACAAACAGGGCTGGAAACCTGCGTACGCCGCTTCCCGAGCAAAGGTTGTGATCTATAAAAAACAAACTTGACGGAAAAATGTGCGTCATGTAAGTAAACTCTGAACCATGCGTACGCACATAAAGAGGAGAAAAGAGAAACGGCGACTCACATGGCAGAAGGATGAAACTGTTTGAAATGAATAGGCCTACTATTGTGTAAAATCGTTTGACTGATTTTCCCTGAAGTGCGCAATAAAGAAACACAATTTAAGATCATTTGCGGAGCACAAAAAGATCCATGAGTGAGGATAATAAACACAAACAGAGAAATCTGTTTCTGCAAAAGAACGCCTCAAATATGTTGGACAGTTAAACCAGGAATCATATTGACTATTAATTTATTCTCATAAATAAGGTGAACAGGAGGACAAATTACATTTAAATTGATGCTGTTTTCAGTGGTCAGTCGAGCAAATACGAGAGCATAGTTTCATATATTGTTATCAGATGTTCGTTTCCTTATTGAGCCAAACGCTGTGCGCCGGCGTGTGGATGTGATGCTCTGCTTGTAAAGACGCGTTATTGAAAACATAACACTATTTTATTAAAGAAGTCTTTCAGTGTGTGTCATATAAAACTTTTAACTTATCAGCAGCCTCGTTAAGTGAGTGAAGTGTTTGTGTAGCCTAAATAAATGTTTAAACACAAGCGGAATGCATTTGGTTTACTCTCTTTTCAAACGGGGGAATCCAAATTAGTACATGGGTCATCCCGTCTTGCGTCCTGTGTCCCCCTCCGGCCAGCGTCGTTACTACTCGGGAGGGTAGTACCGCGTCCTGCAGGTCGGTTATAAAGGGGTGGAGCTCCGGTGCACAAGCGTTGCATGAAAGTGTGTTTTTTGCCCACCAAACAGCTTCAGCTTCACCAAAAGGAACATCAGTTAAATCTCCTTTTGTAGCTTTTCTGTCAGATTTTGCCTCCTTTTCTTCCTGCAGTCAGAACGTATTAATATTAATGAGGGGCGTTTCACTGACCATTTATTGGCAACTATGGGCGTTTAAAGGGTCGGACATGGAGCTCCCTCTCATGCGCCACATTTCAAATTGATTGTGATTTATAAAGGGAACTTTCTTACAAGTGTGTGAGGTTTAACTTAACAAAAGGTCTGTCTATATAGGGCTCCTTTCTGTAGATACAAAAAAAAAAAGGTTGAAAAATACAGAACATAGCCTGTAATAATAATTCAGTTCAATTGCGATACACATTGGGAAAGAGTTATTTGTGGCTCATGAAACACACATTTGTCACTAGTAGAGAGACTAATTTACCATAGTTACCTGACCAATAACCAGAATTTCAAGTGACACTCGCAGTGCATTTTATATACGGTCATATACGGCCAGTAGCCTGCAGTGCAAGGCTTCTGAGTTACAACATTAACTATACTTTCCTTATCATGCCAAATCTATCACTTGTATTAACTTATCAAAATAGGACAACAGTTGAATCACACAAAGAACGCAAAGACCTAGAATAGTCAGCTCAATCTAACCTGTCGTGAACAATTAAATAAAAAAACTGAATAGATCTCATTCTGCTTTACCTTGCGGTGGCATCTTGCACTACAGGCCTTTAACCACATCGTATCACCTGAACAAATTAAGTTTGCATGTATTAATGTTTTAAACTGAAGTCATCAGAAGCACATCTTAGCCGAAATTATTGATTGATGGTTTTTCATGTTTTTTCCTTCCTATAATTATAGTCACATGTTTAACTGTCAGGAGAACATAACTGCCAATCTCAGGCACTCAGATAATACAGTTATGGGTGGATTATTAAGACAAGGACAGTGAGGATTGTTAGGAACATACACTGTACGCTAATAAATTATGTTCAACAATATTACAATTTTCTTAGACATGCCGTGTCTCTTATTCCATCATCTTCTTCATTATTCAAATAACAAAACAATAATTGAGTTGAATGTCTTTCTTATTTAGAACAAGCACTTTTTAAAACATTTTTTCTTCCACAACAGTAAATAATTGCAGATTTTTGCGCAAAAAAGAGTGTTCTGTTGATCCTCTTCATCTCTTCAAATGAACACAAAAACATCTTTGTTTGTGTTCTCAATTATTATCAAAAAGAAACAGGGTAGAATAACCACCAATGTGTGGGTTGGTCACAAAGGCAAACACACTTACACTTGTATTATCACTTGGACTACAAAATATACTATAATTATTATGTGTTCTCTGAATGGGTAGCAAGAAGTATATACACATCCACGAGTGTTTCAGATCAGGAGCAGGACAGAGATAAAAGCTGGCACAACCCAAAATAGTTCCCAGTTTATTCTTTTCAGTTTTTAACAATGGGGTACTATATATAGTGAATGCATTTGATTTCCCAACATTTAATTTGTATGATAATGGCTCACATTTGAACAGGCATGGGTTCTACACTTACAGATTTTCCCGTCACTTTCAGTGGGTGCTATAGCCCAAAACGGCCTTAGGTTACAGAACGATGAGTATGACACTCGGCCTGTATTTCAGGACAGGAACGTCCTGTGCATGTTCTTCAAAGTGTCTGTCAGCAGCCTCTTCTGCATCTTCTTTTTATGACATTTTGGTGACTATTTCTTTTCTGTCGCTTTGTGTCATGGTCCACTGAGCCACACAGATGTCCCCATGTTGTCTCGCTCTCCTGTGAGAATCCAAGTGCCTATATTGTTTAATGTTTACCTTGGTGAATTTTGCAAGTATCTGCTTCTCTCCCTTCTTTTGTTCTTGTATGTGTTTTAGTTTTTTCTCTAGAGGTGTGCAACACCAGTTCCCTGCACGTGCTCGGATGGTTTGTTTTAACACTTGTCAAGCCATGCATGCACAAGGGGAGTGGCTACCATTTGACTCTGTTGCCACCTCTTCAGCCAAGTTATGGAGTTTTTCAATTTCTTCACAGAGCCTTGTCATCTTTGCCTAAGACAAAGTAAACATAATACACCATTGTTAATGTGTACTTACTATGTTATGCATGCAACAATGCAACTTACTGTAAAATGTAATCAAATCTCACTTCGATTGTAGACTTGTCCTGACATTGAGGGTGCTGCCACTGTTTCCAGTACAGGAGGTGAGGGAGAGTGCGTGGCTGCCCTGACCTGTTCTCAGACTTTCACCTTTCTTTTCCTTTCTCTCCATATTCTTTATTGGGTGTGCTTTCAATGCTCAGAGGTCTTAAGTTATTATTATCATATTATTATAGTTATTTCCACCTGTCTCCCTACCATTTCTCCCTCTCTTTATTTAGAAGTGTAAATCATGTAATTTTTGCATTTTCTATTAGAATTTCACCTAACAGGGAGGAAGCTTTAGAGTAATGTTAGCCTTAACATTGTGAGTGATATAGATATAGCCAGCTATTTATAAACAGAAATTTTATAACTATATGAAATTTGTTTTTATATTGTCTGACGTGATAGTAATGTTTTTTTTTTTCTTACTGGCAGTCCTGATAGGAAAATTCTTACTGATTGTCCAATACAGTCTTCCTAACAGTGGACTTCTAATTAATGCTTAAACATATGCAGTATAAAGCAACGGCACTGCTCAAATTGCAACCTTTGGGATTATTCAAATATTCCGTTTTGGTTCTGTTACGTTAGTGGTGCTGCTCTTAACACTGGAGACTGTTTAACTCTTCTATTTAATTGTATTGCATTATAAACTATGGAGGAAATACAAAGAAAGAACAATTACATTTCATATATTTCAGTAAGTTAATTATTACATAATAGTACAGATAATACTAATTAGTTTATTATTTAATATAAATGTTGATGCAATTTAAACCATAATCCCCAACACACTGCTGACATTTTTATGTCCTGCTTTCTGACAAAATGTCCCAAATTTTATTATAACACTGAAAGTCACTTAAAGTAGCATTTCAAACTAAAACAGCCAGTTTCCAATAAAAAATTATTTTTCATCATACCATATAGCATGGCATCACCATTTTCGACACAAACCCAAATTTCATTCTCATTGCATGTCCAACCTGGGCAATTTAAACTTACAGTTATAAACATACTATATTTAAACTGACCAAAAATTACTAATTTATGGTCATCCAATTAAGGATTTGAGTTAGCCGATAGAAGGTAACATTCCAAGAATATTTCAAGACCTGCTCTATGTGAAAAGCACAAGAAATAACTTCTGTTATGAATTGGCTGTTACATTTTGCTCTGCGCAGACACAGGAAACGAGATGGTATAGAGTATGATGAACTGGATACCATATTTTGCCAGACAGATTTTACTTTAACAAGAGAGTATAAGTATACTCCTTTGTCTGTTTTATTATTTATTTTAATTTATTTGTCACCAGACCAGACCGTGGGGCAGACATGGGGATGGGGGACACAAACACCATGTGGGGTGGGGACAACAGGAAATAGCAGGGGGAAACACCAATACCAGAAAGCAACAAAACCTGCAAGAGAGGGGGAAGGGGCTTGGGGTGGTTAAAAACAAACAGCAAATAAACAAAAAAACAACAACAAACAAACAAAAACAAAAACAAAGAGGCAACCAGGCGAACAGCAGCAATAAATAGCTGAAATAAGAAGACAACTGAGAGAAATGAAAACGAGAAACAGTCAAGCAAAATAAATAAACAACACAGCACAGCCGTGAGAGCTGGAATAATAGCAAATAATTTAAATAAGTAACTGAAAGAAAAGCATAAATAATAATTCTACCAGGGACAACCTAAATTTGTTTGTATATGTGCCTATATGTGAGACTTTGTGTGTCTGTGTGGGTGAATGCGTCTGTATGTGTGTGTATATGTGTGTGCGCATAAGCCTGTTACAGAATGTAGTTCTTAGTGAGAATGGGACGCCACAACCGCGCCACACCGACTCCAGCGACAGTCAGGCAAGAACCCCAGAGTGTTTGTTCTGTGTCCAGCCATGAGTGGTCCAGGGGGCTTTGATTGATCCATTTTGAGATATATTGTAGTCTATTGGACATGAAGGAATTAAAAAAAAATTGGCTCTAAACCACCACAATCTTTTGCTTTTTGCAGAGTTTTTAAACTGATTTGTGGGGGTTTATTTTTCCACAAAAATGTTTGAGTCCAGCAATTTAAACCAGACAGCAGAGGGTTTGGTGGGTAACATTGAAAACAGGTAATTGATTTTAGGTTGAACCATCATTTTTATGGTGGAGACTCTTCCCATGAGTGATATGGGCAATGATGTCCATCATACAAGGTCATCCTCTATTGATTTAAGTAAAGGCGTGTAGTTTAGCGATGTCAGTTCTGACAGCCTGGAGGAAATATTGACACCCAGATATTTAATATTCCCAGACTTTAGCGGTGTGGTAGATATACTCTGGAAATCACACTTTACAGGTAAAACTATGGATTTACTCCAGTTAATTGAGTAGTCTGAGATGGATGAGAATTTATCTGTAAGTGTGATTGTCTCAGAAAGAGAAGCTTAGGAGGAAATAATACATCATCTGCATAAAGGCTTATCTTGTGGTGTACATTTTCTGTTTGAATTCCTTTAATATTTCATATTTCATTTAATAGCTCAGCAATAAGTACAGCATACACTAAACAACCAAGTCTTCTTAACGAGTTGTTTTAATTATGTGTGTATCATCGTTTTTGAGTGATGATGGATTTCTAAATCAAACCCTCTGAGTGTTGGCACACTGACGTATGATGTCATTAACATTTTCAGAAAATTCAAGATGGCTACCCGACGCGAGGGAGACGATTTTGCAAGTAATGGAGCAAAACTGTTAAAAACCTATTTGACAAAAGTCGAGAGAACCAGTATTTATTCGCAGCGCTGTGAAAGAAATGTTTTTATGTTCTTTAAATTCGATTTTACAACTGTGTGCTCTGAGAGGACAGCTTCAGGATGTAGAGGCAATTTGGCGTGTTACTTTTATGCTAACGTTAACGGACATTAGCTCCAAAGTAACGTAACGTGGTGACTGAAGCCTTCGCCTGACAGTCGTCAGAGAATGCACTTTGGCCCGGTGAGTAAAAAAGTTTATCACATTTCGGCTCTGTTGTCAGGCGCAGTTACGTTTACAGAAAGGCTAACACTTAAAGTAAGCTGGCTCACATTGTGGTAACGTTAACTTTGCACTGTTGTGAACCGCTGTCACTGTCAGTTAACTCACGTTAGTTAACGTTATATTGTGGAGACAGTCAACTTCTGCGTTTGTTTATAAGCTGTTCCTGAAATAGTGTTGATGCATGGCTAAAGTTAACGTTAAAGTTTAGTTTTATTAGCTGTAAACCTAATAATTCTCCTCAGCCCTTCTGTTGCAGAGACTAGTTGCCTCGTCTGAAGTGGCTGTAACGTTAATGTGTATTTGTAAAGGAGTAACTTATTTTTTAAGTTATTTGGTAATGAAACCATTTAACTGGTGAAGAATGCTCAGTTTTCATTGAAACAATTTTATCATTTGTTAATTTTGGAAGATATTTGGGATAACGTTACGTTGACATGAGTTGCATTATTACACAGAAGAGTGTGTGTTATTTAGCATTGTCTCAGATATTAATGGGATGGACAAAATAATAGAAGCACCTGTCCATGAGATAACGTTACAAGCTAGTGTAGGCCTCCTCCACACGCAGATCCATCCAGGAGTTGCTAACATGGAATCTGGGCTAAAGAGGTTCAAAACGTGGGCAGTGTTTTGTTTTGTTTTTTTTTACTATAAAACATACTGCTGACAAACCACGTGTAAGTGTTTGTCCCTGTATGATACAGCGAGACAAAATCAGAAAGAGGTTGAGTGAGCTGTCGTGTGTGTGCAGGGTTGAGAGTTGAAGTGTGGGTGCTTGTGCGAATATCAAAATCACCAAATCTATAACCGAAAACCTACCCAGTGAATAATAGGGGTGGGAGAATTCATCGATTCTTAGATGCATCGCGATGCTGACGTGGAGGATTATGAATCGATTAACAGATGTCTAAAAATCCATTGTTAAAGGTTAATTGATAACGTAATGTTGAACGCAAAAGGCAGAATTCGCGAAAGAACATCAGGTACAAGCTTAGACTAAACTGGTGTACAGCTCTGTCTTGTACACTACTACTACTGTAGGCTATATCCTAATAATTAACTTTATTTGTCTGTTTTCAGAGGAGTCTGAATGTTAAAGAAATGGACCATTGAGCTGAGGTTAATAAAGTAAATTAGGGATGCAAACTAGTCCTTTTTAAGCTAATTAAGAGTTGTTTCTTTAGGATTTAAATGTGCAAATTAAATGCTTAGTAAATATCCAGGGAAAAGTTATGTCAAGATGCATTGATAATCGTTTTATAATCGGAAGATCGGCAGCCCTCTTAATTGTAATCACATCGAATCGTGAGGTGCCTAGAAATTCCCACCCCTAGTGAATAACTAGAATACTGGGGTCCAGCCCTACTGCACTGGCTTCCAAATCTTTTGTCATGTTGTAAGTCTTGTCTTATAGGTAGTTGCAGCTGGATGGCTTTATTATTGTTATTGCTGTTGTTGCTAATAATAGTATTATCATTGTTTTAGAATTACATTGGTATAACTGTTACACTATAACAACATTTGTTTAATGATAATTATTTTTATTATCAATCTAGAAACAACATGATGTACACATGAGACGCATTCTGGCCCTTCGTGCCGTCCCAGTGGACCTGCGAGAGGATGACCCGCAATGTAAGTCCTCAGTATACTCACACACAATGTCAATATCAATGAAATGTACTGTGGCAAACCAACTTTAATGCCTTTTCCAGCATTTGACAGAGCGACAGACTTCACTCCGTAAAAAACTTGGTAGCCTATTACATCACAAATCGCTGTGGATATACAAGTAAGACCAGGTAAAGCAGCAGTCAGCACACAGGGCGCAGATGTTGGTTTCGGTAGTTTGAAAGGCTACCTGATAACGGATCGTGGGTGGGAAAAATACGGAAAAAAGACGTGTTCTGTGTCATTTAGGCTACTTTATCAAACATACTGCTGATGGAGAAAGTGGAGTAGACGGGGGAGCGAAAGAGAGGCGGGACAAGCCGGTGTGTTTGCAGTGAGAGACCAGAGGTGTAGGTGTGTGTGAATGTGGGGAGAGGAGAAGTCCAAGGTAGGTGCAAAGCGGGTATATTTTAAATATATAATAATATTCGTGGGGATTAAAAACTGCTTTCACAGGGTAGTATAATGTGAAAAATTAAGACTAAGATTACAATCACGATGCCGGCTCTACATCGTGATGTCTGTCAGTCATCGTCTCGGTCCAACCCTAATTCATAGATATCTCAATAAAATGCTAAAATGTGATTTGTACAATAAAAAGGTTATTGGTGCTTTCAGTTTGTGGGGGGCACCGATGAAGCAGTACATGACTTGCAAACTAGTCTTTTAAATTTATCCTCACAATTGGATTGTTTGTATTTTGCAGTGCAAAGATGAATCAGATATTGCTGACACGCCTGTGGCTCTCCTCAATGTGGTCACTGACGACGCCCCTGCTGCTGTCCACTTCAACCCTGAGAGCGTTTCTGTTGTAGTCGAAAAGGAAATTGTGAGTGATTATCCAAAGAACCTAATTTACACATTCACCTTAATAAAAAAAATAATAATGTTTTGATGACAGCAAACCACTGAAGCTGTGACTAAAAGTACTTGTTGAAAGAAGTTTGAATGTACTCATGTACATAAACGGTTTGTTTCTGCGAAATATAGAAATGGTTTTGATAATGACTGTTCAATAAAGAAAACTTGTAGTAATGGAGTTGTACTTGTATTTTTGAGAATTACTGAATTTACAGCAGGTTAAAAGATGGTCCAAAGTGTGTCTTTGCATGTGCTAATTTGTTTTTGTATGTTTTTTCTTTTTAATTAGACGTTTTTCTCTCTTTCAAATGTTGTTTATGTTTCAATCTAAAATATTGACTTGTACTTTTAATTTGACATGTTTTTTTGTTTTTTTTTTGAAGTTAGGAGTACTCAGTGTAATTAAGGCAATCAGTTGCCACAAATATTTTAAGTTCTGGGGTAAATTATTTGAGTATGAGGAAGTCAATGTTTTTGAGTTAGTAAGTAATTGAAAATATTGAACAAGAAACTAATAAATATTGAGTTCATTGAACATGGAACACTGGGTTTTCATACTTAAAATGATTCATTTCTGTCCCAAGAATATTTTAGAGTTGCATTAATATTTATATAATATAATATATAAATATTTGAGTTAAGTTAATCAGTAATTTTATCTAACAGTAATCAAAAAGTATATATATGCCGTTACTCATCCTGTATTGACATCTGTATTGGTTAATTAATATAGAAGCAGAACTGCACTGTTGTCCCAACAAACATTATGTAAATAAGTGATGATTCCCACAAACATTCTTAATTTGCACGCACACACACACACACACACACACACACACACACAGAGGGTTTGTACCATGAATAAGCAATTGGGAGCAGAGTGGAGAGGAACAGCTGCCCTGTATTCTATATTCTATACAGAGACTGAGATACTTGTAGGGATACTTGTAGTCTCCGTGTGTGTGTGTTGTCTTGGGAGAATTCGTCATTGTTTTATGTGCTTCGGTCTGGGTTGACTAACACAAGATACTGACTGTCACGCACAACGAACAGAGAGACAGCAGTCTTGCAGAAGCCAGCATAAAGTTGTGTCCCACTTCAGGGGCCACCTCCTTCACAGGTCTGCATGCCTAGGATGAATACATGACAAAGTAGTCCCTCTCTAAGAGTTCCTCCAAATGGTAAACTCCCACTGCAGCGTTACTGTAATTTTTATCAGCTTGGCGTTGAACTAATCCATGCTCATTGCATAACAACATTATATTGACTGCATTTAGCCGACAGGATACGTCGGCGTTAGCTAGCCTGCTGGCTTTTCAGTAACTATTTGTGTATCTTTCGCCTGACAGGCTCAACAATTAGTGATGTGCCATTCAAGAGTGAATCGGCTACATGAGCTGGCTCTTTTAAGTGAACGATAGGAGCCGGCTCCTGCCTGGAAGCTGATTTCAGAATGACTTCGGATGTCTACAGCTGTCAATTCAAGTCAGAAGACTTTTGACAGAACTGGACAGACAACTCTTTCAAAGGCAGGAATGATCCCGTCAGTTTTTTTATTCCCTGACCAACTTTGTAAAATTGGTGTCATTGGAAAATTGTTTCTATATAAATATAAAAAACAAACATGACCAACAAGGAAAAAATAAGCATACTTAGGGTGGCTGATTAGAGGTGTTTATCTTCACTAACATATTAAAGAGCAGGACAACACCAGCTTTCAGTTTGCTCTGATTTTTCCTTTCAAAATTCTAACAAATAACCAAAATAATTGAATAATAATAATAATATAACCATAATGAATGCGGTGTCCTTGTCCTGTACCTAGTTTATTGCTTGGAAAATGGTGGGCATTTCATTTCAGAGGTAACTTTGGGGAATGTGTTAAAATTTTTAATATGCATGTAACATCATTACTTAATTGTGAGCTCTCTGGCTGATTATTTGCATGTGCATTTTTTTGGTACGTCTCACAAAATTAGTTCTTGGCAGTTTTTTGTTTAAAATTATGACTAAGACTAATTTAATGGTTTTATATAGTAAGGTTTTGCACACTGAAATGTTCCTACATTTCAAAGGTCTGTCTGTGACTGGTTTTGTCATCAATATGACATCTCTGATGAAACCAGTGAATTAAGTGCACAATTCTCTTGAGAGAAGGCTTATATTTTAAATGTGGTTTTAAAAAAACTGTTAATATTTCTTGAATGAATTCCAGGTGGATGGGACGACAACAGCTGTGGTTCATTTCCAGAGTGTTTTGCGTCGTCTCATGGTCCGCAGCAGGATTTTTCTGGGAAACACAGGCAGTGTCAGAGCACAGGGCGCCACTGTGTCTCTGTCAGCTGTGGACATGTCATCCGTAGTTCCAGCTGACGACTCTGACGTTGCATCCATTTGAGAATGTGGCTAGTGTGATGTTGGACGACAGCTACCTGCCAGCTAGCTTCATATCGCAGGTTGTGTCATCAGCCGGGTTAAAAAGCAGCTTGCATGTAATGAGTCTGTACCAGCATCACTTTGTGAAAGCTACCACCTGCTAGCCTTGAAAAACAATGGAGGCCGGATGACTCCAAGCGTGGGTACAGTCAAGGTGATCGTCTCAGCAGAGCGCTGCATCCGACAGGACACACACATTTCATCTGCAGCACATCTGTGAACTGCGTCCCCGGCCAGCTGTGTTGTCACATCAAACATAGGTTTAGAAGATGTGTTTGATCATCGTGATCATAGAGTGGGAACTCAGGATGGTATTGAACACCGTGGAGCAAAAATTCACACTCAGCAATTGCGGAGTGGCAGTTTGTGAAAGCAGCTGGTTGTTACATGGTTATTAGAAAGGGTTGTTTTTCAAGGTTGAGGTGATGTCCTCAGTGTTCTGATCCCTGTGTGTGTTTACATATGTGGTGTACGGATTCAGTGTCACGTGTGTTTGTCTAGTGTTAGAGAAAGTCAAGAGAGACATGGCAGTTGATTCTGTATAGTTTTTTTTGTGTGTGTGCGTGTCTATGTCAGATAATGGTATTAGGCTGACACTCATCTTGTGAGGTGAATATCAATGTACTTGCTGCAGTCATTTTGAAATCCATTTAAGAGGATCTATCTATCTCGCTCTTATTCACAGACACATATTGTAAACGCATACACACAACCTTCAAATATAGAGAGAGCTAGAAGCATGCAGATGGTAGTGGTACTTTTTTAAAAATGTTTGATTATTATTATTTAGGGCTGAGCACAAATAGTCAAAGATGCAGTGATTCGATGCGCTGAGCCTTTTTCGATTCCCAATCTCACAGTAAAATCTTGGTAGAGCCGAGGGGTTGCTCAACATTTGAACTACTGGTTTTCTCCCAATAAGTTAATATCCAACCTGTATGATATACATATCAACACATAATGCTGTAAATAAACATGGGGAAAAAAGGAAGAAGCTTTTAATAAATCGTTTTAAAGTGTGTAAATAAATCCAAAATTGTAACCCCCTTAAGGTAGGGGCATGTGTGGGCGTAGCTTGTGTGTGGTAGAGGAGGGAGAGAGACAGAGCACCAGCTGCACCAGCGTTGTGCAGAGTTGTGCGTGAACCTTATATGATGTTCAAATATGATATCGTTTTGAAATAGCTACCGTGTGTAAACCCCCCAAGCGCATGGGCTGTTGTATGGAGAATTGTGTCAAACTGATCAAGTCATTTTACTGCATTTTCTTGGGTGCAAAAGCAGGCTCATGGTACCTATAGGGTAGAAAAGCTTGGATGCGAATATATTCCTAGAAGGACTGCAAAAATCAGCAGGTAGAGTTGGGATGAGCCTCAGTAATGGCCAATCAAATTAGCTCCTATCATCCCTTACAACAGCAGTGGACAGTCTCTTAAAGGGATAGTAAGTGACTGTAATACAATACACTTTTTGTTGAATTCAGCAAATATTTGCTCACGGTTTGCTAGCCCCCCATTTTGCGTGTGCTCTGAAAAAATCCAGTTTTTCTACACAGCCATGGCTCTCCCTTTCACACTTAGTGGTCACTACTATTCAAAAGACATAACTTGTATAGGCAGAGGTTCTGATGGTTTAGTTGCACATCAGCCACTAAAGTGGATGCTAGTGTGTCATGCCATACACTGCCACCCTCTGGTAAGTCATAGTAAGTGCAACTTAAATTAGTCAAAAAACAAGATGGCCGACAGACGATCAGAAACAGCAGCTCAGGTAAATCTTTCCACTCCTTCAATTATAGGAGATTCCTTTCAAGTATTGATTTTTATGTTTTATGTTGGGAGGAAATAATGATTAATCTTCTGTCCACTAAATTGGACATTATGCATTGCCAGCTATATTTCAAATACAATTCACTATTAGCCTGCTGAGACGTTTCTTCGTTTTTCTTGAAAATACTTAATGTGCACTAACTTTTTTGGATGTAAATGGATTTATGTTATTAACCCCTTGATGCCGATTGTCGCGAATTCGCATCATACCTCTTCCTTGCAGACTGAAAGCCAAGATAGCACATGGATTCCCCCAATGCCTGTTGGTGCATATTCGTACCTAGGAACCTTTTGCAAACCCTGGTTTCTCGTTTATGCCTGCTGTAGCTAATTTGCATCATACCTACAGATACCTGAATTTATCTTTTCTACGTTCTATAGACAAATTAACAATCTTCTCTTAATTTAACATCAGCTTGAAAGCAAATGAAAACACAAATAATTTTTTTAATTTTTTTAATTGTAAATAAAATCAGGCGTTAAGGGGTTTAAACATAAAACTTGCAGTTTTTGTAACAAAAAACATATTTTGTGCAAATTAGTTCTATTATGTGAGTAACATTTAGTGTCTTTATGTTTTGTAGAGCTCAAGTGTAGCAAGTCATAGAAAGGCATTCAGGACAGTGCAGAAAATTCCATCAGAATCAAGTAAGGATATTACTAAATGCTAGCAGCAGTGACAGTGGAGCTGAGGAAAGCTGAGGAAGAGAGAGGTAGAGGAGTCAGAGGTGAGGTTCAGCGTTTTTGCATTGCATTAAACAGTATTAGAATATGTTAAAATATGTGACCACATTAGTTTAACAGCATTAAATATAGTTTTCAAATACTATATCACTTAATTCATTGGTTTGTTAAATACATGTTTCTTCAGTTGAAAGAAATGTCCACCTTAGTGGACGTGTAAAAATGTGTGTTTAAAAAAAATTAAATTAAAATTTAATTTTTCATGCCTAAAGAGCACTTAAAAACACAGGAAAAAAATCCTGACAGAGGCTGACATAAAGGAAAACACAGAAAGTCGTGTGGTCCATCCACATCATTGTTCAGCCAATCAGCAACAGGTGCTTGTGCATGGGAGTGATGGGTGGGGGGGACCCACCGTGAAGAAGGACAGATGGCTGAAAAACAGGGTCTGCAGAGTTCAAGCAGAAAAAAATTATATGACCAGGCAAGGGTGAAGGTGTTTCAAAGCTGGGGAAACCCCCAGAGATTTGAAATGTGGGGGGGCAGAGCTTCTGAGGGAGCACTGAAAGGAGGGGTGTATTTGGCTACGTTCACACCGCAGGCTTTAATGCTTAAATCTGATTTATTGCACGGGGACAAATGTTTTTGATTGACAGTTCATATTATAGTTTATCTGTGGCCCATATCAGACTGAAGTGTGAACTGGCCACGGCCTGAAAGTGAGCCGCATGCACAGAAAAATAATATGGCGCCACATGCAGCACGCTGTCGTACAGAAGTAAACAACGAGACCAATAAAGTTAGCTCTGGTTAGCTCATACTTGCTAACCCTCCTGATTTTCACGGGAGACTCCCATATTTTATTGCCCTCTCACGTTTTTTTCCTTCTGACAAAAGTTCACAACTTTCTGTCCTTTTCATTACATTCATTGCTGTTTCTGGCGCTGTACAATGTATATGCCCCACAGCTCTCCTCTGTTTCTGCTCGACCAAGTAACATGAACAAGTAACAGAACCCGTGACTCAGAAGATACAGCCACATGTTTAATAATGTCTTTTGTTCACCGCGGCTCCTTCAGAATTGCTCTAGGGTGACGTCAGAGTCACAAGAATTGATGCACTTAAAAAAATGCGGTTCCACATTGGATTTGGCCCATATAAAAGTGGCTCAAATCCAAACTGGAAAAGATCAGATTCACACTGTGAACAGATCTAAGTCACATATGAGCAAATACATCAGATCACTTTGGCCTGCAGTCTGAACGCAGCCCTTTCCCAACTTTCCCTTTAATGAGCTGGGAGAGGCCAGGACTGTCTGAGGTTACTGATGCTGAGCAGTTCCAGCTTTCTAGTGTAGTCACGTTGGGATATGTTTCCATGCACAATAATGCCTCTATATGGCAAATACTGCGAGAACTGCAAGTCTGGTCTAACTGCTTGTAATAATCATGTTTACATGTCAGAAAATGATCAGACTACCCAGAGGAAATGGCGTGTGGAGTTAGCTTTAAGAAAACCTCTACAGATGTTTGAAGGCTAGGAAAAATCTTGAGGTGCTCACCTACAAATCATTTTATTGTACTTACATTTGACTGTTAATCCAACCAAGGAACGACTCTGTCTCATTAAAATTATACTTGATGGAACACAATCTCAATATACATTGAAAATAAATTGTAAAGAGATAGTGTATACCTTTTATATGAGCTTTTAACAAATTGAATGCATAGATGGTTTTATTCACATTGCCAGTGTACTTTGCTCATACTTTTAATTCTCCAGGTACACACAGATTTGGGATTTCTGGTACACCTTTACCTACTTTACAGCTGCATGGAGAACAGATCAGAGCCCCAGCAACTCCAGCTTCTGTGTAATGTTAAATATTAAGCCTGATTGAGGCTACAAGCAGTGACATGTTGGTCTCACAATAAAGTTCTTGCTTAGACTACAAATGTTGCTTTAAATTCCTCTCAGGATCAAACAGTGTCGCCCACTAGTGGGCAGATGAGAGCAGAATCATCCCTGGCTGACAATGAAACATCTGAGAACTACTTGTTCTCAAATCTTGCACAAAGAAAATGTGAATTTTACCTTTTCACCATTGTTGTTGTTGTTCAGAGCCTGGCACTGACCTTACTTCACATCCTCAAGTAACTCCTCAATCATTCATGATCTTAATTGCATCTTGTGCACGCATAGTGCAGTTCTGAAGGAACACAGGATACACAGGAGAGCCATTATGCACATGCAAATGTGTAGTTAAAGCAAGTACATCAGGGCTCTGCAGCCACGAAAATGGCACAAATCTCCTGCATTTGCACTGCAGCAAATGACTATTTTATTCTGAAAAACTTCTGGACCAACATAAAAGACCAAGTGACTGACTGACCAGTCACTTCCACCCTTCATTCTCTAGTAGGATTAAGCATTAGGACAAAATCTGTGTAGTTTGACCTTGCTGCTACATAGTTGTTGATTAGAACATTCTTAGACTATAAAGGCAATAAAATGACCTTTATGTCTCTCTATTAAAAAAAAAAAAAAACATTCAATAGGTCCAATATTTTTTGGTCCAGATAAGAGTTTTTTTCAAAGGCTGCAGACCAAACGATGAAGTGTCTCAAACCGCTGCTGCCAACTCTACTTCCAGTTAGAAATAACTAATCACAGAAACTCGTATTTTCTGTTTTCATTTGACCACTGGCCTTTTGTCCATCGGCTATAGCTTGTCCAAATCCGTCTAAAAGCAATTGTCGGTAAGCACTTTGGCTTTGCAGCAGAAGTGTAAGAATGAAACAAGGGGGAATTATGAGGTGGGAAGGAGAAGTGGAAAAAAAAAAGTACTGAAAACAACAGGAAAAATACAGTTGACTGATGTGAAAGAAAATAGAAAAGAAACATTTACATGTCAGTATGTAGTTCTGGCATCTAGTGTGCTCATTATAAATAGTTTACTTCTTATATAATACAGTGCTGTTTGCTTTAGTCTCAACACACAAACACACACACACACACACACACACACACACACACACACACACTTGCCACAGTCCCATACACTCAGCATTCCCATGTGAACAGATGCAGTGCAGCACAGAAGGCCTGTGTGACTCTTCTGTCATCTCCTCATTAATACACAAGTGTGTGTTTGTGTGTTTAATCCGTGTCATGTGCGCTCCACTGACTGCATGCTTAGCTCCCCTAAACAAAGACTAAATGAAGTTCTTCCATTAAAACCCTTTTGTACAAGCTGACATGTAGATGGCTTGCTCTCTGTCTTTGTCTCTTCTGATGTTTCTGTCTCTCTGTTGTCTGTGACTCAGTCATTTTTGCCTAAGAAGGTTTTCAGACAACTCATCCTGTTGTAGTCCTTCAGGGGACTCAGCCCGCCACACAGCAGCCCTGTTGGGGATCTTTAGCTGTTGGAAACACCTGCTGTGTGTTTTTAAAAGCCTTATTCGGCTGTCTCATCAGAACATAAAGGAGTGATATCTTAATTTTTGGAATTGGCCCATGTTTCTTTGTTTTATTTAATAGCTTGACAGCAATATAATAAAATGTTATGGGGAGTTTGTTTTATCACTGAAATTACTGATGTTAGGGTTTCTACTGGAAATTACTGGGGTGTAACACATTCTAAATTGGACATTGTTGCTTTGTCAAAATAAAAACATGTTCACCTGGACCACATAACTGCAAAACTTGTAATGTATGATGAAGTTACCTTACAAGGGCACGTAGCCCTCACTTGTCAACGTCCTATTTTTTATAGGACTCAGTTGTAGAGTTTCAATTTAATTCATTCATTTAAATAAGAATGCTTTCAAAAACAGACATTAATAGGTTATTTTATCAATTAACAAAATGCAAACTGAGTGAACAGAAGAAAAAGCTAAATCAAATCAATATTGACCACCCTTTGCCTTCAAAACAGCATAAATTCCTCTAGGTACAATTGCATCAAGTTTTTGAAGGAACTCTGCAGGCAGCCTCAGCACACAGTTCTTAATGACTTTTGCTATATGTTTGGGCTCATTGTCATGCTGCAGAATAAATTTAGGGCCTATCAGATGCCTCCCTGATGTACTTCTCAGCATTGAGACCATTCATTCTGACCAAACCCCCAACTCTGTTCGCAGAAATGCAGCCCCAAACTAACAAGGAACCTCCACCATGCCTCACTGTCGCCTGCAGATACTCATTTTTGTACCGCTCTCCAGCCCTTCAGCTTTAAAGCCTTTATAGAAATATGGTGAAATATGGTGATTTCACAAAGTATAGTTCAATATTTGGTGTAATATGTTTCAGTAGCATGTTTAATAATTTGAGACACACAGTTTCATACATACTTCCTTAAAGACGATAATTCAAAGAATATTTTATCACCAAAGTGGATCATACTGATATCTTTATTCATACAGTGTTGGGTATCTGCCAGGAACTTAGAGTGCAACACTTTCAAATACAGGATACTTAGATATGTAAAAAAGTTTATTAATTATCTATTAATAAAACTTACCAGAGGGTGGCAGTGTATTATTAATTTATTATTAAATAAAATTTAGAATAAGTAAGGATTAAAATAGGAAAGGGTATATAATGGGAGGAGTGAAATCTTCACCAAAGGCTTACAGGTTTAGTTAAAAAATTCAAGCAGACACTTGTTGCTGCTGGCAGGTTTGAACACATCAATATAAGGTATAGAAAAGATATACAGCATGAGGATTAGGTATGACTGGCCCATACTGGTATATCCTCAAGTGGTCTGTGTTCTCTGCTTAAGGTCAGAACAGTTACGATGAAGCTCTTAACTCTGGCACTCAATCTCTTGGCAGTATGTAGAGTGAGCTGTTTGCCCTTACAGTTATTTGAATGGTGTGACATACAAGACTGAGAATGTCAGATTCAAGTGTAATATATATCTTAACATTTAGCCATACAGATCTATCAGTCTTTATGAGCCTTTATATCAAATGGAACTCAGGGTGAGCACTGTGGCAGTTTCATGACTCACGATCTAATTGAGCAGATATTATGCAAAACATTTATCTTATAACTACAGATTTGGTGTTGTACTGTGTTTTACAAAGGGAGATGTCTGTAGCAAAGGCACTAATTATGGTATCTTGTGTTAGTGAACAGTGTGTGTAGCCCAACAGCTGCCATGATGTTTTGCCTGTGTGCCATAATAGCTCCCGCTGTTGCTAATGGAGATGAGAGTGTCAACAGGCTTCAGCCCACAGATGCTGATAATTATTGTTCTCTGGTAGAAACTGCATAGATACACAGATAGATACTAAAGTCTGTACATACCAATACTTTTATACACATTTGTGCTTGTGTAAAGTGCAGAAGGAAAAGTAAATACTTGATTTTTTTAAAGCATAAAATACTCCCACGAGTATTACAACTATGGCTGCGCCCGACTAAAGATTTTACTTGTTTACTAATAGTCGTTAGCTCAAGCCATTAGTTGACTAGTCGGCGCACATTTATGATATTAATTATTTAAGAATATATTTTTGGTCCATGAGAAAATGGTTTGAGGTTCAGGGCCAAGAAAGGATGTGCTACATTACAGAGACATACAAAACCATTATAAATGTAAATTGTATTTTTTTTTATAAAAAACAAATACTCGCAGACTTATAAACATGGATGATGTAATGTTACTTACAAATTAACTCACTACCAAGCGGCAAACTTCTGGTCTCCGGGCTGGAGCCTCCCTAGAACAGTGGTTCCCAACCTTTTTTCCTTGGTGCCCCCCTACTTCCATCTAAGAAAAGCTGAGCCCCCCCAACAGCTGACAAAAAAGATGATGTAATTACTTACTAATAGCGAACAAATGGAGTCAAATGACACCTCCGTGGCTCTGTGTAAATCAATGCCAGCTCTTGGTTGGCCTTCACCAACAGTCTCCTGGTGTTTTGTTTCTTGGTATTGTTTAATACCAAGAAAAGGAGCTTATAAGGTGTAATATTTACAAAATAGCCCGTAGGCCTACAGCTTGCACTAACTTAAGTGTTTTCAACATATACTTTACTTGGGCGGGCCGGACAGGTATAGTTGCACCTGCCAAAGTATATTTGGCAACCCACTTTTGCATTTTGCAGAGAAAAGGTGAGGGAGACGTCATCTGGTATTTTGTCAACGGACACACAGGAAATGTTACATTACGGAGCGACAATGAATGCACCACTGCAGATGTCACTCACTAACGTTAAGTTTCAGTTTCGGTATACACGCGGCACACTTGAAAACTGAATCACAGGTGAGTTTATTAAACACATCAACTTTATGAAACATAATGCTGATGGAGAAAATCAGCAGAGACACATACAGGGAGAGAGAGACAGAAAGAGGCAGAGCCAGCCGGCATGTTGGCCTGTCTTAACGAGAGCTCAACAGTCAACAGTTCTGTCTCTCGGATCCGCGACACCAGTTCGTGGACTTTTGTGTCTCAATTTTGGTCTCTGTTTCTAAACCATTACAGACCTACTACTAAGTAGTCTGCCTACTATTTTCAGTGAGAAAAAAATGTAAACAGACTTTTGTATAAATTATCTAGTGATTTTTTTGAAAATGTGCAAACCAAAGTTTTTTGACAACCTCAAAACAGATAGAGTGCTCTCCCTTAGTTCCATTTGATATAAAGGCTCTTAAAGACTGATAGATCTGTATGGCTTAATGTTAAGATATATATTACACTTGAATCTGACATTCTCAGTCTCTTGTTTGTCACACCAGACAAATAACTGTAAAGGCAAATAGTTCACTCTACATACCCCCTAAGGGGGGCGTGGACCCCTCAGTTGGGAACCACTGCCCTAGAAGACCAAAAACCTGTAATTCATCAAGTGGCCACTTGAGGCTGGCTGCAGAATCTCCATTGACCCCCACGTTAACAGCACAATAAAACATGTTTACAGCCTGGTTCAAAAAATGGTTTTAGTGCATATCGCTAATTTTGCCCTTCGTGAAAACTGTGAGGGGGCTGAATTTTTTTATAACTCACCTGTTTAAATTATATTAAGCCTTAAAGTTCTGCATTATTAGGGGCGTGGCCGCTTTGATTGACATGTGAATCCGGCCCCTGTCACTGCTAGCCAAGTGACTGTCGTCTGTTAGCGTCACTCAGCTGCGCGGAGCTCTGAGGCTCAGCCTGTTGGAGCCTTTTGGACATTTCTACATGCAGATACCGGATGAATAAAGGCAGGCTGTGTGATTTATTGGAGCGAGAACCTCCAGGAAGTCTGTGCTTCAGTTGATGAGTGAAATTCCTGTATTTTATTTATGTGTTACCAATATTGTATATGTAGTAGAAAGGAGTTACAAAACTCAATTTCACTCTATAACTTGTTATATTGTGACAATAAACCTACCTACCTATTTAACAGGTATCGCTGTCGGCATATAGCTTGTTAGCTTAGCTCCTTACGCTAATTAGCCAGATAAGAGCAGTCCCAAGCTGCGAAGTTAGTGTACGTAAGTAAGTAAGTTAGTGTGTTCTAACCGCAGCTTTTAATGAGTCAAAGACAAGTCAGCAAGAAGGGAGAAGCCAAAATGTAACGTTATTAGATTAACCTTAGTGTTAGACATTAGGGTGATAATGCTTTGAAGAAAAGGCGTCTGGGTGAAATTGTAAAGGCTCAGCCAAACATCTCTGGCTCAGCTCTGTTAGCTGACGTTTTGTTAATGGAAAACGGGCAATGTTAGATTTAGCTTTGTCCTGTAACAGAGTCACTGTTCAGTTAGATACTAGTCAGATACTATTATAAGTGGCTGCACCTGATCCCGATGGACACGAAGGGTTTAAAGGCAGAGAGCCAAGGGGGGGAGCGGCTGCAGAGTTCTGCCTGAAACTGTCACACCTGCTCGCCGAGGAGAGCCGTGCACCTCCTTGTGTACCTTTTTATAAATGATATACTATTCTTTGTGAGGTTCATCAGTGGCAATGATTGATTTAAAGTACTAAGTTATTACACTTTGTAGATGTAGCATTCCTTGTGATTCAGCAAACAGTCTGAGGTGATAACTGCGTTTGATCAGCGACGTTTCTGATAAGGAGCTTAAGAGGTGGATGCATTATTCGGCTGAACAGATGTTGTAGGCTACCTGCAGAGATTTGCATCTGCCTTTTTTGTCAGCATATAATGAGCGTTATGCCTGTGGACAGGTAGCTGGGCTGTAACTAAGGCAATGGTTTAGTTAAGGCGAGAAATTAGGTGTGTGAGAGCCGCCTCTGAGTTTGTTTGGTGGATTAGAATTTGCCAAAAGTACAGTTCAATAAGAAATATAAAATAAGATCCTTATAATACATATTCAATAAGAGCTGACTTGAGTAGTCAACAGGTGTCTAGCAGCATGGATTATCATCACAGTGTCTAGCAGCATGGATTATTATTGCACATATTAGTAAACAGTGTATTTCGCATTGCCACCCCTAATTACTGTCACATGCCAGAGAGGTTATCATGCTGAGGTGATCTCAGAGTTCAGTAGCTTTATGGCTCTTTGGAAGAAGCTGCTAAACTGTCTACCCATTGTTGTCTTTACAGGTGCCAGAGGAGCTGATTGCAGAACCCTCCAGATGTGATTTGCTGTGTCCAGCTCTACAGGAAAAACAGAAAAACAGCCCCAGCTTCCAGCGAGGCTTCCTGCTTTCTTTTTACTCACAACCCCTGAACACCACTGATATGAAATTATGACACTGGGTTCTTATCAACAGATTCTATCATTATAATAACTCTTACAACACATTATTTCAAGTCATTCAAAACTATTTTACATTTGTAACCTTTTAATATTGATGTTACCATTAATGCAAGACAAGAGTTTAATTTGTTAAACTATTGTTTGTGTATTAGGAATACTGTAATGGTGCTTTCAGACCAAAGGCGAAGCGAGCGTTTGGGGCGGTGAGTTTACAATACAAAGTCAATGCAAAGACACGTAGAGCTGCGATTTCCTGTCGGGCAGCGCAAAGCAACGTGGGGGGCGGTGCCGGCAACGCAAAGGAATTGATTTAATATTTTCAACTCAAGCGATAAATTCGCGTGACGCTGAGTTGCGATCGCCTATCAAGGTTGAGATTGCTCACAACTACGCCGTTTGCTCACGGGAGGAGCTTTGTTAAATTAGCTTTTTACTTTAGTTTTTGATTACAACGTTAATTTATCTTCACTCGAGCTTCTCAGCAGCTAGATTCCGTGCACATCTTGTTCCAGTGTTGTTAGCGTCGTTTGGCACGACTTCATATTTATATAAAAAACCAGACAAAACTGGACATCGCTGGGAGAAAAGAAAGCGAGGAGGCTGAACTACCTGGTGAGTTCGATCCAAACTATTCAGAAAACAAACATTTTAGAAGTTGTTGTCCTGCTGTCTTGCTGACAGACCTGACAAAGCATGAATTCATATGTTTAACAAATCTGCATCATGTTGTAGTTATTTTGGCATCAGTTTGATCCATTTATTGCTATTTAATCACAGCAAAATTTTTACTTTGGGTTCATTCGGCTGTAGTAATGGCAAGTTGTGTTTATTCGCGTTATTGGCAGTTGTCCGGCGATAAAACCCCCGCGCTGAGAGCGTTGCGTGGATTAAATTCGCGTTTGGTCTGAATGCCGCATAAATGTATCAGACTAATTATACATAAAATAAAATCACTTTCTTCATTCCTCGAGATGGTATTTATAGGTTAACATTTTGCATCTATGTTGGAAAGTAAAAAATGAAAGGTTGATGTTATATACTGTTTTATTTTGACCTTTCATTAAGAGACAAATGTGACATTGACTGAGAAGTTACTCTGTAGTTTTGAAGCCCTGTAGGAGGTGTCATTTATTGCGACCTCTGAGAAGGTCTTGTGTGGCTTACATTGCAAAAGTGCATTCGATCAGCTGTGAGACCTCAGAGTTTGCCAGGTCACAATAAATACTACCTAGTGGGATTCATAATTACTCTGAGCAGATCATTCTTTGTTTCAGCACTTACCCACATGGTTTAGATGTGCACACATTATTCTGTGTTTAATCAGAGCAGCAAACAAGGCACTCTTCAGAAACTTCAGGCTCTGTTACTGGGTGTATGTTTGCTTATTTGTCTTGTAAAGTATAAGGTAGAAAGTAAAAATACTCCTGCACACACAGAAATACACTTCATAATTACTTTGAAACATGTTTGGGAGTATTTCCACTTTTCAACTTATACTAGACTGATGTTCTTTAGCAAGAGTTCAGCTTTAATGTTTCATGTTTTATCTGTGTTATACGATTAGCTTAAACTAAGTAGTAAAGACAGGGAGTGCTAATATATATAGAATTTATTACAATGTGAACCATAAACCATTACATTTAAATGGACCTATAACACAAATATGGAGAATATTTAAAACTCAAAGTAAACAAAAGGAGAGAAGGCCTTTCCACGTCAGTCCACGCTAACAGCACAATGGTCTCTGCAGCTCTCAGGGGTACTTGACCAGGTGGGACATCAGATCCACACTGTGACTCTGGGATGAAAATGTGTAATAAATGCTTCAGGTAATGAAAAATATGACGTAAACAATACAGATGAGCCTTTAAAAATAGAATATTGTGGAGAAGTTAATTTTCTAATGTAATTTTATTCAAAAAGTGAATGAACTTTTCCTCAGTATTCACATTTTTTGAGATGCTCCTCTAAAAGACGACTCAGTGTTTTAATGATGACAGCACTATTATGTCACATACATGGGAGAAAATGGAACAAGGGTGACAGTCTTTAAATGTTTTTGTATATCAGCTGTCAAATGTCCAGTAGCCAAGTTGTCCTTGTAATGTTACTTAGAGTTTAAGCTTGGAGTAGCAGACGTGGAGGCATCAGATCCTCAACTAGAACTGATCACTAAAATCATGCAAAGGCACCTTTCTCTCTCAAATGTCCTATTCCAGACAATAATCTCATACAGCCCTGCTGACAGCAGCAACATTACTCAATATAGCGTTGTGGGGAATTAATTAACGTGAACAACCATGGCAACGTTTTACAAGTTATATAGCTTCCATCATGTAACTAAGTATTTTCCGGTGTCTTACCTTGACTGTGAGCTGTTAACGACCATAAACTGGTAACAATACGGCCACAGGTTCCAACCTCCACTGTACAGCACCGGGGGTTTAGAAGCTACCTCTGCTAACGCAGAGTAGCATAAAGCATTAGCTCCTTAGCGTCAGCTAACTCGGTCACGTCGAGCTAGGCTGGAGGTGGTTTCAGCAACATGTCACCTCAGCCCCACCCACAACCCGCCTCTTTGCCCATTTGTGGTTATCCTGGAATGACGCACAGTGACGCGCTGCCTAGATGGCGACGACCAGCTCTGCCCAATTCGGGCTTCAAAACTTCTCTTCAGAAACCAACAGGTGACGTCACAGACACTACGACCATTTTTAAATAAAGTCTATGCTCGCTACAAACACACCGCTCTCGCTTGATGCCTCTGCTCTCCCCGTTTGAACCCATCGTCATCCCCAGAGTCAGAGTCATGGTCAGAGCCGCAGTAAATCACCGCGTTACTGTATTCTCTTTTGTCAAATTGGCCCCCATGTGTCACAGACACACGGAGGCTGTGTTCGGTCATGGTCTGTGTTCACTGGGAGGCTGCTGAGCCTGGTTCCGTTGCCAGGTCACCTGGCTCTGGTCTGGTGCCCATTCCTCTAAACAGCAACATTCCCTCGCCCCGGGCCTGAAAATCTCTTCGTCCTGGTAGTTCAGAGTTCCTGTGCTAGTAGTGTAAACAAATACCAACACTATTCAGGTACTCTAAGCTCCAAGTCCGAGTAGAGTCAGCTAATAGGACCGCTAACTGAGCTAACTAGGTAATGGCAGCTAGAGTTAGCAGCAGAGCAGTCCGTGCATACAGTGTGTGCCAGTAAGGGACTAGTGTGTTCTAAGAAAAGATCTGTGTTGCAGCAATCCCCTGATAGTTTTATCTCGGTGACAAGGCACAGCTCCCAAATGGAGTTTAAGGGGTTTTTTCTGCGACTACCTGACCAACAAAAAGTTTGCCAGCTAAGACTCTCTCTCTGGTACAAATTGCAGTATAAACTCACATGTTCATACTTCGTGACAGTTCTAAATAGATATATGTGAAACTATCCAGCTACTTACCTATTATACATGACTATGTATCTTCTGTTCTTAGTTATCAATTTATGAATAGAATTAACAGCTGGCCAGCTCAAACCAACTGAGCTATAGACACCCAAAACATATTAACCTACAAGAGGACAACTCTTTGGAATCACTTTACTGGTTTAAATGGTTACCACCAATTTAGTCATTGCATCATGATTGTGTGGTTTCTGATTTCTGCTTTGTTCAGTAAGCTTTTATATGATGTATGCATGTAGGAGGTATGTATGTCATTGCTTAGCTGGGAATAATCAAGTGTACATCCAAATGATTTCATAATTAAACATATGTCCAAAAAAGATCTGTAAAAGAAATGCAATGTGTTTCTATTCACTACTGTTACTAATATTAGGAGTCAGGTGCATCAATATAAACAGCTGGAGATGATAACTCTCCACTCTGGGGCCAATAAACCACGTTTCAGTTTGTTTCATGCATTAATTTGAGGAAGGTTACAGTCTCCTCATCACTTCGCACAGATCTGAGGTTTTCATCTGCCGCTATTTATGATCTCCCTTGTGGAGTGGAAGCTCCAGTGGACGTTTGAGACATATTATTCATGTATGTCATCATTTATTCGCTAAGTCTTTTTAAACAGCACTTTATCACATTTTGCTTTTATCAATACACCAACTTTTTTCACTTCAGCCATGTGGTTACCTTTTTTTTGTCACATTTCATGAGTTTTCTACTGAGGTTTTTAATGAGCAACTTGAAAAAGCACATAAAATGCAAAGGTGGATGGAAACACAGTTAATGTTGGTTTTCCTTGCTAATTAGAATTGGTCTGTTCATTACTTAGCTGCAATCTATGATTATTATGCCAAGAGATCCACCAAGAATGGGAAGCCAGCAGCCAGGCCAACTACCTGGAAGAAGGCTGACCTGGACAACCCAGACCTGCCTGAGTACCAGCACTCTCCCCCTGACTTCATTGAGACTCCATTGCAGTACTTCAGCAGGTACTTCGGCCCCCAAATCATCAAGCACATAACGTACCAGAACTATTTGTATGCTGCTATCCCAGAAGGACGTCAACACCACCTTCACCACCACTAAAGACAGGATCATGAAATTTGTGGGTATTCTGATGTCTATTGATGACTACTGGGCAATGGACACAAGAATTGCTCAAATTGCAAACCTCATGCCATCCAAGAGGTTCAGGCTGATGAAGAGGCCTGTTCGCTTCAATGACACAGGTCCAGCCCCTGTTCAGCCTCCTGATTCCTGCCTTCAGGAGTGAGCCACAGACCCCAAGCAGTTTATGGTAATGGTTGCCCCCATAAAACAAATGAGGATTCAAGTTGTTTGCCAGGGCTTCTATGGATGGCTTCATTCACGACATGGTGCTATACCTGGGGAAGACTACGCTGGAGGACCACAGTGTCCCCCTGACACCAGAACAAAAAGTCATGGGTGTAAACAGCCAGATAGTCTCCATCCTGCCTAGCTCCTCTACCACAACAGCCATCTTTGCAGACAACTTCTTCACCAGCCTGGAGACAGTAGTGCAGTACCTCAAGGACAAGAACTGCAGGTACGCAGGGACAGAAAGGGACAGTAGAATAGGGAAGACTCCACTCAAGTCCAGTTCTGCATTGAAACAAAGAAAAAGGAACTGCTGTCACAAATTATAGTGTCATCTACAAGCAGGACTGCGAGGGTCTTGTTGTAGATGGCCACTGAAGAACTTCAGGATCCAGGTGTTCAGGGGTGCCAGAAGCCAGAGGCCAGTCACGTCTCACCGAAGAGCATCTCCAGGCAAGCCCAGCACCCCTGTTGATATCCCCAAGCCTGTCCAGGGACACTGCAGCCCCATCCCAGATGCTTCTCTGCGGTTTGACATGTCCCTGTTTCATGCTCCTGTCTACACTAACCACTAAGTAACTAAGTACTGCAGCAGGACGTGGAACATCCTGAGATCAAACGTGGTCTGTAGAATCTGCAACATCCACCTGTGTCTCAATGGTAAGTGCAACTGCTTCATCGCTATCATGAAGCAATTGCATACTGTAAGTGAGTGGACTGGACCGGGCCATTCCAAAAAGTTTTACATGCCTCTCAGCATATTTCTGAGAAGAGCTGAGTGTGTGTGTGTGTGTGTGTGTGTGTGTGTGTGTGTGTGTGTGTGTGTGTGTAAATGAAAGATTTTGAAAATAGTCACAAAAGAAAAAAAGTCTTGTTATATCCTCTAACAACAGGTTAAAATTGTGAATTTCCAGGTAAATTGTCCGCGAATAAGGATTAAAGTACACATAATATCTACCAACACATTCTCACTCCTGACTCACCACATATTGATGGTTAGTCAAGGCCCTTTGGCGTCGCTTTGCATAATTTTTAGACATTTAGGGCTCAAGTTAGCAATGCTTAGCAACGACAAATATGCAATGTCCGGTTACACTTTTAAAATAAAATGCTAGAGTTTCAAAACATCGCCATTTTGAAACGGCACAATATTAAAGTAGTGAAATGTTTCAGTTTGGTTAGGTTTAAGGCAACAAAACTACTTGGTTAAGGTTAGGAAATTGGTTTATGGTTTGGGTTAAAATAACTACGTAGGTCAGTTAACATGTAAGTTAACTTATTTCACTTGCGTAACTTACGCAAGTTACATAACTCGCTTACATAACTTACATAAAAATATATAATGTTTCACACGGGACACAAACACCACTCTCCTGGTTCAAAGTCGGGGTTCTGGCAATCTGTTCTGTTAAATTTCATATACCTGCCTTTACCGTCAAAAACTGACGCTACAGGGCTTCCCCCACTGCGTTGACTTATGACATTATAGGGATCCCCAGTGAGTTACAAGCTCACACTGATGGCTCTTGAACATGTGTCCATCTGTGACGAGTCAGGGAGTGAGAACAGGTTGTATCTACTTGCTTCTACATTCCTGCCTCCCTGATACCGTGAATGTATTTTCAGAGGAAACTCATCATCACCCTCTACCTCAAAGAGAGACAGAAGTAAACACAATATTGAAGGTTTCTGATCAAGGCTGCCAAGCCGCGGGATTGCCATCCTTTCCATTTCCCTCAGCTTTCTCTAAAGCAGTCCCTAAACATTTTGTCACCATCAGCCATAATGACATTTTCAGTGTGCTCTCTGATGCTGTGTTCCACAGAGGGAAAAGGCAGACTTTTAAAGTGGTGGAGCTATGCATATGCACACGGTTTCTTCATGTTAACGGATCCTGGCTCTGCATGTGTCCTGAATAAAACATGTTTGGGAGCATGGGAGTGTCTCAAAGGGTGTACGCACTGGTACGGAGGAGAAAGACAATCATGTTAACGTCCCCAGTGCTTTTTGAATCTTTTGGGGTGTTTTCATTCTGGTGGGAAAGAGAGACATTTTCAGATGTTCAGTGCTTCAAGGCTTACTTGAGATACAAAGGGTTAAAAGCTGTTTCTTTGTGACTGTAGAGGAGAGTTTCTGAAGTTTTCATAGTTCTTACTGGATTGTTTTATTTGCTTTTCCATTGTACACTTACAGGTGTTTCACATTCAAGTTTTATTTCCTTTTTTAAAAGTAAAAAAAAAAAAACTTTTTCATAATGACAATTTCTGTCTCAAATTGCATCATTTGTCATTCCTCCTCTGATTGCATCAAGTATCAATTCAAGACTGAAAATTTAGAGTCTGCAGAGAAGGAGCTAGGAGACAGAGAGGGCATGCAATGGAGAGAGATGGTGTGACAGATAATATCGGATGATAAGGTAGTAATTTGCAACAGCCAGTCTCTCAAAATGTTACAAATTGAGCACAAACTGTACATGTTACATGCAGATTGTGGACCCAGAAGCAGACTCAGACACAGGCAGTTTAATGTACAAAAACAGTAATTTTTTGTAAAGGGAAATTGAGCGGGAAATGGAGATGGAGAGAGTAGCGCTGTAGCTGGAGAAGGCAGAGAGTAGAGAGTGGCAAGCTATGGCGGAGAGAGACCGGAGTATGCTGGATGAATGAGGGAGACTGGTGTGGTAGCATTTTTCCTTGTCCCTCATTTGAACCAGAAGTCATTCTGGTCTGCCATCTTGCAGGCACTGAGGATTAATCTATGAAGAGACATGAGCAAGGAGACACGAGAGCAGCCTTCACAGAAGTCCAACATGCCACCTCATTGGATATCAGTTATTGAATGGACGCTGTAGCTGATCATACTGATATAATACACAACAACAAATAGAGCTTCATACAGGAGGGAAGACAGATAACAGATTCGATGCAAATGCTTCACTCCAAGTTTTATATTTGATTTTTTTTCTGATTCACATCAAGTTAGATTGTTCATAGTAGGTATTTATTATTATCATTTATTATTTCTTTTCACGATTTTATTTTACTTTTAAAACGGATACAATTAAAAATAGAGAGAGTCAGAGAGTGTCAGTCAGCAAGAAACACTTCATATCATTTATTGTCACATCCATTCAATCACGTGAGGCTGATAATTCCAGAGCATCAGCTTTGATGTCTTACATCCTTTTAGTTTCCCCTGAAACATTAAGCCTAATGAATTAAAAGACAATATGATCATATTCTGGGTTATTCAATAATGAATTCACAATCAGAATATCAATAACTACAGATGCAGATAATGAATATCTTATATGATATAAATGCATTTTGCCAGTAATGACCCTGTGCTTCTAAGCAGGACACAGTAGACAGACAATGTACAAATACAGAATGAAGCAAGGTTCTTCATGTGCAGGTGGTAAACAGGTAACATGCTGCTCTGCAGTAATAGCTGTGTGCCTTTATTAATATCAGCACAGTGCACATGTGTGCAGACACTTCAGACTCCATCAAAAATCTCTAGAGCTGTTAGAGGCAACTGACAGCTTATCGTGCTGTCACCATCATGACGGAACATCAAACTGACGTCGCTTCACAAGACGTCTCATTTCTGTGAAGACACATTTCCTCCTTTCTTCTGTCCACGCATGGTGGAAAAGACACAAGTGAGGGAAACATGGATGCAATCAAGAGAACTGAGATACACCTATATCAAACAATTAAAACATAAAACAGGATATCTACCAGAAAAGTAGGCAGATACAAGGAGGGCCTGAGAGACACTACCACAGCAGCTGACCGAACAGTCTGACAATAGCCATGTTTCCACCTAATTGTCATGCGAATTTTAAGTGGACTTTTGAAATGTTGCAATAACGAAAAAACAAAAGTAAATGCGAAATAAGTGCGTTTCCATCAACTGGTTTGGATCAAATAAACCAGGCTATGGCAAGGTTCGAAACCAGAAACAAAACCAGTTACATGGACGTAAGGACCATTGATCTTAGAAAAATGGAGAGGTCCTCAGAAATGTGTTTCAAGCAGCCAAGTTGCTACCAGCCATGTCTCCGCACGTTATGGGAATATCCGGCAAGGCGCAGACAGCAGAAACAGCTGATCAGACATGAGTTATAAGTTTGCTATGTCAGAACTTATTCTGCAAAAGTGTTCCATCTCCCATTTAGCACAATAACAACAAGGCAAACAAAGGAGCAAAACGTTTGTGTTAAAAAATGATTGCCATAAACAATGGCTATTGGGTTGAACTCTGAAAACGGGGCAGGAGAGAGACAGGTGTGTGTAATCGGCAGGTAACCGAGAGTTAGTCATCAACGGGCCCACAGCACACAGAAACAGAGAGACAGACAAAACACACAGGGGACAACGGGGACGGGAAAAACACCTGGACATTTTTTGGGCACGGCCATGGTTGTGACACTATGACACATATTAGGCCCACTGAAGTTTATATTCCTTAACCATGACAGGAGTATGTAGAAATATTCATCACAATTTGTCCCAGGAAAGAGTCACCTCTGGGTTTATTAGGTCGTTCCACAAAAACAACTGCTTTTTTTAGGTATGTGCTAGAGTATCATGGTTCCAGGCCACTGAATTGTGTCTGGCTGGTACCCTAGTTGGAAAAACAACCTAAAAATTCAGCTTTGAAGGCAAGGTCAAGAACGGGAATGTCATCTTCGTACATAGCTAGCTACCTAGCAACATCCATAAAAAATATACAACATAAGAATGGTAATAAGCATAGTGGAGGTTATTGCAATAGTTGCACGTGTTGTTGAAAGGTACTGTTGGTAGCTTGCAACAGCCACCTTCATTTAGACTGAAAGTGGCATCAGTCGCTAGTGATTGTTTGGGGTGAGATAACAACCTCTCCAAACAGAAAACTGCTAACATGACCATGATTTCAGAGTTAAGAATAAAGTGAAAGGAAATGGCAATTCATTCTGGTGTTATGTATTCGCAAAGGTACATGAAATGTCGTTGCAAGTCTACACAGAGAGGGGGTTACGTTACTTTAAAAACTTTATGAGATCACTTACTGAGAAATGTAAGTCGTTAGAGTACTTTTGTATTACAGAAAATTACAACTCCTTTTCGATTCCTTGCACATGTTGGTTATATTGTCTAGAGGGTGTGTAGCCTACTGTATGTCTACCTTTGAATGTACTGACACACTCTACAGTCATTGCATGGCCTAGTCCAAGGCCTGTAATCTGGATCTTTAGACGCAATATTGTGTTTGATTACAAGTAAACATATTTCAAGAGGGTACCGGGGCTCAATGCATATACCCTAACAAGTTCATACAAGAAACGGTCTGCAATTTAAAAAAAGTTTAATTATTTGAAGTACATGAAAGTAAATAAATCAAGGGGTATCTGGCAGATGACACCTGTGTATTCCTTTTGGACAGCGAAGTGGACAAAGACAGTAGGCCAAACAAACACAATCTCATAACTTACACTACATTATGTTTTCAACACGCAACCAGTTAATTAGGTTAATGCTTATTTACTTACTTTCATGAGATAAATAAAGGCATTCCTCTCTGCCATCTCACTATCTGAGCTACATATGAGCACTGACACAACGGTAGGACTGGATACCTTCCACTAGTACACAGCTACCCTCCAAGAAGTAGAAAAAAAAAACAGAAAACATGCGAATCCATCTGGGATTTTCTTTTTTTGTGGCAAACAAAAGGAAGGAGGTAAATACAGTAAACGTTTAACAGTAACAGATTGCCTTTTTGAAAACGTAACAAAATAAGTAATTTGCAAAATGTGTTATGTTACTGGTCACAACCAAAAAGTAATCTGAGTACTGGTTGCAAAAAGAGTCCTTTTGATTTATTACCTCAGTAAAAACTTTTCTGATGAAGTTATGGTCTGAATTGCTAGTTTAAAGTCTTCTTTAACACAACATGTAAATTATGATCCCATTTAGAGGAAAATATCATAAAGCATGGAATGTGATTGATAGGTTATAGCGACCTGTCAGGATCAGGATAAAAGGCACCACAAAGTGTATCCATGGCACAGTGTAGCTGCATTTAACTAGCTATGACATTTTTTAGGGGGTATGTTTTTGTCTTAGAACCTTTCACAGTGTGTTTTCTGTTCCTGAAAGTTAATTAATAAACACAAAATCGTCGACATCAACTCGCAAGGTACATTTTGGCAAGAACCATTCATCACAGAACTTAAAATTCTGTTAGGTGTTTCATTAAAGGCGAGTGGAATTTAAAGATTATGGGCTGCGGTTGAAAAGCTTTCCTAACCACTTTTCCTTGACCTGACTGGTAAACATCATGAGGTCAAGAAAAGATGTGAAGGAAAAAGCATAAGGACTTAGGAAAAGAGGACCGCGGGGGTCAGAGAATTTCTAGGAATTTCTTTTCTAGGCGACATAATTATGCGACGACTGACGTGACCTGCCGTGATAAAACCACAATGTTCCGAACATGCACAACAAAAAGCGCATCTCTGACACTTTAATGCAGGCCATCTAAAGGTGGACAACACAGTGGAATATAGCCTTACTTCATGACCAAGATAGCAAAAGGGCCTACAGGGTGCCTATGTAAATAATACATTACATTTATGGAAGATAGGCATATGCTAGGCCCATAAGTCTACATATCATTGTTTAGTTTCAGACATGTTTAAATAAAAAGTTTCATAGGTCCTACCCTTTATGCAACACATTTGTGTCATGTTATCGTAAACCTGCTGCTAACAGTCTTGCATTGTCCCGGACAAACAAACAAACAAATACATCAGTAAACACCTGTAAATGTTGACTTGATTGTGCTTGGAAGATGTTAAGGCAGATACAGGTTGTGGATATGTACTGTGAAAAAATTGTTGATTTCCCAAAGATAATTAGGCTACCACCAGATACTGCACACAGTGATTGGCCAATAACCCGTCTCACCAGTTGAGTAGTATATGTCCCGATGAGGCCACCTTCAATTACTGGCCTATAAAAGGGCTGCTGGGGAGTATCAGAGTTAGACCGCAAAATGGGAGATATGGAGCTTGCTGCTAGCGTTGGCATTGTGCTCACAAATGTTAAGAGGCTGCTAATATGGGTTTTCAACATAGATCACATGGCATGCTTAAAATTAACATATCATCAAAGCACAATTGAAATTGCTCCTGCATATGTAATGTGTTCCATATACAGGTATTATGTATTGCCAACACAAGGACAATGTTTCAGATTTAGGAATGAAAACAAGATATATGCCACCTCCAACATCCTTGTCCCAATTGTGCAAATTTATTCAGATCCATCCAAAGACCTCTCCTTTGACTACCAGCTGTCTAGGGCATGTATTGGGGCACTTATAGCCCTTCTGAGGAGGGTGAAGACCCATGGCTGGGGCCAAGATACGGAGGTCCTCTTGTTGGTTTACTGGCTGGCGCATGGACTGTCTTACAGTGGTGTCTCCCAGGTTTTTGATGTGCCAAAGACAACTGTATTTGATGTTGTTCATCACATCTGTGACACAATGTTGTCCCTGTGGAATAAAGTGGTCCACTTCCCCACACTGGCACAGTGTGCTGAAGATGGGGATGGTTCTCAAAATCTTGGCAACAACCCAGCTTTCAGCCACTGTATGGGAGCCATCGATGGATGCCACGTCCGCAACAAGGCTCCCCATGGTCCACATGCACAGGACTAGCTGAACAGGAAACTCTTCCACTGTGTTCAGCTTCAGGCAATCTATGACAGCACTGGAAAATTTCTGGACATATTTGTGGGTTACCCTGGTTCAGTTCACGACACCATGGTGCTAAGAAATAGTCCAGTCTTTGTCAGGGGCAAATATTTTTCAAAATCTGTGTTAGTGAGCACTTCTCCTTTGCCGAGACAATCCATCCACCACACAGGTGTGGCATATCAAGATGCTGATCAGACAGCATGTTTTGCACAGGTGTGCCTTAGGCTGGCCACAATAAAAGGCCGCTTGAAAATGTGCAGCTCCATCACACCGCACAATGCCACAGATGTGTGCAATCCGCATGCTGTTTGATCAGCATCTCGATATGCCACACTTGTGAGGTGGATGGATTACCTCGAAGTGTTCACTAACACAGATTTTGACAGATTTGTGAACAATATTAGAGAGAAATAGGCCTTTTGTGTACATAGAGAAAGTCTTAGATCTGTGAGTTCAGCTCATGATGAATGGGGGCAAAAACAAAAGTGTTGCGTTTATAAGTTTGTTCAGTGTATTTATTATAGCGGATCCCTCTGTGATATATGAAAAGATCCAGTGGTGCCAAACAACTCATTGTAAACTCGTGGTAAAATGTACATGGAAGTATTTAGTAAATAGGAGAACATCGTGTCGATCCTGCATATATAGCCTACAGGTATTCCCTTACTGCTAAATTTCTACTTTTCTCTGTGTGGTCATTCTAGCTAGGTTGGTTACTTTGCATTCTGGGAAGGAACATACAATATGTTGCATGTACAGAAATACTGTTTGAGGTGACAGCTCTGAAAAGGGGTATCCTTATCCTTATCTATTGCTGTTGGCCATCGTTTAAGATGTGGGAAGATGAGGGCAGTGATCACAGACAGCTCTGACAGGTGGACTATTCCATTCATTCAGCAACTGAAAAACCTTAGAGATCAGTCCCTTCAGGATTTGGCATTTTCACAAAGTCACACAAATTCAAGGAGTTAGCACAATTGCAACTTGCTATGTTCTGTTATTAACACAATTAAAAATAAAATGGAAAGCAATGAAATTTGCATACATTTACTATTTTTACCATAAATGTCTTAAATTGCAAGATCCTGGAGGAACTGATAATTCATTATATGAACACAACGTCATCCATTTTTTATTTTTTATTTTTTATTTTTTTACTAGCTCAGCAAATAGTAAAAGAAATCACTCGTTTTGCTCGTAGAGAGCAGCATCTCTTGCCTCCTCCTTCTCAGCCTGTTGTTTTAAAAAGGCCAACATTCCCTCACCCCTCTTTTCTCTTTTGGTAGCTGGTTGTGAGCTTGTACATGGTAGGGCCTCGTCCCAAAGGCCTGACTAGACTTGGAGGATGAGGCTTCAGCAGCAGTCTGGCCCCGAGCATGAGGCAACAAGGGTGGGAGGCCGAATGGATCGCCTTTCCCCTAGTGCCTCATGCATGGCATCAAACCATGACCAAGGAGCTGCTGTTGCCTCACCTCTATCTGTGCCTGTACCTGTGGGGGATTCTTCAACTCTCACCAAGGAGAACAAAATGTCATTGAAACGGCAGTAGTGGGAGAATGCATAGTGACCAATAATGGAATATTCTGTTACTGACCAATGTGTATATTAAGTAGCTATCTACACATTTGACATTTCTATATAAAAGTTAAGTTAACCTGTTTTGTTAACCTGTGTTAATTACAGTACAACATTATCTCCACAAATACTAGCCTAGTTCACCACAGTGCCCAACCATATGATTTGCTTCACCTTGTACTTTGTTTTTGAAGTGGTCCCCCTTCTTGGATGCCTGCATGGCAGTCACCTGGCCCTCCAGCCCAATATCCTTCACCACCTGCCAGTAGGTTAGAATTACCTTTAATTGCCAGCACAATTAATCATAACGTTTAACCCACTGTTGTGGTTATACTTACACTCAGCCTAATTCGGCAGCATTGTTCTTGCCACTGAAGAGTTTATCCAACTTGATCCTTAATTAAGGCAAGGGTGTCAGCATCTGTGACTGAAATAAAATTAATTAATGATTTTGCTGAAGGCTGCCAATACATTGGCCAAAAATAACTAATGCAAACTGAGCATTTAAAGTGAGCCTACATTCTGATCATTTTACAAGAGTAACATATATAGATCGCGTATGGATTTCAATTATTGTTGACATATCAAAACATTTGCATATTACCAAGTTGCATGAGAGAGAAAAGGCTTCATAGCCAATGGTAACTTGCATGGGTCAATATCACTATAAAGTGCCTTTGGTGTCCTCAGAATTACTCAGTCATCACGAACAAATTGTAAAATAATTGAATTCTGAGATTTTATTATAAATGACCAAACATTTATACACACATCAGTACAATGATAAGTCTCTAGAAATGTGTTTCCCTCATTATGTACCATTTTCTTTGATTGGGTGCATGTGGTTTTTGCATGTCCCAAGTGCTGCTCTGCTAACTTCGGTAAGTGTAAGAAGTGGTTTAATTACACAAAATGAAAATAGTTTTTATTTGTAATAATGGTCCTTAGCAAGTTTGTTCATAAAGCAAGTCATTTTGATAATTTATGTTTAATTTTCATTATAATATTAACCATTTTGTATGTGTCCCCGAAATTGCTGTCCACCCTGTCATCAATCCCTCTATGACAGGGTGGACATGGTGCATTACATGGAGGACACGGGCTTAGTTTCCCCACATTCTTATCATTTTAAAATATTTAAACAGTTATTAAACACATATATGCTTTATTTTAGTGTAGTAGTCTTTCTTTAAGACACAGCCCCAATCCCAATACACCTACCTCACCTCGTTACCTGTATAAAAGACACCTGTCAACACCCAAACAACCAACATCCAACATCACCACCATGGGCAAGACCAAAGAGCTTTCTACGGACATCAGGGACAAGATTGTTGATCTGCACAAGGCTGGGATGGGCTACAAGAGAATCGGAAAGCAACTTGGAGAGAAGAGATCAACTGTCGGTGCAGTTATCAGGAAATGGAAGAAGCACCACACCACCGCCAACCTCCCTCGGTCTGGGCCTCCACACAAGATCTCGCCTCGTGGGGTGTCCCTGATCATGCGAACGGTGAGGAATCATCCCAAAACCACAAGGGGGGAACTGATGAATCAACTGAAGGCAGCTGGGACCACAGTTACAAAAGAAACGGTTGGTAACACACTACGCCGTCATGGATTGAAATCCTGCAGCGCACGCAAGGTCCCCCTGCTCAAGAAGAAACATGTACAGGCCCGCATGAAGTTCGCCATTCACCACCTGGACGACTCAGAAGAGGCCTGGAAGAAGGTGATGTGGTCAGATGAGACCAAAATAGAACTCGTCGTGTTTGGAGGGCAAAGAACACCGAGTACAACCCAAAGAACACCATCCCCACCATCAAGCATGGTGGTGGCAACATCATGCTTTGGGGGTGCTTTTCAGCCAAGGGGACGGGACAACTCCATCGTATTGAGGGGAGGATGGACGGGGCCATGTATCGTGGAATTCTGGACCAACATCTCCTTCCCTCAGTGAGAGAGCTGAAGATGGGTCGAGGATGGGTGTTTCAGCATGACAACGACCCTAAGCACACCGCCAAAGCAACAAAAGAGTGGCTGAAGAAGAAGCACATCAAGGTTCTGGAGTGGCCTAGCCAGTCTCCAGACCTGAATCCAATTGAAAATCTTTGGAGGGAGCTTAAAATTCGAGTTGCCAGGC
>NC_060168.1:1515056-1523595 GCF_021292245.1 Micropterus dolomieu | reverse complement strand
TTCAGTTTTGTAAATTGATTTGTTTATTGTTGGTTTCATCCTACTTTTTAAAACATACTTCAGTTAACTAACAAATGGAATTGTGATGGAAACAAAAACTTTTAAAATGTCTCACGTTTCTGTCAGTGGCGAGCTGTCCACCCACTCCCATTCCCGTATCCATCCTGTTGGTGTCCGTTTTTCTGTGGCCTGTAGATTAATCCAGGAGTCTCCATTCTTGTTCAGATCAGTGACAAATTTCTAGTATTTGACAAGAGACAATGATAATTTCTCCATTCATAATTCCATAATTTCAGCTTCTTTAGTAGACTAACCATTCTGTCAAATAAACAGTACAAACATGCAATTAATTAATAATATGGCATCATGACAAACAGTCAGACTGAAGTTTTAACTTTTTATGTCACTTTGACAATAAGCCACAACAAACACAGGGGGATCCACAAACTAGGGCCTCGTCACAACAACATGATTCAAGCACACATTCGTAATAGAGGAAGGTAGAGAATGCCGTTTATAATCAGCAGAGAAAAAGAGAAAACAGAATACATTTTGAGGGTTTGTCCAAATATTCATTCTTTTTTCTGCTATACTCTTTAGGATTCTATTCATGCAGAAGTCTTTGAATAAATTAAAGTATATGAAAATAATATTCACAGCTTTGGAAGAACCTTATGTCAAAGGAAGTGGACCCACATGCCTACAGTACACAGAGTCAAACCGGGGTGAATTACAGGTATTTTACTAGAATCGGTAGTCCATAAACAGGGTTACAGTATGGGACCGGAAGGCTACCCGAACGGGCAAATAAATCTGACAGGGTCAAGACAGGAAGCTGCGACAGCGTAACACATCCTCATACCTAAATGACAAAATAGGTCAAAGGACATACTGGATATTAAGTAAGTTACATAAGTGGGTTAAAAAAGTCACGGACGTAACTTTATTTAACTTAAAACTTTAAAAAGCCAACACTGACTTGGTTTCGCATTTGACGTGATCTCTGGTCTCCTGGGTGAAAGTCCTTCGTTTGACCCATCGTTTACCATCTTGAATTGTCTGCTCTTTATACTTTGTCACCTGACTTCCTCCTGAGGGCCACTAAAGGGCTGCAGCCTAACTAAAAAGCGTAAATCTTGATCTTAATAAACTGCTGCACAATCAACCTATAAGACGTTTTTCAGTTGAGGACATGCTGGTTTTCCAAGTTGTTTTCAGTCTTTAAAAATACAAGACAAGAGTCTGTGCAGACGTAAGAGAAGAGGTGGAGCTTGCAATCAATTAGGCAGATTTGAGGCACCTGTTGAAGTGCAACGACCTCCCCGAGTTGGTTGATGAGGGAAGAACTGAGAAGAGTCTGAGAAGTCCGTTCAATACCAAATATTTATTAAAGAAATGCAAACCGATATATCTGGAGACATGCACAGCACAACGGCCTAACAGCAAGTCTGCTGTTCTTCTGCTAAGCCTGAGTATATATTTAGGAGACCACACCCTTGCTTGTCTTGTATAGATATCCATATATGGTAAAGTCAGTTTATGTAGCATGTTCTAGTGCGCCTTAAGGGCTGCAAACGTGTGTGTGCGTGACTGTATTAAGAAAAGTGTGAAGTGTGTCAGAGTGTATTGCTATCAGGGCCCGGTTTCCTGTCATTCAGCACAAGCTTCTAACTGTCTTGACTTCTGAATTACCTAAGATAAGCATGCCACACAATATTGAGTATCATATGAGCAATCATAAGTAATAAGTAAGCATATAAGAGAATCATATCATGCAATCTCACTGTAGGGTTGTGTTGTATATCCACGCACCCCAACAAAGCCACTTGAAAGCATGTGTCACATCATTTATAAATGCAGTTCTTCCTCAGATTTTTTTATGAATTTTGCCAATGTACGACTTTAATCTCTGAGAATTTTTTTTTCTTGTCTTGACTCCGTCTTTAAAAAAAAATCTACAATGGCCTTAATACACCGTTGTAGGAAGCCAACTGAAGATTAAAAACACAAGTTACAGATCACTAGCAGTTAAATCTAAGATCGGACACTCACCTGTTCCTCTTTGCTGTTTATAATCACCAGATCTGCTCCTTTCCTTTGACAGTCACTTCTGCTGCCAGACCAAGTTTTCTCCCCATTGAACTTACAGTAACAGCTGCATCCAAATCTCTTCCATCCTTCAGGACACCACTTCCCTTATTTTACAAACGAGTGTTTCAAATATGGATTTCATGCCATTCACTGTTAAATTGATAAAACCTGTAGTTTCACTATTTAGTTAAATATCATTCTTTTCTGTCATTTGTTGTTTAGTCAATAAATAGACTCAGGTTTTGCATCTCATTTCTGACATAAATAAACACACAGCAAAACAGTTCAACAACATTAAATAATTACAGTGAAAATTAAAGGCCAAGTTAAGTTATAGCATGTGAGTTGGTGAGATGTTAGTGTTAACTGTAAACCTTTCTCACAATCAATTTTTTCCTTCAGGTGCTTTACTTCATCTTGTAACTGGCTGTTATTTTTACTCAACTGACTGTTGTTGACTACCATGCCTTGAGAAAAACAACAAGAGATCAAAAAGTAAGACAATATAAAAATATCAATGCTTAATTAGCATTGTGAAGTTGGATGCTGTGTATTTTGGTACTTGCTTATTTGTTTTGAAACCTTTCTTACCTGAAATTTGTCCCTGCAGCTCCCTGTAGTTGTTGTACAGTTTGTCGTATCTGGTCTGCAGCTGGTCTTTTTCCAAAGTGAAATATCTGGTGAGAAGCACAACAACATAAGAAACACACCAACAACACCAAAACATTCTGCATTTCTAAACAATTAATTTCTATGAATTAATGAACTTAAGATGTCTGATACTTTGAGATCTCTGAGATAAGGAATACTTTAATAGTTGAGGGTCTATCTGTGGGGTGACTGTGTAATTATACATTAAATAATCAATGCAGCAGTTTGGCTCTGAGCAGGCTGGAACAAAAAAAGATAAGAATGTGAAGAAGTGAGAATTCCTGCACTTTGTTCTCATTTCAAAACACCAGCATTTCAGTGAACTGCTGTCTTCGACACCGCACATTGATGAAATCTGTTAGCTTAAACACTGGAGTCTGGATAAAAAGTTCCAGGCAACACAATATAGTGACCAATAGTCGTAAGGATACAGCATGACAGTGTTTCTTTCAGTGTATTCGGAAATATACGCACTCTGCAAGAAATAATGATAGCCCAGAGAGTGGCAGTATTTTTGGGGGAGTGCTCACCTTACTCTTAGGCCTGCTAGGGATCCCAGTTTTATTTTATTCCAGGGTATTTCAAAATATCCGTGTTATCACTTTTAACACTTTCAAAAGAGACGCTGCTCTTCCCTTTAACCTGATACAGAGATGTTATTTGGGGGTATTTTGGGTTTAGTCCCGATGATAACCAGCCAACAGGACAAGGCAGTGTGCACATCATCTCCATTCGGCCCACTGATGTGTCTGTATCTGCTGCAGCAACAAAGGGTCATCATGCCCTCCAGCAAGAATCTATAGCAGAAATATAGCAGCAAATATTCACAATTTCTGGCACTGCCCGGCGCATATAGGCCCTACAACTCTCTCTACTGTTTCTACCTAGACAACTAGCATGCATGTGACGCAGAAGAGAGCCCCATCCCCCACACCAAAACTACATGGACATGCACCTGTTATGTTAACAGATAAAAAAGCTTAAAACATAACATTACAAAAAATGGATAGGGACTCAAGTTATTACAATTAGGATTAAAAACAAGTTCCTCACAGCGTATGAAGACTCCAGCCAATATCAGAAGATACTTCACTCCCAGAGTTGCTGCAGTAAAACACCTTCTTCTGACACGATTCTTTGGAGTCTGAGGTCCTACAGAGGCAAAATACATTGATAACTTTTTTTATTATGCTTAATGAAGTTTGACCACTATGGACTGTGAGTTTTTGTTACTCTTTGTCATTCTCTCAGTAAGAATAATGACTCTTTACAGCACCAAGACACCTGATAATGACCCATAGTAAATGGTGACTGATGAATTTTGAATAAATTAAATTTTATATAGCCACACAAACATGTACATTAACTTTCCTTTTTGCAGCATAATTTCAAACTTACTACAATTTTGTGACCCAGGATCAGCGTGATGCTCTTCATCCTCTGAGATCTCCACCGGATTCTCCTCTCCTGCTCCTCTGTTGTCTTGAACTCTTCTGTTATATCTCACATTTAAGCTTGAATCTGGTGCAGCGAGAATCCTTGCAGACATTTTGAAACCTTCACTGAACTGTTTCACTGTCTGCTTGTTTGTCTTTGCGTTGGGCATTTTTCAAAACAGGAAGTGACAACAGGACACTCCACTAACACAGATTTAACAACACATATTTGTTAGTGTTAATTCAAGAACCCTTGAAGGATATTTGAAGCTGAAAAATAAGTGTTTTTTGTCATAGAGGAAGAACAAGGTTTTCACTCAACAGCAGGTGTATGTGCTCACATACACACATTCATACTGCATTCCTGTTTCCCCATACAGTACACTCACAGAGGCATCTCTGACACAAGAAATGTAATCTGTAGACTGGAAAGTTATTTTTGTTCTGTCTGGTAGATGAGCACATAACAAGTTTTGGTTTACATTTTAAAGGGGCATTATGGAGTTTCCAGAGGCCACTAGCGGTGCGGTTTTAAGATTACAACCAGGTGTGTGCTCGTACGCGTGCTCGCTTGAACTAATGAGCGAGCATAATCCAAAACACAACCGATTTCATACAGAAATCCTGCAATAAATGCAGAAACACCGTCATGCAGGATGTGGCTTTTCTCCAGACATGTTCAGGCTCTGCTGTTCAATGTTCCCGGATCAGAAGCAGCTCAACACCGGCTCTGTACCTTTCATACAGCGCAGTGAGCCCGATATCGGCACAATACTTGTGAAAAAAGGAGTGACAGCGGCTATAGACAGGCAGGGAGACAGCTTCACACAACATGCTGGAAACTCAGGTAAACACCCACTGCAACGTTACAGTAACATTTTTATCAGCTTGAGGTTGGACTATTCCATGCTCGTTACATGATCACGGTACAGTGACTGCATTTAGCCGACGTGCTAAAGCATTAGCTCGCCTGCTGCTTTCAGTAACTATCTTTACAATCTGTATCTTTCACCGGAAGCTCAGCAATGTCAGCACAACTAAATGTATTGTACAATAACAAAATGGTTAGTGAGCTGGACTGAATATTATAATGAGATTGTGTCAATCTTTATAACACTTAAACCGCCATAAGTAACTTTACTGAAGTGTTAGTGGAGGGCTCTTCGTCTGTGTTGTTGTCGCCGTTTTTTTGCAGTATAGTATATTATGTGGATCACGTTAGTAGACTGAGAGGTGGAGAAGCTGTTTACCTGAGTATCCGTAAAACCACAATAAATCTAAATTAACGTTATAAAGCAAACAGTAGCAGGTCCGAGCTAATGTAGTGTTAGCCTATAGTGATGCAGCCAGCTAACATTAGAACAAATAGCTCCACACTTGTTTTTTACTGTTACATCCTTTCTTGCAGGCTAAATCAACACTTTGACATAATGCCTGTGGTACACAGGCATGGGTCACGTTAACTGGTGAAGTAATGTGGGATGCGATACAACTTTGCACTGGATAACGTTATCAAATGCTCGGCGTTAGCCGGCAAGCTAATGTGACTTTCTCTGTGTTTCTCCAGCTTTTGTCATGTTCACTGTGTTTTTACTCGACATCATCTGAATATGGTTGGTCTGGTGGGCTTCAGCACATGAACCTTTGTTGTTTTTTTTCCTTACGTGGAGTCTGTGTTTTGCTGTGAGCCGGTTGTTTTGTGTTGCTGCTTGTCGTTAGCTGCGGTGTTGTCGCTGTAGAGGCTCGGGAGCGCGCACAGGGCTGAATCCGACCCGGTGTCATCACATACATAGCAGAATAGTGGCTGAAGCAAGCTACAGAGAAAACAGGCATGTGCTTCATTTCTAAATTATTTTTGAGCCCATTGATATTAATGCAATGAAAATTTGACTTTTTAATTAATTTCTTTGAAAAACTTACATATAGCCCCTTTAGGGGTTCTGTAAACCTTAGATGCCAAAAAATGACTATTTGTAATTTTTGAAAACAAAACAAAAGAGATGATTGAAAATGTTGCTTACTGGCCTACATGGCAGTGTATGTGATTATTACTTTAAAAGTGGGTAGGCTATTCTAATCAAATACACTATTTTTTTTTTTTGTTCAGTGAATATCTCCTCTGTGGGCACTGAAAACAAATCTGGTGTTTGTACAGGGTGGTGATGGAGCAGTGGATAAGTGTTGTGAACTCAACCAGACGCACTTCAAAGAAGGTCAGATGGTGTCAAAAGAGGGAGGGAAGTTTCCCTCCCCGAGAGTTGACCTCTTTCACATGTAAAACCCAGAGACATCGCCTGGTGTTGGTAAGGACCGAAAGAGACTCAATCAGACAATGAATCGCTTAAGGATTGTGTATTCAGAGAGCCTTAGTGAACCTTTCTAGCCGTAAAGGTGTCACTAAAGACAGTCCACAGGACAGGAAAAGGGGCGATCTGACCCCTTCTCCCTCCAGCAGGTCACCTCCAGCCTCAATCTGACTCTTTTCTCCCCACAGAACGGCTGAGCCATAAACCACCAATTCATTCTCTGATATCCTGTGCGATAAGCCAGGAATGCAGAGAAGAAGAAGACCATAAAAACCCCTGTTACTCGAACCAAGCAAGGTTCCAGTATAACTGTGTTTATTCTGTTTAAATAATAACCTTGCTAAGTGAGCAGCGGTGTAAGCCTCTGAGTTTAGTAAGTAATAACCCTGTTGTTATCCTTTAGGGATGTTTGAAGATTAGAAGACCCATAAGAAAGTAATCTTGAACTAGTTTCTAACCTCTTTCTGTGTTGTCTTAAGTCATTTCTGATTACTCCCTAGTAATCACTGTCTATTCAATGCTAACTAATGCTTTAGTTAAATGTTTCATATACAATTTCTTACTAAATTATCCATGGAAACGCTCGTAGGCATCACCAGCCTCTCAGTTAAAGTGGAATGTCTACTCTTTTCTTGTGTGACCCGAGCGCCACCAAGGGGACAAGAAAGGTATAACACGCAAGTGTTTAAAACTCGGCTTACACTGACAGAATTGTTAAGTATGCCTAACTATCACCATGTAATTGCATAAACGAAATTTTACTGTCATGCTTACATCTAAATTGTCTCATGAGTTAAAACCAGTAACCAGCAAGTATACTGAGGACATGTAATCAAGCTTTGTTACGTTTTATATAACCATTATAACCTTTTTCCATAGTGTTTAGCCTTGTTTTAACTGTCTTTATCCGAATGTTTAGAACTAAGTATTTTTCCAAATGTCGATATTGTGGAGAGAGAGATCAAAGAGAAATACGCGCAACGTATATTTCTTTATCCCAAAAAGTTAACACCTTAGCGACGTTTGGGAGACCATCCCCAAAATTGACGTCACTACCTAGCGGGATCAATAAAAAGGCCCTGCTGTCTTTTGTTCTGCTTCTTCCTCTTCAAAGAAAACTTTTTAACTTTCTTGAAACTAAACGTATACGTTCTCTTAACTTCCTTTACTTTTGAAATTCCGATTTTCGTTTCATACTTAAATCTCCTTCAGACGAGCTGAGAAAGCTACGACCCTGAATCCCCAAATTTCTTAGCGGGAGATTTGATTTTCTTTATTCAGTTTGGAGCTGCCTGTTTAACCTCAGCAACATTAAATAGCCTATATTCCCGAGGCCTCGCGAACCTACGGTGAATGTGTGAGTTTATTTGATTTTGTTGTTGCAACCTCATCCGGCCGTTGTGAGCAACTTTGGACCAGAAACTCAGAAGCCTTCATTTATGGCCTTGAATAAATGAAACCACGGCTCTGACGACAGAACCCTGAGTGGGCCCTATAGCGACACCAAACGAACTGAGATCAGAGCAAAAGCCTTGGCTGACAGCCCGTTGCTGCAAGCGCTTCCCACAAGAAGACTCCGGAACCAATCCACCGGTTTCAACCCAACTCGAAAACGCCACTGGGGTCGGGCCAGAACCGACTTCCCGAGCCAACCGGCAGTCGAGCCTCGCCACCGGACCTGCGGCAACGGTAGGCCAAAACAAACAACACTCTGTGACTCGTTGGTGTTCTATGGGCTCCATCCACAGTTAATAACCCCTAGATTAGACAAACTAAATCTGCAACCCAATTTCGGTCATTCGTTCCCTCATACTCGTAGAATTCTCTCCCTCTACAATAAACTGAAATTCAATCGAACCTTACATAGGCTACCCTGTTTTAGTACCTCTTTGTTGTCATATTAACTGTTATCCCTGTAATATCACCACATTTACCCACAATTGTACCCTCTTTTGTTAGTTAATAAATTCACCTTGAGCACAGCGATGTATGTGTGTGTGTTATTCAGAATCTAGAGTCCCTATACATAGAACTTACGCTCAGATCTGAGACTGA
>NC_060168.1:1510772-1515036 GCF_021292245.1 Micropterus dolomieu | reverse complement strand
TGTTTAACCTCAGCAACATTAAATAGCCTATATTCCCGAGGCCTCGCGAACCTACGGTGAATGTGTGAGTTTATTTGATTTTGTTGTTGCAACCTCATCCGACCGTTGTGAGCAACTTTGGACCAGAAACTCAGAAGCCTTCATTTATGGCCTTGAATAAATGAAACCACGGCTCTGATGACAGAACCCTGAGTGGGCCCCGCTATAGCGACACCAAACGAACTGAGATCAGAGCAAAAGCCTTGGCTGACAGCCCGTTGCTGCAAGCGCTTCCCACAAGAAGACTCCGGAACCAATCCACCGGTTTCAACCCAACTCGAAAACGCCACTGGGGTCCGGCCAGAACCGACTTCCCGAGCCAACCGGCAGTCGAGCCTCGCCACGGGACCTGCGGCAACGGTAGGCCAAAACAAACAACACTCTGTGACTCATCACATAGAAGATACGCTCAGATCTGAGACTGACTGACTGACCTTACGATTTCAGAATAACAACTAATGAATTACCGAACTTCGTATAATTCTCAGGCTATACTCAAGGACGTAAAGCCTTGGGCGGACAAGCAAATCTTTAGGTGGTGCTCCTAATTTCGAGGTATAAATTAATATTCCCGGAAATATTAATTTTCATAACTGTATTAAAATTTTACGTAGCCGAGGTCTGCTACACTGGGACGCACACACACTGCAGCACGTTTTATTGTGAGCAAGTGAAAAAGTGTCCGTATAGGCTAATCTATTTGTTTAACAAGGCAGGAAAAAAAAAAAAAGTCTGCAGGATTTTGGGATCGATCTTACAACTCCTCCAACAGGAGTCCCGCACTTTACCGACTAAGCTAAACGTGCACGAAAGTATCCAAGGGTTTGAAATAATTTGATAATAATGTTCTGGCCCACCACATAACTGCTTGAAAAAAAAAAATTGGCCCGATTTCAGACTTATTTTCCCACTCCTGATCTACAGTATTCACATTTGTTTACTACATCCCAGTATGACCTACATTTATCGCAATTACCTGCGGTTTCAATTTGTTGAAGTGGACAATGTAATTGTGAGGTCAGTGGTCCAATATTTCTCGAATTGCAGCAATGCGCTGCACCATGTTGTGAGGCTTGGCTTGACACGCAGCTCCCTGTTCTTCACACGGGTCACTGGAGCTGTTCTGTAACCAGAATATGAAAATCATTATTGACCTATCATTGCTATAATTCACACTATATACACATATGTTATATACACACTGACCATAGTTTTGTGTTTGTGTTCTTTACTGGTTCTTGCCATATTTTCAGCCAAGTTTCTGCATCACCTTCTCACACAAAAAAAGTTTATATTGTGCCTCACTTAAAGGAGCATTTCCACTTATCTTGCTGGTAGCTCGTTGCTTTCATCACCTGACTGGACAAGAAGAGATACACTAGGTGCGTTTGACTTTATGCGGCGCTACACAACAGTTAACATGATGCATGCTGGACTTAACCCCTTGACGCCGATTGTCGCGAATTCGCATCACACCTCTTCCTTGCAGACCAAGCCAAGATAGCACATGGATTCCCCCAATGCCTGTTGGTGCATATTCGATACGTACCTAGGAACCTTTTGCAAGCCCTGGTTTTTCGTTTATGCCTGTTGTTGCTAATTTGCATCATACTTTCACATACCTGAATTTATATCTTTTCTATGTTCTATAGACAAATTAACAATCTTCACTTAATTTAACATCAGCTTGAAAGCAAATGAAAACAATTTTTTATTTTTTTTTTATTGTAAAAAAATTCAGGCGTTAAGGGGTTAACATAATGCTTGTTGGTTAGAAATTGTGTCCGACTTTCACTGGCCCTGCAAAAAGTTACACTGTCACAGGACATTAAAACCTTTACCTTTCATAAAGATTGACAGAACAGTTATGTTAATGTTATATTGGCTGCATTTAGTTCAATATTTAGTGGAGTGCTACGCATATAAATAGGCCTAATAACAGATGTCTAGCAGATCTACTCAGAAGGACTAGGCCTACTTCTTTCTTTACTCCTGGACCTTAGCGCTGCAATTGACACCATTGATCACAACATCGTGTTAGACAGACTGAGGCACTGGGTGGGGGATCTCTGGTACTGCCTTAGAATGGTTTTCATCCTACCTGTCAAATAGGATGTTTTGTGTGTCTGTGAACAACTATGTCTCTTCATTCTGTCCAGTTAAATATTGCCTCAAGGGTCTGTTTTAGGACCCATTTTGTTTTCCTTGTATCTGTTTCCCCTTGGACACATTATCCAGAAACATTGTGTTTCTTGTCATGATTACGCTGATAAGACACAGATGAACTTTGAGCGTTTGTGTAATCTCGTGAGACTTGGTGCAATTCAAACATGGCAGCGCGCAGCTAAACAATTCATTAAACAAACAATCCGCCAATTTTAAGTGAATTAACAAATAAGAGCAGTCAAATCGCACTGGAGGACCTCGAGGACGAGTGTTTGGAGGACCTTGAAGTTTATATTGACCAGTGTTTTCATCGAGTGGTCATGGGGAAATCAAAAAGAAACTGCACTGAAGACTCACCTGGAGCATCACCTGGAGCAGTCTCCTCGCAAGGTACAGATTTCACAGAGATCCTGGATTCAATAGACAAGAAATTGTCTAGCTTTGATGCCCGATTATCTCTGGTGGAAGTACTTCACAAAGAGTTTCAGGCTCTGCGGGAATCCCTGGAGTTCAGCCAGAAACAGGTGGTTGAGCTCGCGGCGGAAAACAAGGTCCTCAAAGGTTCGGTTAAATCACTCACGGAGGGAATGACGCGACTCTCGGCAGACAATAAAAAAATTAGAGAAGCGATCATCGACAGGCTCATAGTATGCGGGATAATCTGGTCATTTCGGGTATCCCGGAGCAGGCGGATGAAGCCCCAGAGGAGACCGTTAAAAGCTTCGTCCAAAATCAACTGAAGCTCCCGGCCTAGACCGTGAAGAACATCAGCTTCCACCGGGTGCACCGCCTGGGAGGACGGCGACAGGAGAACCAGAGGCCCAGGCCCATCGTCGCGAAGTTTGAACACTTCAAGCAGAAGGAACTGGTTAAAGGCCGCGGCAGGGAGCTGAGAGGGACCAACTTCAGCGTTAACGACCAGTTTCCCCGGGAGATCCTGGACCGACGCCGAGTCCTGTTCCCGATAAGAAAGAAGCTTATTGGAGAAGGATCACGGGCTGTCATCGCTGTGGATAAACTTTACGTTGATGGCCAGCTGTACCGCGACCGAGACACCACTCCTTGGCTCTACTAAGAACCAAGTCCAGCAACAGGTGAACTGTATCACTATGCGATCATGTTTTCCCCAGTTAATTACTCCGTGACATATGGCAAGTTAATAGTTATAAAATACAGTGCATGTCTCAACAGCCTATACTGTGGTTATCTGACTAGACTGTCCGATAATGTTTTGTGTATTTTCCTCTGTTTTTGTTTCACTGTTTCTTTCTTTTGTTAATGTTGCTCTTCCTCCGCCGTTTACACATCGATCAGCTGCGCAATTTTCATACTGTTTAATTCACAAACAGTCGGGCACACCGCTAGCACACACACGCAGGCGCATACAACATGAACACATAGACACACACAATGATACAACACGCACACTGCACACACTAGCCTACACCACATCCCATAGATGAATGATGACCTCACTTATAATCACCTCTTGGAATGTACGCGGAGTTGGTTCAAGGGAAAAGAGATTAGAAATTTTTAACCATCTAAATAATCTGCAAGCAGACATTGTCCTACTACAGGAGACTCATTTACCCAAGACAGCAGATAAACTAACCTCACCACAGTTTCCTCACTTGTACTCAGCCTGTTATAACTCAAAACAAAGGGGTGTCACCATTATGATAAATAGAAAAACACACTTCAATCATAATACCACTACTATTGATCCAGAGGGTCGATTCATTATTGTTAACATTTCGATTCAAAATACTCCTTTATGCATTGCTAACATCTATGGCCCAAATGTTGACGACCCCTCCTTTTTTCATGCTTTCTTCAACTCACTCTCTGCTCACTCAGACACAGCTCTTATATTAGGAGGGGACTTCAACATGGTATGTAATCCAGCAGTTGGCAGGTGGTCACCGTATTTGGAAATCAACAGACATCCTTAAACAATACATGAGCGATTTTGGTCTTTGCGATGTTTGGCGTTCTCACCACCCCACTCTTAGAGAATATACCTTCTTTTCACCAGTCCACCACTCATATTCTCGCC
>NC_060168.1:1501826-1510672 GCF_021292245.1 Micropterus dolomieu | reverse complement strand
CTGTCCGGCCCGGTGACAAATCAATACATAATTAAATAAATAATAAAACAGACAAAGGAGTATTTTAATACTCTCTTGTTAAAGTAAAATCTGTCTGGTACAATATGGTATCCAGGTCATTATACTCTATACCAGGCTGCTGGGCAGGACAGGTTTAAAAAAAAAAAGACACAGATGAACTTGCCCGTCAGATCCTCAGACCCTGGAATGCTGAGTTCACTTACGGACGGCCTCGGTGACGTCAAAAATTGGATGTCAAATAATTTCCTCCAGCTGAACTCAGATAAAACAGAGATCCTGGTGATTGAGTCCCAGCAAATGGCAAGCAAATACTACCATCTGCTGGTTCCCTAGTAAATCACATTAAGCCTGTGGCAAAGAATCTTGGTGTCTGCTTTGATAGTAGTTTAAGTTTTGAGCAGCACACCACAAAGCTTGTGCAGTCATGTTTTTACCAGCTTAGAAATATATCAAAAATACAATCAATGTTAACTTTTAAGGACATTGAGACCATCTTACACACCTTCATCTCATCACGCCTGGATTACTGCAACAGCTTTTTTACTTGCTTAACCCAAAAATCTATTGATCGACTCCAGACTGTCCAGAACTCAGCTGCCAGGCTTTTAACCAGAACAAAGAAATATGACCACATCACCCCTGTTTTGTATGTTTTAGAATTGACTTATTGATTACTTTTAAAGCTCTTCATGGCCTCTTGCCTTGTTATATTTCTGACCTTTTAGTCCCATTCACACCAGCACGTACCTTGAGATCCTCGGGCAGAGGTCTGCTGTTTGTTCCAGAGTCTCAACTGAAAACTAAAGGGGAAAAAGCGTTATCTTTGTTAGATCTCCAAGGCTCTCGAACAGCCTGCGCGAGGAAATCAGGTCGGCTTAGTCAGTAACTCTTATAGGAGAGCCTTCCCCGATTTTATGACTTTTTTTATCCTATTTTATTTTATATTTACTTATTAGAAGTGTTTTCTTTTTATCAAGTATTTGTTTTTATGTGTTTTGTCTTTACACTTGTTAAAGCACTTTGTAACTTGTTTTGGAAAATGCTCCTCAAATAAAGATTATTGTTATTTTCATTCTGCCACCAGCTTCCCAGTCTGCATTCCCCAGTGCTGTGGAAGATGCCACTCAGTTGGATAGCCCGGAGTATCAATCAGGTATAGTTTAAATTTTAGTTATAATTATAAAACCACAAATGACAAAATAATTTGAGCAGTACAATCTTGACTTTTATAAAAGAATAATTCAAGACATGGCACCTAAAGGATGCATCATGACAGTTGACCAGGTGAGACAGAAAATTGGGAACATGCTGACTACGTATAAAAAGGGTTAAAGACTGATGCCGGACAACTGGAAAGGCAAGAGTCAATTGGGAGTATCAAACAGTAAGTATAAGAATGTCAATTTATTTATATAGCATAATTCATACACTGAATTGCTTTACAAATGAACATGTAAAAGAACACAATCGCCTGCTTTTGATTTAAATCTGTTTTTGTCCACAGCGCATGGATGAAATATTTAGAGGTTCAGGGGTTGGGGGCACAATCTCCTCCATACCCTTCTTCCAGAACCCACAAGCCCCAACCTGCTGATACCAGCAGGGATCTGCAGAGCCTCCAGTTACTAGACTTTCTGCAGACCGGACCACCAGCAGAAGACCCTGGATCATAACAAATGTACAGTAGACAGCAAGCAGACACTGAAGAGCTGATACTCTGAATGCTCTCCATCTGCATGTATTTCAGCCGGCGGAACTTGGACTTTAAAATACCAAAAGTGTGTTCACAATGACGACAGGTGCGGCATTCAGCTTCTTATTGAAGTTCATTGACTGCCTGTCAGGTAACCATCATCTCGATAAGGCTTTAACAGCTGAGGCAACAACGGGTAGGCAGAGTCCCTGATGATATGCATGCCCACTGGCACAAGAGATTGGGGATCTTCCTCCAGACAATGGACAACTGCTGTATGGCAGAATGCTGTGGCATATTGCCAGCTGTTAGGGTGGCACACAGTGATGTGACAGAACCTTCTCTGACACAGTCAAGTTCACGGAATAAATATTTTTGTGGTTGAGATAAGCAATAGGGTTCTCTACCTGTGGCTTTCGAATAGGTATGTGGCACCCGTCCACAGCACAGCCCTTGCAAATCCTAATTCAGACCTAAGTAGGGCTTCCCCCACAGGCCAGGTTCTGTAATGTGCAATGTGTGTTAACTAGGGCACAAGACTCACGTAAATGTGTCATTAAGGTAGATTTGCTTATGTTAAATCTGCCTGCCACATCCCCATAGGACTTCTGGTTGTCCAAACACACACACACACACACACACACACACACACACACACGCCAGAACACCGTTTGTCAGTGGAATCTTGGTTTGCTTTGTTTACTCTGATAGACTGTAGAGTGGGACAACATCATCCACGAATTTTTGGAAAAATCCTACAGAAGGGAGAGCACAAGCTTGAATTTCTTCTTGCCAAGAACACTACAGCGAAGATTGTACTGTTAATATAACATAATATTGCTGTAAACAAACAATTCATTCATCTGTATAGTTTTTTATGTTCAAATAAAATTAAAAAAATAGATACCCCTTATGAAAAAGTGAGGAAGAGGAGGAGAGACCCTCCCCGGAGGAAGCCCGGGGCCCCGTCTGGAGCCAGGCCCAGAGGGAGGGCTCGCTGGCAAGTGCCAGGTGGCACAGCCCGAAGCAGCAACGTGGCACGCTCTTCTCCATCCTTTGGACCCACCATCCATAGGACGATCCACAGGGGTCGGGTGCACTGCCACATGGGTGGCTGTGAAAGTCAGGGGCCTCGACGGAACAGACCCAGGCGACCGAGGCTGGCTCTGGGGATGTGGGACGTTACCTCTCTGTGGGGGAAGGAGCCGGAACTTGTGCGCGAGATGGATCGCGGTTGCAAGACAGGCCCGAAGGGCTGCAGCCTCTGCTGTGGCAGATGCAAAGCAGTGGCTTTGGGAGAAGTTCGGAGAAGGAGGCAGAGCTGGAGGCTGATTAGGTGATGGGGTAGTCAAACAACTCCACAGTGGCAAAGCCCCAGGGATTGATGAGATCCGCCCAGAAATGCTAAAAGCTTTGGGTGTGGAGGGGCTGTCTTGGATGACACGTCTCTTTAACACTGCGTGGAAGTCGGGTACAGTGCCCAAGGAGTGGCAGACTGGGGTGGTGGTTCCCCTGTTCAAAAAGGGAGACCAGAGAGTGTGTGCCAATTACAGGGGTATCACACTTCTCAGCCTCCCCGGTAAAGTCTACTCCAAGGTGCTGGAACGGAGGGTTCGGGCAATAGTCAAACCTCGGATCGAAGAGGAACAATGCGGTTTGCGTCCTGGTCGTGGAACAACAGACCGACTCTTTACTCTCACAAGGATCCTGGAGTGGGCTTGGGAGTATGCCTATCCAGTCTAAATGTGCTTTGTAGATCTGAAGAAGGCGTATGAACGGGTCACCCGGGAGATACTGTGGGAGGTGCTGCGGGAGTATGGGGTGAGGGGGGCCCTTCTCAGGGCTATCCAATCCCTGTACATCCAAAGCGAGAGCTGTGAGATAGGGTGAGAAGCTCGGCCATCAGCGAGGAGCTCAGTCTAGAGCCGCTGCTCCTTTGCGTTGAAAGGAGCCAGTTGAGGTGGTTTGGGCATCTGGTTAGGATGCCTCTTGGACGCCTCCCTAGGGGAGGTGTTCCAGGCACGTCCAGCTGGGAGGAGGTCCCGGGGGAAGACCCAGGGCTAGGTGGAGAGACACTGGCCTGGGAACGCTCGGGATCCCCCAGTCAGAGCTGGTTAATGTGGCTTGGGAAAGAGAAGTTTGGTGTCCCTTGCTGGAGCTGCTGCCCCCACGACCCGACCCCCGATAAACAGATGAAGATGGATGGATGGATTAAAAAAAAAAAAAAAATTGCTATAACAGAAGAAGTAGGCCTAGGCCTTCTGAGTGGATCTGCTAGACATCTCTCTATTAGGCCTATTTATATGCGTAGCGCTCCACTAAATATTGAACTAACTGCAGCCAATATAACATTAACATAACTGTTCTGTCAATCTTTATGAAAGGTAAAAGGTTTTTTTAATACAATTTAGGCCTGACACAGGTTGTGGGCTGATTCCCCTGCAGGGTAAGGCTGTCACCACAGCTACGCGATTTCCTTCTTTAAATAGGTAGCCTAAACTAACCCCCGGTATATGTATTTGTGAAATTTGTAATACAAGTATGGACATTTTTGGTTGGAAATTTAGATGTGGCCAGCGCTCTAAGTAATTCTAAAAACTATAACAACAAGTAAATGTCACATTAGGCTGTCCATTTAAGCATTACATTAGAATTGTTCTAAGCTCGGGTTAGTCTACGGGAAAGCGAGGTGTGTCCGATTTACGCCGCTGTTTATATACTCCACCCATGCAGTCACCTGCTGCTCACTTTACACTCTCAAGTCGGTGAAAGTCAGCCGCAGTCATTTTGAATGCACCTATGCATTTAAAGGTTCAGTGTGCAAGTTTTAGTGGCATATAGGTTGCAAATTGAAACCAGTGGCTCACGGTGCATTCACATACTCCTCGGATAGTCCCAGAGTTGTGAAGTTGTTCTTGTCAGGAGTGCAGTGACTAAGCAGACAGAAAACTAAATAAAACAAATAAACTACAACCAAACAACAAACAGACTAAAACTAGGTTAAAATAGGACACAAAGCAGACAAAACAAAACATATACAGAACCAGAAATAAATACAATGACATGAACTAAGACACAAAACCAAAATACAGGACAAGACAGGTACTAAGATAACTAAACACAAACAGAAATATAGACAAGGCTACAAAGAAAAAAAACAAACTAAAAAAAAAAAACACAAAACCCCAAACCATGACAGACTAAACACATGAGAACAAAACCAAAGTCCTAACAGTTCTTCCGAAAGTGTGTTCATGTGCTCTTAAGTCGGAATGTGGAGTCAACATGGACACTACTACAAAGATGTGTTAGATTAGCATTATCAGAGCATATAAATAAAACATGCTGACATTTAGTTCACTCTACATGGACAGGAAACTAACTGTTGTAACCATATAACAAAATTACATGCGTGACTTTGCATGAATCAAAGTTCTGTATACTTCTTTATGTCCAATGTGAACTTTATTTATCTTTTTGCAATAAAGATGTAAGGAGGGGGGAAAAAAGACTGATTATTCCAACACAACATGAATGCACCATCAGTAATCACTCAATCCAAATTTCACTTCTTTTAATAAACCAGTCTACTACTACTACCACCACCACCACCACCACCTCCTGTTGTTTATTGTACGTATTCAACATAGTGACGAAACACGCTCTGTAACGCTGTTTGTCCGTTTTGGGCTACTGTAGAAACATGGCGTGACTTTGCAAGGGAGTAAGCCACAGTTGAAACAGTGAAGCCGACCAAAGCCTGCACGGATAGTTCCATGTAGGCCCAAAAATGACGTCAAAACCCTGTGACATCTCGTCGCACACGAGAATAAACTTTCAGTGAATCTAAAACAACTATTCGGGGATCAGTGACGCTATGTTGGTGTTTGGCAGGTGAGCCTCGTAGGTCGGCGGAATAAACAGTGACGATCCGACTCAGTCAAACACACTGAGCCATGAAACTTTTTGTTGGCGCAGCTCTGCAGCTACCAGTATTACAGTGTTTCTGACGATGCTTTACGTCATTAAACCATGGTTATGCTGCTCATATCATGCGGAGTAGATGCTGGTGCCAACAGGAAGTAACCCTGTAGTAGTATTTTATTGGTCCAAAACTGGCTGCACTGCTCTCCATTCAAATCGGCTGGGTGATGTCGTCCATTAATACTTATTAATTCATACTGCGTCTTTGTAAGAGGAACAGCGATGTATGTAGATAGAAATGTCTCATTCTAAAAGGTAATAAAAACATGACCATTCATTATGATATTTATACACCACGGACAAAATGCTTCTGTGTTTTGTTTTTTTATTTTCTATGTTGTTTTCTATTTCTGTCAAGTGGTCCTCCCAAATACTACACACTAAACATTTAATATATAAAGGAAAAACTGCAAGCTGTCATTATAGGATTTAGACAGTGATGAGTTATAAAAATGAACAAATGAGAAAATCTGATTTTCAGACCAATCAATAGACATTAGTCTCAAACATTCTAATCATTAAAACATCAAGTGAAATAGCCTATTCACACTTAACACTTGTTAGGGTTGAGCTAGTGACCCAAGTACAAGAAGTTACTTTATTGCAGGGCTTGGGGGGTGGTATGGATGAGTGAGGAAATAACTGAATAGAGGGGCGTGTGGAGGACTGACGTGGTGGCTGGTGGGCAGAGCTGAGGCAAGATGTCCACAGCCGAATCTAGAGTGTAGGATCCGGGACAGAAAGGCAAGGGCAACGGGAAAAGGCTGGAGACAGGGACTGAAGCAGAGCAGATAGAACTCCAACAGCAGTGGGTTGAAACACTGAATGACTGAGCAAGTGCTATGATCTGGCAAGGTGAGCATGGCAGGGCTGACTGTTTGTAGGATACTTGATGAGATGCAGCTGGTGAAGCTCGACTCTGGCTCTGGCACACCTGTCTCCACTCAGCTAATCACACAGACACAGAGAGGGAGAGAAAGAAAGAGAGAGTGCATGCTATGCAGAGGTGGATTATATGGCAGATCATCTTCCAAACGGTCATCCAGCTTATTTTGCTGCAAAAATTAAAATGTCATTTCAGTGAGACATAACGTGATTCAGTAGTGATCTATGCAGTAACTTTCGGACACTTTCGGGTAACAGTTCAACTGCTGCACTCGGGCTTATACAGTAGTTTATTAGTCATATAGCAAACGCAAATATACTTTTTTACAAAATGCTTGCTCTAGGTGTGGCTATAAATGTCAAGGCTTTAAAAAGTGATTAATTGGGCAGTCCCTGTAAACACAGGTGCACATACTACACTCAGATACACATTGACTCTTCTTAGCATTCGTCTGGTTCCACAACAGAGAAACGGCTGAATAAATGTAGGAACAAACTTACTGAAGCCCAGCGGATGAACATCAGTTCGAACAAAGTAGTTTCCTTCACTTCAAACATAACAAAACACTAATATCGCATATTTTTCATTTTCAGAGAAGCTACTGTGATTCATAAACTTTGAAACATTGCTTCTGAATACAGACAGAGCCATTCTGCCACTGCCGCCCACACAGTGGGTCTGAGGGTGTATTGTCTGAAAAGGAGTCAAGCATTCTGCTGCAACCCAGCGTCTACAGTTATTAAAAGAGAGCTATGGCAGCTTTGCGTGATTCAAAGTTCAAAATAATTCTTCATGTAGGCCTTCATTTCAGCCTCTGTCTGAAACAAGCTGTAGATGCTCCTGGTTCTTCAAGCCTCATGCAATATGGTACTAATAGTCTTTTTACACTTACATTATGGTGCTACAGATGTATTACAAATGAAATGAAAAGTGTTTCACTAAGGTCGTCGGTTTAGAATGTACTTTATTTATTGTTTGTTCATTTACTTTAGTGTTGCTATTTTGTTTACCTGTGTTTCTCCAAAATCACCCATAGATGTTTGGTTGGGTTACATCATGTTGACTATAAAGGCCATATGATATGATTCATCATTGTCATAATCATAAAACTATCCCATAAGCCATTGGTATTCAAGTTTTCCTTTAATGTATCCACCATCTGTAATACTATTATAAAATAAAATAAACACCTGATGTGCTGCAGGATAGATGCAGGAGACATACTTGGAGGATTTCTGTGGGTGGAACAGAGAGATTTCACATAAGTCTGTCATTACTGGATGTTCTACACAGTGATGGAATTTATTATTTATTTAGGAAGTGACAGCAACAACAGAATATGTTTGAGAAATGCCTGGGGCTGAAAATTGAAATAGAAGTGAACTTGTGGAGCGCTTTGAACTTGTAACCACCATGTTGGGAGAATTGCTCTAACAGATTCTAGTTAGAGTGTTTAAATTTTAACATTTGTGTTCCTCAAATGGAGTTTGGGGATGTAGAAAGCTGGAGTGGAGGTGAGAGATATTGTTTTGTCCCACAAACTGACATTTATCTAGTGTTATGCCACTCTTTTGATGATACACTTTTGTAAACCAATGTCTTTGAACTGGATAAAGGATTTTAGAAATCGGATGTCTGGATTTGAGTATCAAAATGTCAAAAAGCCATGTCTGTTCTCTGCTGTTCATCTAGCTGAGCTACCACTCTGTTCTAAATCTCCTCGACTCGCAGTTATTTTATCAACAATGGGATTATTTTTACCCTGTTATGTAAGTTTTCCATTTTTATGATCATGTTGTCCAATGATTTATTTACGGACTAATTCAGCTGTAATGGCTGTGTGTGTGTGTACTGCAAACTTCAGTCCTCCCAGTTAAGAGAGGATCCACTGCCTGAAGTCAAAGCTTCAAGATAGTGATCAGCTGATTGAAGTCTTTGTCTCTGTAGCTGCTGCCCCGGCAAAGCATGTTTCCTTTATGCGATCCTGCAGCCTCAATGGACCCAATGGATCGCCCTCCTCCCTTCTGTCATCACTGGTCTCGGGCCTATACGGTCACCCTTCCCTGGCATCAGTGCACGCCAGCACTTTGCTGTTAATGTTATGTCCACAGCGGCCTGTCGGGTCGGAAATAAGGACCGGCCGGGCCAGTAAAAGACCTGGTCCCTACCCTAACCAACGTAATAAACTCAATAAAATTACTCTATTAGATTTCTTCTTTAGTCAAAAGACGGCGTAGTCAAAAACTTCACTGGAGACGGTCA
>NC_060168.1:1489781-1501806 GCF_021292245.1 Micropterus dolomieu | reverse complement strand
CTCCTCCCTTCTGTCATCACTGGTCTCGGGCCTATACGGTCACCCTTCCCTGGCATCAGTGCACGCCAGCACTTTGCTGTTAATGTTATGTCCACAGCAGCCAATGTTGGTGGCATGGCGAGAACTGGATGTATCACCACTGCAGCTGCACTGGACTGGGACGCTTTAGCACCAACGCCATCAGACGATCTGGAGGATGGCATGGGAATCAAGTCTATAGCTCCACCCCAAAGCTGTCCTAGCTGTGCTTGCCTGTGTATACCCTCCAGTAGGAATCAGCTTCCAAATTGCAGAAATATGTGGCCTGTGTCCACTGTCATGTCCTGATTCTGACTTTTTGCCCTCACTCCAACCAAAGAATTGTGTTGCATGTGGGGACTAATGAAACATCTTGTCAACAGATGTTTGTGAGCTTGAATGCTGAAATTGCTGTCTATGCTTAGAGAGCTGTGCTGGAGGCCCTGAGCTGGATTTGAACCCCGTTCCTGCTGTTCATAGGGCAACAACACTGCTGCTGTGCCATCCAGAGAGAGAGAGAGAGAGAGAGAGAGAGAGAGAGAGAGAGAGAGAGAGAGATAAAAAGAATGAGATTTTATATGGTTGTTTCTCCTGAGATGAACTTGAGAAGTGGGAGAAAAGGCCTTTGGTCTCACCTTGGTCCAACACAAGCAAACAAATCAAAACCGGTAAGGGGTTTGCTGCAGCGCACCAGCCAATTCAACAATCAACCCCGTAGCAGGATGCTGTTGAAGTGCAGTGATTTAGGATTGCAGCAGTTCAGCAGGGAAGGGAGTGTATGTAGTTCCGTGACTGGGAACTGCAGCAGTCGGTTTTTCCACCGACTGGACACTGGGAACAGGGGTTGCTGACAGTGACACAGGCAAGACTGGTGGTACCTCTGAGGTACTGAGCAACATTGTCTCTGGGGTGCAAGCCTGCATAGTATCTGGGGTGCTATTCAGTTGAGTCTCTAGAGAGTGGGGCAAGTCTTTTTGTGTCTGACCATAAAAATCTATCATCAAGGATGAAGAAATGCACAGCGATGAGGATGTGGGCAGTGAAGACTCAGAGGTGGCTTCGAGGCAAGATCTGGCAGAAAACTGGCTGGTAAGTGATGATAAGTCAAGAGGCTATCTGGCTGGAGGCTAGCACTCTGGGTGCTCTCTGGCTCCAAGGCGAGGTCCAACAAATAAGAAACCTGAGAGCTGGAGTGAAGACGGGATGTCAGTCACTACCCACCACCAAATCACAAATTCAGTCACAAAGTTCAGAGTAGGTGTCTCCTAGATCTATGATTGTCCAGTTCATTCTGTCACGCACAGTCAAAGCATGGAACACGTTCAAAATCCAAAGTCCAGAGGCAACAATCAAGGGGGAACAGATGATCCAGAAAATATGGGGAGACATCAATGAACTGTGGTACAGAGTAAGGGGAACAGACAAATTAAATAACTTAGTGAGGAGGAGATTACGAGACACAGATGAACTTAATCAGGCACAGGCAGGCAGCAAGAGGGAGCCTTTACCAAAAACAAACAGGAAAAAACAACACAAAACCTACAATCATGACAGTTAACGCTGAAACCTCCATGTACACCAAAGTTAGTCGCGGTGGTGATGGTGCAGTTGATAAGACACATTTGGTTTGAGAGACCTGGGTTTAATTTCCCAATGTGAAACATCCACCATTGTGTCCCTGAGCAAGACACTTAACCCCTAGATGCTCCAGAATATAGCAATGTATAGAGTTCCACTAGGTTCTTTTCTTGGACCCATGCTATTCACCTTATGTTGGCTTCTTTTATGCAGAAAAATGTGTTACTTCTAGGATGGATAATTGCAATTCCTTATGATTATGACTGCCTAATTAAGTATCTTAAGACTCTCCAGTTGATCCAGAATGCTGCATTATATTTCTTCCTTTTAAGCTCTTCTGCACTGGCTCACTATAAAATCCAGAATATAATTCTTCTTTTTACCTACATAGCCCTTAATGGATCATATCTTAAAGAGCTCATAGTTTTGGCAAAATCATGCTCTGCTTATGTACCTCTTTATTCAATGCATGGCATTCTTCTTTCACTCAGCTTTTCTAAACCCTCCTTCCTGTCATCATTATGATAAAACTTGATTTTTAGAGTGGTTTCAAGGACATCTGGTGACATGATATCATATTACACATAAGTTATATAAGTTATATATTTATATATAAACTTTCTCCTGTCCTTTTCAATACCCTAAAGCTGGAAATACCCTTTCATCTTGGAACAATTCTTCTGTTTTGACATACTGGAAAGAGCTGAAGGCCCAGACCTCCAGCTTAAATTAGTTTCCTCTGACATCCAAGACAAAGAGAGAAAGAGGGAGGGGAGGACAGAGAGACAGAGACAGAAAGACCAATGCTTTACATTTTTGCTCTCTGAGATTTTCTTCTGGTGGGGGGGAGACAATGACAGAAGAAAAGAAGAGAGATGGAAAAAGATGGTGAGAATGTGATGGATCTGGGAGAAAGCAATGAAAGAAGAAAAAGGGAATAGAGAATAACAACAACAACATTTGTCAGAAGCAGGAGAGACAAGGAAGAGATAGAAATTCTAAATAATCTTCCATGATATAACTTATATAACATTTCTGAGACTCAACAGGAATGTATACCATATGCATCACACCTCACTTCCCAACTATACCTAAGCTTACTTAATTTACAAATGCCCTTTTCTCTCCAATTTGGTCTTTTGTCCACACTAACCCTGCGGTTTTGTCACCAGCAACAAAATGCAAGAAAGAGATTTAGTCCACCCTCAAATTCTGCAAGGACATTGACTTCCAGCATATTAAAAACCAAAAACAGCTAATGTCAGACAGGGAGTCACTAGAAGCACATTTGCGCAGAGATTTGCTATGTGAGTACCTGTGTTGTATGTTAGCTGTGCTAGCAGCTCTACTAGAATAGACTCTCCCAGTTTGTGTCTGGGAGTGCTAGTACATAGTCGTAGTCCTGCTGTCAAATTAATGTTACTGTTAGTCAGCACTAAATCTCTAGTTAAGTTGAATATAGCACAGTTTTGTTTATTGCCACGGCAGAGGAAATAATCTCTTATTCACAACTGCGTCCCCTAGCCAGGCTAAATTAGCCTAGAAACAGAGGTCTCCAACAACAGTTCAGAGCCAAACATGCCACTCAAAACTGATAAATGATTAAAAGAAAACATCACTTATTAAAACTACAGGCTATAACTCAATGATCAACTCTCCTGCTCCAAATATGACCCCTCTCAGTGTGACATTTGGTAGTCTGAGTAGAACATGGTGTTGCAAGGTGATTGGCCGTGCCTTCATCAATCTGCTTTTATTAACGTGCTCCATCGTCTACAATGCCATCACAAGGACAAGCTACAGTTGTGACCTGATGAATGGGCAAAAGGCCAAATAATTCTGAAAGTCATTTGCATTGGCTCTGGCAAGTCAGCTGGGGAAAGAGACAAGACATAGCACTGGTATTTATCTTTATTTTTAAGACATGAGACCGTTTACAGTAGTCAAGGACGGAGGATTTCAAAAACTTTTTAATATCACATTCTATTCTGTATACACTTCAGCAAATCTGTAGTTCCTTCCATGTTGGAGGATGTGACAGTTAACGAAAGATAAGCCTTCCAGAAGGCTGAGAGAGTCACGATAGTACAGGCGGCTGGATCTCTCAGGCTACCTCAAGCTACATTACTATCACAACCCACATCATCAACCTCAGCTACAAGTCAGTGTGTTTTCTTCAACAGGAGAACTGTCTGTCTCATCTGCTGCCTGAAAATGTTGACATGCTGATTTTCTTAAAAATGACATTTATTTTCTTGACTTTTTCATTCTTCCTCAGGTTTTTATTATCCTTTTTTCATTTTTTTCCCCCCGAAGGTGGGTTCTGCTTGTTTCAAAAAAGTATTAGGTTGAGACATTTTGAGCTTTCCTTTTTTTCCATTTTAACTGAATTATAAACTAATAATATGCCATACATGGCTAAGAAGGAATAAATAAGAACTCTTGAGAGCTTATTTTGTTTTTATTCCTACTTTGTTGATTATATTGTGTGTATCAAACTGTGAGCCATGTATAGTTAATCGAACAAAAATCCATGAACATGCCACTCATCTGAGACTTCACTCCTTGCTGTCAGACGATTGTAATGTGGTGTACAGTAGTATTATGTTGATTACTGATTCAAATTTATTGTATTATTATTATATTTTTTTCTTTGCACTACATTCCCTTGTGCTGCTGTGACAATGTGAATTTCCCAGATCTTCTTCTCCACCCTCCAATAACTGGGACACTCTGCATTCTCCCTGTTTACATTGTAGCTATGCAGATTACCCTCAACTCATTCTGTCTTTTCTGCAGCCTGAAACAGGTGGCAGCACAAATCTCTACGTGTCTGGCTGACATCTCATAACTAACTGTTGCTTAAGATGAATGAGTTGCTCTTTCTTCCAGGGAAGGCATTTCCTGTCCACAGACCCTTGTTTACCTCTGTTTTCCACCCTTCCCTGGCTGCTTCTCAAGTCTCTTAATTGCAACCACGTTTCCCTCACTTTTACTCTTTTACTTGCGTCTTAGTCCCGCCCACCGGGGATGCATGGAGAGACGCAAGCCAGCAGAGAAAGGATGAGGAAATAGTTTTTAGAGACATGAGACGTCCTTTCCTCCCAAGCGTCACGTAAGCGACGTCCGTTTCTGATGATGACAGCGGCAGCTGATCGCAGCTGGATCAGCTGTCAGTCGGCTCTAACAGCTGTAGAGACTTTTGATGGAGTTTGTGTCTACGCTGTGTTGGTACTAATAACGTCTCACAGTTATCAGTGCAGAGCAGCATGATTCTCTGTTATCTTTTTAACAAACACCTGCACATGAATAATTATAGGTTACTGTATGTCCTGCTCAGAAGCACGGGATAATTTCTACTGGCGCAATGCTGCTATTATCTGCATGTATATTTATTGATTCTGACTGTAAATTCGTTATTGAATAACCCAGAATATGATCATGGTGTCTTGGGATTTATTAGCCTAAATAGATACTTTAGTGTAGTTTAGTGACTTTAGTGACCGACTCCTTACGAGTGCTATGTTTTATCGTCTCCTTTAATAATGCTGTAATACTCTCCTCATCAGTTTGAATAGATGTTAGCATACTTAAAGTTGATCTTGTCTCGTTTTGCTTTATATATTGAATTAATCACTTTATAGTTTTGATTTTGAATGTAGCCCAGTTATTAAATGTTACTTAATGATATAATTCCTCTACTTTGCATCATCTTCTCCCAGCCACCTCACAACCTCATGAGGTGATGATGGAGCAGTGGATAAGACACATGCCTTTGGTGTGAGAGACCCGGGTTCAGTTCCCACTCCAGTGTGTCCCTGAGACATGTCCCTAAGCCCTAGTTGCTCCAGAGGCATGCAACTGTAAGTCGCATTGGATAAAAATGAATAAATATAAATGTAAAAACATCCAAAGCCAAACCAAAGGCTCTTTCAAGAGCCGTCCTTCTCTGTTCTGCGACGGTAAAACCGTCTGATCAATAAATTCTACATGCAAATGGTGAAGTGATGGTTGAGGGCGAGGGTGAGGGTGAGGGCATGATACAAAAGCAAAATATGGTTGGAGACAGTAAGATGACCATTACCATAGTAATAGAAGCTTAATTGTTTCCTAAATAGATGCCCTGCTTCAGGAGCTCAGCTCATCCTGAATGCCCTGGCATCAGAGGCCATCCAAAGTCTGCATTGTGGCAAATGACATGTTAAAAAGGCAGTGGAAGAGTGCAAGGAGTATATGTATATCTGACTGTTCATCATCACATCAGCCTGTGTCCTGACGGAGAAATTGTTTTTGTGAACATGAATGGTATGTATGTGGCCATAATAAAATGCAAACATTTCTGTCTTTGGATGTGTCCCTGTAATTCCATGGCTCATATTACTGTTGCTTTGGATGCTTCTTCTCATGATTTGAATTCTACTTTTATGACAGGACAATATGATCTCTTGCTTCCAGAGGTCAGCGGCAGCACCTGTTCTGCCCACTGGTGTCCTGGAGTGGCAGACATCCAACAGAATGGTTACTGGCCTGCCACGGCAAGCATGACCAGTTTTCCACTCATTTCAGGAGCTGATGAATGCTGCACCTGGCAGTTCTAGACTGGCCTTTTGTCAGCTTCTTGACCAGAAGACCTTACGCCATGGGAGGGTGAGCAATTCTGTTGCATTTTACAAGTACTTTCGAGAAATCTAGCCATGAGTATGATCAATTTCTTGGTTTATTATTAAGAATTTAAAAACAATGTTTGTGTTTAAACCACAAGGACAGTAATTAGTGTGTATCTTAACATATTCATTCATGTTCAGTGTATGTTCACTGTAATCCTATCTGAACTTTTGTTCACTTTATGCAGAATGGCAAAACATGCAGTCATACTCTGTACAAGAGCTTTTTGGAGTGGGCCATTTGCAATTACAAAGTGGAGAAGCTTTGTAAGGACCATCCACTTTCTTGCCCAGCTTGCACTCCTGACATGTTGGCAGTGGCAGTTGATGGAAATCGAAACATTATGGGTTTAAGAAGTGTTCTTCTACGTATTTAATTGATTCATAACTGTTTTTAAAAAAGTATTCAAATATCTTATGAAATACTGGTAAATTAAATGCACTACAATTGTTTCTAGTAGTGTAGCTTGATAGAGTGTGCCTACTTCGATGATGTTTTCATCTGCAATGACCAAGAGGTGGCATTTTGGGGTGGAAAACATCCATGAAAAGACAAACCATGTAAGTAACTGGAACACAAATTGTCAACATAGACACTAACTCTCAATTCATGTACAGGTGGCAGGCAAAGGTCATTGTGGTAAGGCATAGCTGGTGGCAGCAAAGGAGACATCAAGGAAAACCAGCAACAGCCTTGGAGAAGGCCTTGAGGTTGCTGTTTGCCAGCATAGCATACTCCTCAGGCGCGGTATGACTTTTATTTGCACATGACTAACACGTCTTGAAATTTGGCAATGCATATGCTTATTACTGGGGTATACGTGTCTATTTCCTACAGGGCCCTCAATCATTTTTGAGGGGGAAATTTATAATTAATTAATACTCATGAATGAGGCAGCATCTAAGCAGTAGGTCACTTTTTTCTGCATAGATGTCACATGCAAGTTTGTGCCCTACTTGCATAAAGTGACCTCAGCATGTCCAGAATATGTACCACCCACAGACCTGAAGCCCTTCCTGTCAGTAATACATGCCAAGGCACATGATCTCAAATGTGAGGTAAATATGTTTCTGTGTGTGTGTGTGTGTGTCTGTGTGTGTGTGTGTGTGTGTGAGAGTGTGTGTGTGTGTGTGTGTGTGTCTGTGTCTGTGTCTGTGTCATCCTCATAATTCAGCCATGGTATGTACAAATGTGTTAAATCACCTAAATTACTTACAGTATGTTTTTAGATTAAGTGGGTGGGAACCAGGACGGCACGGGCTCCACCTTGGGTGAGGAGGAAATGCAAATGAATAGCTTTTTGTTTCGGTGGGCCATCACAACAAAATTCGTGTCCAAATCAGGGTAGTGAGCTTTTTACCTGCTGCAACCCCTTTCCACACCTGACAATTGACTGTTATGTTGTGTTTCTGTATTGAATTTGTTAAAAGGTAGAGGTACACAATTTGAATCCAATACACTTGTTGTCAATGTCAAGTGTGTTGTGTGTTCCTAACACCTTTTATGCTCGCTTTGACCTCCTCAACAAGGAGTCAGCTGTAAAGTCCACTCCACCTCCAGAGGACCGGCCACTGTCAGTGTCCACAGCAGATGTGAGGAGAGTCCTGCTGAGAGTGAATATGAGTAAATCAGCTAGGCCTGATAACATCCCTCGCTGTGTACTAAAAACCTTTGCCAATCAGCTAGTTGATGTTATTACTGACCTTTTCAACATTTGTCTCAGGAGAGGGTTCCCACCTGCTCCTCCTGTTTACGCTGTACACCAACGACTGCATCCCCCGACATGGAGAAAATTATGTTGTTGTGAAGTTTGCGGATGACACCCCCATCATTGGGGGTAGGGGGTTCCATCCCCCTTGTTAGCAAAATTATCACATCCTTCCATCCCCTGGTAACAGAGAGATTACACGTGCAGTTAGTATCATCTGCCTAACTCATTGATCTTTTACCTGACTGAGGTTTGTGAAGTTAGAATCTATTGTCCCGACCATGGCTCTGGTCTGTGGTGCTGAAGTAGCTGACAGATTTGTAATTGCGCCTTTTTCTCTCAGTCCCACCCTTCTGTCAGTATTGTTTTGCGTCTATAATCTTCTCTAAATTACACACTATAAAAAAAATTAAGCTATATTGTAGCCCTATACTCTATAAAATAGTGTCACCTTCATGATCAAAGTGACAAGTAGCAGCGTCCTGTCACGGAAGAGTGAGAGGATCATGGAGACACACTGCTGCCTGTAGATTTTTTTGATCATTCATTATCATCTGTGCTGCTGAAAATACTCCCCCAGACCAAGCCATTTCTGTAACAAAATTAGGGGAGACATGACTATAAACATATTTTTTAGTATAGGGTTAGGGTCCCCCCTCTGTTAAAAATGAACAAATTACTGACTGCATACACAATATTTGGATACCATATTATCAGTGGAAAACCATCCTTCAGTGTGCTCCAATACACATGTTTTTGAACACCTAATCAGCAGTTAGCCATTACATAAGAATACATTACATAAGAAAAGTAAATTACATTATACAAAAAGTAAGCTACCTTTTTCTCTCTTCCTCTTTCTCCTCTCTCCCTGCCTGCTTATTCTGATGATAGTCCATCCTATCATATGTGTTACAGCTCAGCCAGCATTAACAAAAGTACATGTTCATGACGACAGGCTAATTTTATGTATAGGTAGAATGTGCAGACAAATAAATGTTGGACAACCAACTGATAAAAACATACCATCCAGTAGTCCCTTATAAAGCATTTCTATTATTTTTAGAATTGCCTCAGCCTAGTCAGGAAGGTCATAGGGGCAGAGGCATTCTGCCCTCCATGCCTCCCTCTTTTTATCATAATTCCCAAGGAGAAGTAGGGGTCGCAGACCAGGCTCCTTCAGTTTTCCACCTAAGAGTTGAAAGAGTACCAATGAGTTGTTTTAAAGTATTATGAAAAAATACTTTACTTGTTTTTGTCGCAACGATGAAGATGCTGGGCATTTGAACCTGGGCATCTTTTTCTATAACAGAACAGATTTGCAAAACATTACATATAATACTGGTCATGTAATGACTACATAACATGCTTTATGATGATTAGGCCTTTATTTGACCACACAGAACAAGATTTTGAAAGAGGTGAAGGCGAAGATTTAAACAATTTCATTGTAGGCTATATTAAGTTAAATGATAAACAAGGGTACCAGATATATAGGTATTTCTGTTTCTGTTTTTAAGCCTATTATCATTAATTAAAATGGACAAAATAGGTTCAGTCAAGGTGGGCATCTTTTTCTGTAACAGAAAAGATTTGCAAAAAAACTCCAGTACCCAGAACAAACTCATTTAAAATGGCTCTCTTCAATGTGAGATCTCTGTCAAGTAAGACTTTTATCTTAAATGATTTTATCTTGTCTGCACATCTAGATTTTATGTTTTTAACTGAATCCTGGTTGCAAATGAATGACTATAGACAGCTAGCTGAACTGTGTCCGCCTCAATATGATTGTTTTAGTCAACCGAGGTTCAGTGGTCGTGGTGGTGGGCTAGTGAGCGTGTATAGGGGAAATTTAAAATATCATCAAGTACGCTGTGATGAATTTAACTCCTTTGAAGTTCTCACTCTTAAAGTTGGAGGGCTGCAACCTATCATATTTGTTATAATTTATCGCCCCCCAAAACCGCCTGGAGGATTTTTAACAGAACTTCCTGAATTTTTATCTACTCTGTTTTTAAATTATGACAGAATTGTTCTTTGTGGCAATTTTAATATTCATGTTGATGACCCCAACAATGTTAATGAGACTGACTTTTTAAATATGGCCACATCTTTGAACTTCAACAACATGTCAAAGGGCAAACACATAACCGTGGTCATACACTGGACTTGGTTTTTACCCTGGGTGTCAGCATTTCCTCTGTGGAATTAGTGGACATGACCATATCTGACCACAGATGTATTGTTTTTAGCTGCGATTCGCCTGTTACTCATGCCGCCTCACCAAGCTCCGTGTGTTGTTGCATCTTTAATGAACAAAGTGTTTCAAAGTTTTGCACATTCTTTCAGAGCCAAAGCCAACACCTGTCTGATTCCAACACCAACAATCTGGTCGATCACTTCAATCATATCTGCTTGTTGTCACTAAATATTACTGCTCCTCTAAAGGTTAGGCCTACGTCTAAAGCTAGTAAGCAACCCTGGATAAATGACAGCATTCGCAGCCTAAAAAGGGAATGCAGGAAAGCAGAGCGCAGATGGAAAAAATCCAGTCTCCAAGTCCATTACCCCAGTCTGAAGGATTTATTAATTAACTACAATAAAATGGTTAAGGATGCGAGAACACACTATTTTTCTGAACTCATTACTACACATAAACACAATCCCAGGTTTCTGTTTAAGACTGTGAATCAGCTGGTAAACCCAACCCCTCCTTGTGCTTCAGCTGGAATTAATGATGACTGTGAATTGTTTTTATCTGATTTTACCAATAAGGTGGTGTCAATCAGAGCCTCTATTATCCCTGTGGCCTCTTACTCTTGCTTACTGTCCTCTTAGAGTTTTAACCAGTTTTATCCCTTCGACTTGTCTGAGCTTTTATCACAAATGAGAGTGTCCTCCAGCCCACTTGATGTAATACCTACAACGTTTTTACTGAAATTAATGGATTCTGTTGGGCCCCATTTGATCTCTGTTTTTAACAGCTCCCTATCTACTGGTTGTGTCCCTGATTATTTTTGCTTGCGTGAAGCTTGCTTTTAAAGAAACCTGGTTTAGATCCCTCCCTCCCACAAAATTTTAGACCAATTTCAAAACTGCCTTTTATTGCAAAGATTCTAGAAAGAATTGTGTCCAAACAGCTGCTCACTGTACTGGAAAATAACAAATTATTTGTTAAAGTTTCAGTCTGTTTCAGGAAGAACCACAGCACTGAGACTGCCCTGCTTAAAGTCACCAATGACCTTTTAATGTCTGCTGATGAAGGTATGTGCTCAGTCCTGGTACTCCTGGACCTTAGCGCTGCTTTTGACACCATTGATCACAACATCATGTTAGACAGACTGAGGCACTGGGTGGGGATCTCTGGTACTGCCCTAGAATGGTTTTCATCCTACTTGTCAAATAGGAAGTTTTGCGTGTCTGTAAACCACTATGTCTCTTCGTTCTGTCCAGTTAAATATGGTGTGCCTCAGGGGTCAGTCTTAGGACCCATTTTGTTTTCCTTGTATCTACTTCCCCTTGGGCATATTATCCATAAACATGGTATTTCATTTTCATATTTATGCTGATGACACACAAATGTACCTGCCCGTCAGATCCACAGACCCTGGAATGCTGAGAAAAAAGAAATATGACCACATCACCCCCATTTTAGCTTCATTACACTGGCTCCCATATGTTTTAGAATTGACTTAATTAACTTTTAAGGACACCGAGACCATTTTACACGCCTTCATCTCTTCACGCCTGGATTATTGCAACAGCCTTTTCACCTGTTTAACCCAAAAATCTATTGATCGACTCCAGACTGTCCAGAACTCAGCTGCCAGGCTTTTAACCAGAACAAAGAAATATGACCACATTACTCCTATTTTAGCTTCATTACACTGGCTCCCAGTATGTTTTAGAATTGACTTTAAAATTTTATTGATCACTTTTAAAGCTCTTCATGGCCTCTCGCCTTGTTATATTTCTGACCTTTTAGTCCCATACACACCAGCACGCACCTTGAGATCCTCGGGCAGAGGTCTGTTGTCTGTTCCAGAGTCTCGACTG
>NC_060168.1:1434477-1489761 GCF_021292245.1 Micropterus dolomieu | reverse complement strand
CTCCCACATAATTTTAGACCAATTTCAAAACTGCCTTTTTATTGCAAAGATTCTAGAAAGAATTGTGTCCAAACAGCTGCTCACTGTACTGGAAAATAACAACATATTTGAAAAGTTTCAGTCTGGTTTCAGGAAGAACCACAGCACTGAGACTGCCCTGCTTAAAGTCACCAATGACCTTTTAATGTCTGCTGATGAAGGTATGTGCTCAGTCCTTGTACTCCTGGACCTTAGCGCTGCTTTTGACACCATTGATCACAACATCATGTTAGACAGACTGAGGCACTGGGTGGGGATCTCTGGTACTGCCCTAGAATGGTTTTCATCCTACTTGTCAAATAGGAAGTTTTGCGTGTCTGTAAACCACTATGTCTCTTCGTTCTGTCCAGTTAAATATGGTGTGCCTCAGGGGTCAGTCTTAGGACCCATTTTGTTTTCCTTGTATCTACTTCCCCTTGGGCATATTATCCATAAACATGGTATTTCATTTTCATATTTATGCTGATGACACACAAATGTACCTGCCCGTCAGATCCACAGACCCTGGAATGCTGAGTTCACTTAACAACTGCCTTTGTGAAGTTAAAAAATGGATGTCAAATAATTTCCTCCAGCTGAACTCAGACAAAACAGAAATCCTGGTCATCGGGTCCCAGCAGATGGCAAAACAAATACTGCCATCTGCTGGTTCCCTAGTAAATCACATTAAGCCTGTGGCAAAGAACCTTGGTGTTTGGTTTGATAGTAATTTAAATTTCGAGCAGCACACCACAAAGCTTGTTCAATCATGTTTTTATCAACTTAGAAATATAGCTAAAATTTGATCTATGTTAACTTTTAAGGACACCGAGACCATTTTAAACACCTTCATCTCATCACGCCTGGATTACTGCAACAGCCTTTTCACTTGTTTAACCCAAAAACTACTGATCAACTCCAGACTGTCCAGAACTCAGCTGCCAGGCTTTTAACCAGAAAAAAGAAATATGACCACATCACCCCCATTTTAGCTTCATTACACTGGCTCCCATATGTTTTAGAATTGACTTTAAAATTTTATTGATCACTTTTAAAGCTCTTCATGGCCTCTCGCCTTGTTATATTTCTGACCTTTTAGTCCCATACACACCAGCACGCACCTTGAGATCCTCGGGCAGAGGTCTGTTGTCTGTTCCAGAGTCTCGACTGAAAACTAAAGGGGACAGAGCGTTTGTTGTCAGGGCCCCGAGGCTCTGGAACGGCTGAGTCAGTGAACTCTTTTAAGTCCCTTCTTAAAACATAATTTTATAGGAGAGCCTTTCCTGATCTTATTTGACTTTATTTGACTTTATTTTATTTTATTCTATTTTACTTATTTTATATTTATCTTAAACGTGTATTTTGGTCTCTTCAATGTTTTCTTGCTTGTATTATTGTCTTTGCACTTGTTGAAGCACTTTGTAACTTGTTTTTGAAAAGTGCTCTACAAATAAAGATTATTATTATTATTATTATTATTATTATTACTACTTGTCACAAAGCCCTCCATGAAGTATTTACAACACATGAATTAAGGGGAAATAGTAAAAAGAGAAAAATAGTCTGTCTGTAGTGTCACTGTCCCATGCAGAGATCAAAGAACTTCATTTATGAGTTTCCGGACGGTGAAGGGCATAAAGCCTGAAATGAATCCCATCTCCTCTTTAACAGAAGATTCCAGTCTTTTTTTAAATACTCTTAACTGTCTGAAATTCTGCAATGCTGACTGTACTAAACATGCATTCTATTGCATTCTTGAGGAAGCACTGGCTTTTACCACATCAAACTTCATGTGACATCTCCATGCCACAAACAAATGGGAAAATCTATGCATGATGTGTAGAAGTCCAGCACTTTGGGATCATAGTTTTACTTTTATGTAATCAAATGTTTGTGTGTGTGTTCATATGATGTTGATATAAGCATTATGTTCTTCATGAGTATTGTGCTATAAATGGAGTTTATGGTTATGCTGTATTATGTGAGTGCTGTAGATAACACACACATCTGTTCAATATTACCTTTGATAAAAAATTTCCTATGATTTTCTGAATGCTTTCTCTATTGTTGTATTTATTCATTGCTTTCTATACTTCTACTTTTGTGATGTTTATGTTGTATTGTTAACTTCATTATGTATTTGGACCTTAAGAGCTACAACGGTGAACTGCAATTCTTATGGCATGACAAAGCACAAGTTTCCCTTTTGTCAAACATTTGCTGTGATGAAGGTCCAGACATGGAAAACTTGGCTTTATTTAAATGCTTGCATTGGAAGTGAGATGCTGAGCTGTCTCTTTCATATTTTATTCTTTTTAGTAATAGTCACAGGTTGTCATTTGCCATTTTTCATTGGCTGCCAAGCTTCAAGAGCATTACGTAATATGAGCCAGTGTGAGGGCAAACACTGGAAGGACAGAGAGAGAATGGAACCTTTTGTTGAAACCATGGTGAACAATGAATGATAGCCCTCAAACCTGAAGTATTCTACTTTAGTTTCTGTCTGTGTTTATTTGTTAACCTAAGTTAACTGAAATAAATGTGGCTGGCTGCTAACAATCCACTGGGTGGCCAATGAGGGGACATGGAACTAGATGTAGTGTCCTGGTAAGCCATTAGTTATTCATTTGATTGCTTGCAAAGTGGTCATCGACAGTATTTTTGTTTGAATGTTGGGCCTAGGATTCCTTCTTCCTCCTTATTATTAGTGTAATATGTTATAATAGATGTAATTTGTCCCATTCTTCTCTATTGTCTGCAGTGTGGGCCTGTGCCTGTGCTTCTAGACACTGGCAGTACAATGCGGGGCACACTCACTCCACCCGGGGGCAGACTGCAGAGTAGCACCTCCAATAGACCCCTGACTGCTGACCCATGCTGCTGTTATGGGTCGTGTTGGTGAGTAACCATCCCAGTGAGGTACATTACACAGACCCTGACACAGCAGGCAACACTAGGAGGCATTGTTGAGGTTTATTGTTTGTTTATTTTTTTATTCTATTTTGAAGAGACAAGTTATAAAGGGCAATGGAAGCCAATTTTCTGGTTTCCTCACAGATGATAAAAGACTAACACAACTCCATCCCATTCTATCATACTACAATAGCCACAGCAAAAGGTGTCGTAAAGGCCAGGCTACTCTGATAAGAAAGTACATTTGTTAGCAAATGCTCCAGGGAGTGCGCCAACAAGGGAATCAGACCCTGATTCTACAGAGCACAGACAGCAAACACATGTAGGCAGCTGGGCCACTGAAAAAGGCAGGCACTGAGAAAAGATGTGATTCCTGATCACTGTAAGTTGAATATGCATTAACCTGTGGTACATTTGAACACAAGGCTAAAAGCTTACTTGATGAGCTTATGAACCTTTCAGCTGTAAAACCCACATTTTAATGGGAGAGAGTAGGGAGAGTTGCTGGCAGCCTGTCATAATATGAGAGGCATATTATGGCAGGCTATTAGTGCATCCCTCTAACAGCCAGTGTCTGTCAATCAATGTCATTTCCCTTATTAGTAAGTCATCATTTCATGATGGCAATGACATTTTTCTGTAATATTATAATTACTGTCTCATGCTATTTTGTATTCTTTTTTTAACATTTACTTAATGAGAAGCTGTGGCAACAGATTTTGTTAGTTTTTTCTTTAAATGTTAGAGAAGGAGGGCGAGGCAACACAAAGTAAGGAAAAGGAAGAGACTTTGTGCCCTGTCAGGCCAGAAAGTGGCAGAGCAAAATTCATGAAAAAGGTGGTGTTGGAAGCTTGGTGACATAGTGACTTGGAGGCCAACTGTGGATGGCGAGCTGAGGAGACTCATGGTAAAAATAGAACTTCCAGGTTCTGGTTCTTTAGAAAACCATTTTTCAAAATCACACTGACCTCTGTTATACAAATTGGATGAAACTAATCACGATGATGTATACACACTGCTGCGCTGGTACAGTTTTACTAAAAGCTCACAGTTTTTCTTGTAATGTTAGGCTGGAATCATCAGTTTAACTTTAAGACCACAATACATCCATCCATCCATCGTCAACCACTTATCCTGTGAACAGGGTCTGCCCCACTGTGCCGCCCAGACCACAATAAATTCCGACCTCAAATAGCAAGTGCTGTTATTCATTTATCCTAGAATGAACACTGAACTGATGCAACTAATGAACTTGAACGTAAGCATCTCTAACTCCTGTGGGAGCTTGGTGTAACACCACCACGGCCTCATGGCTACTGCAACTGGCAATTCAGATGCAGCCACCAGTCTGGGGCAAAAATAATCAGAACGTTTGCCACATCGGCAACCAAGACGAAACAACACAATGAGTTGAAGCGTTCCAGTCAAACAGTCAAATATCTGCGAGTGAATTATGATCAAAATGATATAATATAATCATCATAATTAGAAAAGGATAATGCCTGCTGTTCACAAGAGGATTTTAATATTTTATTTGTAGGAATCACACACACCATGCGTTTACCAAACAATTTCAGAATGGTGATTCAGGGAACTGGTTGATCAAATGTGATTTCAGAAATAAACAAACATGGAGGCAGACTGTCGTCGTCAGTTAGTTGCCCTTGTGTGTGCTATGTTTAACAGAAAACAAAAAATATTAAATACAACTAGGCCGATAATCCGTTTTGACCAGCCTCGGATCGAGAATGCAGCTGCGATTATCAGAAGAGGTAAATCTGAACCCAAATTGACAGATTTATCCCCTAGTGTGCATGAGTCAACTGCTGCAAAGTTCATCCACCAGGACATCAACACCACTGTTGAAATGAAGAAAAGTTAGTGGACGACATCAGTGAATAAAAGACTGGCTAATGAAACACAGCAACCAAAAGGAGGGGGGGGATTTTCACTAGTTGTCATACAGCAGAAGTCAGGACAATGCCAAGAAAAAAAACCTGGGAGCCATTCCACAAAGATTAAAAATGTGATAAAAATTGGAAGGGGTAAAGAAATACTGTTACTTTAAACCCAATTCCAAGCAGCAGGTTCTGTCTTTCAACACAAGGTGAACTTTTTATAAAGCCCTCTATTGTGCCGTATCTTACATGTTTGGTACCCTAAGTGAATTTGTTCAATTTAGATGTCCGCCAGTGTCTGCACAAATTAGATTTGGAATATCGCTGATACATAGTGAAACTGGATTTTTGTGTTGCAGGACAGAAATACTGTCCAATATAGGTTCACATTAATGTGGAAGTATACACTCACCTAAAAGATTATTAGGAACACCATACTAATACTGTGTTTGACCCCCTTTCGCCTTCAGAACTGCCTTAATTCTACGTGGCATTGATTCAACAATGTGCTGAAAGCATTCTGGAAGTAGCCATCAGAGGATGGGTACATGGTGGCCATAAAGGGATGGACATGGTCAGAAACAATGCTCAGGTAGGCCGTGGCATTTAACGATGCCCAATTGGCATTAAGGGGCCTAAAGTGTGCCAAGAAAACATCACCCACACCATTACACCACCACCACCAGCCTGCACAGTGGTAACAAGGCATGATGGATCCATGTTCTCATTCTGTTTACGCCAAATTCTGACTCTACCATCTGAATGTCTCAACAGAATCGAGACTCATCAGACCAGGCAACATTTTTCCAGTCTTCAACTGTCCAATTTTGGTGAGCTCTTGCAAATTGTAGCCTCTTTTTCCTATTTGTAGTGGAGATGAGTGGTACCCGGTGGGGTCTTCTGCTATTGTAGCCCATCCGCCTCAAGGTTGTGCGTGTTGTGGCTTCACAAATGCTTTGCTGCATACCTCGGTTGTAACGAGTGGTTATTTCAGTCAAAGTTGCTCTTCTATCAGCTTGAATCAGTCGGCCCATTCTCCTCTGACCTCTAGCATCAACGAGGCATTTTCGCCCACAGGACTGCCGCGTACTGGATGTTTTTCCCTTTTCACACCATTCTTTATAAACCCTAGAAATCAGAAATCAGAAATCAGAAATCAGAAAGCAGATTGTGAAATACTCAGACCGGCCCGTCTGGCACCAACAACCATGCCACGCTCAAAATTGCTTAAATCACCTTTCTTTCCCATTCTGACATTCAGTTTGGAGTTCAGGAGATTGTCTTGACCAGGACCACACCCCTAAATGCATTGAAGCAACTGCCATGTGATTGGTTGTTTAGATAATTGCATTAATGAGAAATTTAACAGGTGTTCCTAATAATCCTTTAGGTGAGTGTATATGCAAATAATGTCATTAATCTTTACAGATACAACTCAAACAGAGAAACCTATTTAGTAAGGTCAATCAGAAGAAAGTGCTCATGCATTACACACGCCATTACAATAGAACGTGCTGTATGTGCTACACAGCATATCCCACAAGACATGCATAAACCTCTACCTATTGTAAATAAAACCAGTCATGCAATTAGATATATAAAAAACAGTATAATTTCTGATTACAGCTATTACACAGTACATGCTGCATACATAGTACAGATGGGTTACAAATGAAAGGCAGAACCAACATTAAGTGTGTAGTAAGGTGTTGTTCCACCACAAGCCCCCAGAACAATTAAAAAATTAACCTTTATTTAACCAGGCAAGTTAGTTAAGAACAAAAATTCTTACTTTCAGCCACGGCCTAGCAAGAGGAATACATCCTCTTGAAGGGAAAATAACATTTTTGAAACAAAATAAGATTACACAGATTTACAGATTAAAGAGACATAACATATAAGAAACATAGCAAACAGAGATACAATTAGGTTTCACAATGGAAAGTAGGGCAGAAAGGACAACATATGAACAAATAGGACCATGGTGAAAGCAGTATGGAACACAATGTAAAAGTTATGAGTGAGTTAAAAACACATGATAAGTTTTTAAAATGGATCAGGTTTTAAAAACAGCTGCTGACCTCTGTTTCCTAAAAGCAGATATTGCGATGAAAGTGTTCTGTGATCTTTTGAAGGTCATTCCACTTCATGGCTACAGATTGTTGGAATGAGGAGCGACCATGTGCCAAATTTGCCTTAGGAACATTTAACAGTATAAGGCGAGAGGAGCGAGTGTCAAAGGAGGACGACGACGTATTAAGAGGGTTCTGCCCAAGTAGGATTTTGTAAATGAGAACAAGCCAGTGCATTTTATGTTGGGTAAAATATTTATATATAATGTACAAGCAATTGCTCATCATTTAGCATACCATTGGATTCTCCCAGTCGTGCTCCTGAGAGAAGCCACAGCTTCGGTTCAGCTATACATGTTGCTGACCAGCTTGGCATTATGGACAGGAGCAAGAGTTTCAGAGTGGTGAGTTATTAATCTGTAACAAAAGTATCTTTCATCCATAAAGTTTTAACTGAGCTCTATCTCTACATCACAGTAACAACTTTATGTCCACTGACTGCCTGGAGGGTAGCTAGTGTTTGGAAGGGAGAGGAGAGGTGTGTGCTGCAGCTCACTGTTTTTCCACCGGTGTTTTTGAGGGCGAGCATTATATGAGGCGCATTTAGCTTTCATCCCTGTGACGTCACAGGGATGAAAGCGGCTGGACTACAAACGAGCTGTTTTCAAGCGGTTCAGAGCAGAGTTTTCTGTGGGAGGTGGGAACTTCCTTTGGGCTGGACTGTTTAACTTTGCAAACCTATTACATGCACAAGATTTATAACTCAATAAAGGAGAGGGAAAAAGCCAAAAAGCATAATCTCACCTCTGCGGCTGTGGCACAGGAGGTAGAGCCGGCTGCCTGTTAATCAAAAGGTCAGCAGTTCAATTCCAGGCTGCATGTTAAAGTGTCCTTGGGCAAGATACTGGCTGTTCTGTGAATGCAGATGTAGTATTATTGTATTAAAAGTGCTTTGAGTGGTCAAAAAGACTAGAAAGGCACCATACAAATACAGCACATTTACATTTAACACACTACAGGGATTCCTTAAGTAAAAGAAAAAGATAAGGAAATACTTAAGTTAACGTTTTGAGGAAGCCTTAAGGAGAAGACTTAAGGGTGTTTTGTGCAACTAAATGTATTTTAAGGAAACCTTAACTCACACTTTAAGGAAAATCTTTAATTGAGTTTTTTTGTGCAACTGACCCCTGGGATTTATGACTTGACTGCTAATACAGGATATGGGAAGACTCCTGACATGATCTGTAAGGCGAGTGTCATAGCTGCTGATCAACGGAGATAGCTGAAGGTGTCAGTAGGCTACTTTTCAGTAGCACAGCCTGGAACTATAGAAGAAGGTAAACTGTTCTGTTCTGTTCCAGAAAAAAACATTGATTATCAGCTAAACAAAATAAGTTCTTGCAGCAAGCCAACCTCCCTCCAAAATATGACATTATGTCCATTATCAATATTTATGCAAACAACACTTCTAATTAATAGACACAGGGATTAATTAACAATATTTATGCAAACAACTTGCCATTTACTTACAACATCTAATTATCTAATAATGTTATTGTTCAGTAGGGCATTTAATTAAATTTTTATTTTATTTATAGAAATTGTCCAATACCATGCCAAACAGCTAATAACTGGCAACAATATAACCTACACTTCATTTTTAAACACCTGAGAAAAGCAAGTCATTAATTAGGGTGAGCATTTTCTATAGCTCTCCAGGGTATCACATCATGCTTTGATGCCTGAGTGGGAAGGCCTAAGCAAAAAAAATAAATCATTTAGGAAAATGTATACAGGCTTTTTTTAGGGGGTGATAAATTTATTACTTTATTTCAGTTTCCTTTTCATTCCATATTACCCTGCATGAAGGTATTAAAATCTGAATGTGGAAAGTCCAGCATACACTGCAGAGGTTTGGACATATGTCTGGGTTTTACTGACCTAACTGGTCTCTTGCCAGTGATCCACACAGTCCCACATATTTGAGAAAATGTACTCTGTGTTTAGCCAACCGTGACGTCTGAGCTGTTCTGCCAAGAAACATTTTCACGCCTTACATATTTGCATTTTACACCTTAGTGACAGTCTAATGGGCTTCCTTATTGGGAAAACTCAAACTTTAATTGGTTGCAGTTGACCTCTGGTCAACCCAAGGCCGTGTAAAATAATCTCCTTGTTGGGTAGTTTTATGCAGAGCATTTGTCAGAAGTGAATTGATTGGCCCATCCCCTAAAAAAATATACTTTTTCATTGGGTTATTTTTAGTATTGCTTTACACATAGGTCTTTAGATTGGCAGCAGGATAAACTTTAAACTATAAAATATATCAAATTACTAGTAAGTGACTACAAATTAGTAAGTCCATACTTTAGCTCCATGTTATTCATGTGGTGAGGAAAGAAATTATCTCTCAGTATCAGAAAATCTATTCATTATTAATGTTGCAAGGATATATTATAGTTAAACATTTTACTGCTTTTTAAAAGCAGATCCCCCAGTTAAAGTAATTTTGTTGTTCTTAAACAGGATGCATGCAGTACTGTCATAGTTTTGTTTTTCCTCACCATATTAAACCAAGGCAAAAACACTGAGCTACAGAATGGACTTTACTGTACTACCAACACTGAACAAAATTATAAAGGCAACACTTTTGTGTTTCATCATGAGCTGAACTTAAGTGTATCATCACCAAGGTTATTATATTTGTGGATTTTTCATTAGTTTTTTTAATTTCGTTTTGACTTTTTGTTTTCAATTTCAGTTTTAATTACTTTTTAACATGGGTTTCCTAGTTTAGTTTATATTAGTTTTAGTGTTAGTTTTAGTCTTTGTCCTGCAGGATGCCAAGCGCAGTTCAGTTTAGTTTTTTCACAAAACATTAAAAAATTAGAAATAATGCAGGTTTGTGAAAAGGGACACCTTTTTTAAAACAATCTGAAGCTTGTACATAGGTTTCCAAACATAAAGAAAATAAATTATATAAATAAATTATATATTATATAAATAAATAAATAAATAAATAATATATATATATATATATATACACATACATACATATATATACACAGTGTGTGTGTGTACACTCACATTGTCTAAATACATACTACAAATAAATGAAGCACATGCAATCTACAGTATCATTTCTAACCTACATACAGAAAACCCTAAGAGCAAACTACCCTAATCCTACTACCCAGTGGTCCCAAGAAATTCATTACATCAGGCTCTAGCTCTATCATTCTTGGTTAAATAGGTGAAATACAATAAATGGAGGTGAAATAGCTAAGAAATGGGAAGATAGTGTGGATAGTGGAGTCACAAAGAACAGCTCCCTAGCACCGTGACGGCAAGTATGACTGGAAGGCAGTGATATTAAAATCTAAACCTTTATTGATCAAAAAAGAGGTATTAAAACAATGTGAAGCACAAAGAAACAGGTTGGCTGAGATATCAATGAGCCCATAAAACACACACACCAGCTGACATACAGTACATATAATGACCAGCAGACACGTTAACCCAGCGCAGGGGGAGCTCACAGTCAGTGGGCAAGAGGCAAGTTCATCTCACATGCAGGATGAGCTCTAAGCCAGACCATCAGAACAGAACAAGGAAAAGAAAACCACCAAGACAGTGACTCACTACCTGCAACCCAAACTAAACAAAACACAGCTCTGTACAGCTGTTGCATTCATATTATTTTCTACACATGTATAAAAGACAATAGAAAACATGTTCAAATCACATCAGCTATGCAGCTGATCCCTACCTGGGTCTCCCTGACTAAGTTAGCCTCCCCCTAACGTTATATGGGGCTCTCCTCATAACAGCGGTCGCCACCTGCTACGCTGTGGTCAGGGCGCCGCCCTGACCCCGGGCTTTCTTGACCGATAAAGCAATCGTGACAGAACACCCACACGTCACGCAGCGTGCCAGCTCTTCACGCAGAGGACAAAAGTACAACATACCCACGGCACAGGTGCCTAATCAGCTAATCACCGCACGTACCACTGAACTGCCGGTCCAGCCAGACCAACTGCCCCGAAACATCAGTTCCACTGGCTTTATGTCCACTCGAAATGTAGGCTTATTTAGGTCCTATAAAATAAATGAAAAAAAAACTAAGGACATTTACTCTTTCATTTTAGTTTTAGTTAGTTTTGCAAACCTACAATACAGTTTTAGTTAGTTATAAGCCTCATTTTTGTTTTTATTTCAGTTAACAATGTTTTTTCATATCTACTTTTCATTATTTCGTACGTCTTCGTTATAGATAACGTTGATTGTCACACCCCTAGATTTGGACTTTTGAATGCAGATAAGGGACATTTTTCTCATGAAATGAAATTTTAACCTCTAAAGCTCAGATTTTTCTGGTGATAAAAACTATTTTATTATTTTTGCTTTGTTGTAGATGTAACTGCTGGGGATGTCATTTTTTAGAACATGGCATGTCTAAAAAAGCAGCAGTGAAGATAGCTGCAGTGAATATTTTAATCCCAATCAGTGTAACGTAGAAGATGTAGGTGAAGATCTAGCAGAAGAGGAAAATACATGAAGCATATAAAATTACAGTACAAAAGGTCAGGTTGGAATATCTTTTACTGTTGTACCCTTTTCCATAATGTAGGAATAACACGCGTGTCACAGAGGGGTATGTGTTGTTGTGTTGTTTGTCTCATCCTCTTGTTGCTAGTTTTTGGGTGTATGCTGATTGCTGACTAAACCCACCTGTGCTCACTCAGCTGCAGAATAAAGGAGGCAGTGCTTTCCCATGTCTTTGTTGTGCCAGCGGGTGGCAGACTGTGCTCGGGGGGGAGCATGTCTACCCGTTTTTCCTTTGTATTTTGAGGTTTTGCGGAGTAATCACTCCTGTGATTTTGTTTGCCTTTGTTGTGATAATAAAACGGTTTTTCATCAGGTGTCTCCCATCCTTACATCAATGGTTACTCCCTAAACCCCTATCGGGACATAATAATGCGTAACAGGTTTCCCTCTGGACTATATGCATCTAGTATCTTGAATTGGTTGCAGTTTTTTGCTTAAACACGTTTCCTGAAATTATGCCTCTATTTCTTGAAACTCTAAACACAAATTCACAACTTCTCGCCCAATTCCCCAAACATCCTATTTTCAGGTCAAAATTAAGTTTTCCACGCAAAACCATTCAATCTTGCTGAAAAACCAAACTTTGCCCTCAGACTGTCACAAACCCCCGGTCGTGACCCTGGCCTGCCTGTTGCCCTGAGGCTGCTGGTGGGCGTGGTAATCTGAGCTCCAGGCTTTCCCACCTGAAGCACATCCGCAATCAGCACCCCAGGGCCTCTGCCTGCAATCAACACGCCTTTAAGAGATCTGCCAACCTTCCAGTCCCTGCCCGATCGTTTTACTTAACTGTATGGACATGTCAGCCAGTTTGTCTGTCTTAGTGTCAGTATTTTGTCTGAACCTTCGTACCAGTGTTAACTGCTCTCTTTGTCTCGACCTCAGGAAACCTACACATGCACCACGCGGATTCCCTCCTGTGCCCCGGAATCATCTAAGCTCTGGGACCAGAACCGCAGACCCTCAGAACGACCACCTCACCCAAACCTCTCCCAGGACAACCCTTGTGCTCAATAAACCACTTCTGTGCATTTCTCTAGTCTGCGTTTGAGTTTCTGGCCCCCGGTCCTGACACAGACATAACACATACAAACCCTCAAAAACACACACTACAACACAGTTTTGCACATTGGTGAGATAAATTCAAAACAATTCTACAAAAACTGGTTATTAGTAATGTTGCTTGTGGTTCTCCCCCCTCAAAAAACATTTGCACATTTTTTTTATTCCTTAATGTGCTGTACAGTACAGCAGATTATTCTGCCCCAGCGTCCTGTCTTTGGTCTGGGACAGGCCAGAAATTCTTGTTCTCCACCTCCTGCTCTTACTCCTATCCCATCTCCTCCTCCAACTCCTACTGTTCCTCTTCCTCCTCTCCATAGTGCTCTTCCTCATCCTCCTCATCTCTGGTGTCCTCCATGTCTTCCCTCACATCTCTCTGGATCCATTGTTCCAAAACTGAATGAACTGACTCTGGCCCTTTTTATCTATCTATTGAAGGTTCTGATTGGTGTGTTATCACTTGTGACTGTTTGTGTTTCCACCTGGGTAGCTGTGTGCTAATTGAGCTCAAACTGTGCTGATTGAGTGAACAATTTTGAATGTCAGTGTTTTCTCACTGACCACATGGTGCAGGCAATGAGAAATGAAGGGAATTGTGTGTAGAGTTTATAGAAACAGGTGTTCTTTTTGAAAAATGGACTTATGGTTTTGAAATTTTAGTTCAATAGCCTGCTTATAATATTTAAGCAACTGAGGAAAACTGTAAAAGACTGCTGTGCATTTAAAAAAAAAAGGACTACCTGAATGTTGACTGTCACATGGAAAAGTATGGGAGATTTCAACTTGTGTCTTTATCGCTAAACCACAGAGCTTAGGCAATTCCTTCTATACACTGGGCCCGTTGTTTTAAAGGTGTTGCACAGGAATCTATATGAACGTTTCCCCTGCCTAACAGAAGCTGTGTCAATCCTTTTTGGATTCATGTGAGACGAATCGTGGTGCTTACATGGACGATGCTAAACAACTTTCAAGATAGTTTGTAGACAAATGTAAGCATACACAGTAAATTCTTTTTATGTATAATGTTCAAATCTTGAAACATGACTCGAGACATTTCTCTCAATGGCATTCTGTATCTGCATTTCCTTTGAGAACTAGCTGCAAATTGTGAAGACATTTGTGAGATATGCCAAGAATCCCGTCAGTAAAGTTGCAAAGAGACTTTTGGAACATAAAGCCATATTTTGTTTCAGTAAAGAAGAGAAATGGATGTTTCCTTTAGCACAATGAAACCACCCTATCAAAACAGAATGTATGCTCATGGCTTTTTTGCACTACATGGAACAAAAAAACTAAAAGGATAATTATTAATTAGTATGTAATAGTAATACAACAGTCAGTTCACATTAGCCTTCCAAAAACTTCATTGGGAAATGTTTAATTTTTGCTTTCCCTACATTTTAATGGCTTTGTTCCCCCAAAGACTGACATTGATGTTTTTAAGGTTTTCAGGACCCCAGTCAAAGATCTATGGGCACATATGGGCATTTAAAGCAACTACCACAGACCAGTAAATCTATGATGAAACATGTAGCTAAGTTATTTTTATATTTATTTGTATTTATGTATTTTTAAGTTAATGTTTTATATTATTTCATTATGTTTTGTTTCAGAATGGCTTGGGTTAGGGCAGTGCAGCAAAACAGCGTACGGTTCCAGACAGCTGGGTAGACACAGAAAACATGTTACTGTTCTGAAAGAGAAGATGAAATCATGTCCTACATATTATGTGCTTTTTGTCATATGGAAGTAGCTTTTCCCTTTGCCACTGTTAATTAGTATTTATGATTTGTAGATGACTTCAAAAAATGTAATAACTGTGACTTTCCACAAGTAGTACAGGAGCTGAAGAAGGTGCACTGGATGCATAAAGAACAAAAAATTACATTTGAAGATTGTTTGTTTGAAAGGTATTATGTTCACTTTGCAGATGCCAGTCATCAACTATTATGTGTGTTCATTTATTAATCTATCAAGGCTCACACTGGGGTAATGGACTCAGGGCACGACTCACAAAAGACAGCACATTAGGGCAGGGACTGGTAATCGCACAGGAGGGAAGGCAGACGAAGACCTGAAACAAGACACAAGATGAGTCACTGAAGTACAACAGGAAGTGGTAGCAGACAAAACTGAACACATAACCTAACTGCAGGAGCTGGGCGTGACATAATCAACCAATTCTTCCCTCTTTTAAAAGTACTTATTCATGCAGATGCATCGTAATGGGACACAGCTGTTAAATGATTTTCAACTCATCTTAATATCCATTTAGTTATCATTATGTTATCAAGAGTAAGCAATGTCAATTTTGGTGTCACCATGACAACAAGACCACAATAAGGAACTAATGTCGGTTTGATATTTTAAAGTGTATTTTGTAGATTGCTATTTGATAAGCATTCACACTTGTGTTATTAAAGTTTGGTCAGTGGATTGCCATGGAGTTACAGAGTTCTGCTTCCCAAAAAATGAGCCCTGTTGATGTCATACAAATCGAGAGCCCATATCACAGTCCATGCATGTACAGCATGTAATTAAAATACGAATGTGAAATTTTCTCTGAAATACTGCTCGCACAAAGAAGAATCCTACTGCATTCTTAATAAAAATTTCCATCAGCATCGTCTACATCAAAGTGTCCTGCTGCTGTTAAAATGCCATCTCACAACTGCACTTTGTAAGCCAGAAACAGCCGGGACTTTGATTATGTAAATATGCTCAGACATCATAGGCCACTTCATCTGTAGTGGTTTAGAATTTGATGAATGTTTAAAGAATCTTCTTATTCTCTCACTTCACTTTTCTACTTATCCTTTACCTACTTTCTCCAACGTACTTCCTGGTAGAAGAGTGATGAAGGATGGTAAAGTAGCAATATAAAGGATGCATACATATTTGAACATACCTATATCAGTTTCATTAAATTCAGAGGGCTCTATTGGCATGAAAGGTTCAAGAACTATGTTGCCAAAGCATTGAAATACAATTTGTATAAATATGTATACAGCACACAATTACAGTATAGTGCTTCCCCAAGAGTATTTTTAGTAGAGGTACTGGTATCAGGGTTCATAGAGATTTTGACCAATGACTCGTAGCAAGAAGGTAGTGGATTCATCCCCGGTTACCCCGGCCTTTCTGTGTGGAGTTTGCATGTTCTCCCCGTGTCTGCATGGGTTCTCCCCGGGTGCTCCGGCTTCCTCCCACCATCCAAAGACATGCAGGCTAGGTTAACTGGTGACTCCTGTTTTGGAGATATGTAGTTTTCACAGGACACAAAGTTTATGCTATATAAAGAAGTAACACATTCATGAATAAGAATGTAATAAAGAGAAATCACTCATTTCCTTTTTTAATTCTCTTAAGACATAAAGGAAAGCTTGTAGTAAAGCTAAACACTTTTAATCCATTACAGTGTTCAGAGTGTGGGGCAAATTAATATATGAGAACATTAGGCTAATGATTCAACGGTTCATAGTTACGTGATGAATTACAGGTGCGTGCAAACTCAGACAAAAAACAAGATGCAACTCACACACACACCCATAAATCTACATGTTTCCTGACAATGTGCAGAACACGTGTGATAAAACATTTAACCTCTTAAGTTTATACACACAAACTCATTATTATGCATGCTGATGACCCATTACACCTCTCACACAAACAAATTAGTGATTTAAAGAGCCTAGAAACAGTGAAGCCTGCTTGGTGTAATTCCGCTAATAACTGGTTGCTTAGGATGAATTCTAGTATTTATAATGCTCTTGGATTAGATACCTTCATGGATCTTATTGCATTACAGTACTGCTAAATATTGTAAGATTTAAAACATATACTCCTCATCTTACCAACTATATTTACTCACTTTTAGCACTGTTTTGATCTCCACCAACTCCTGAGAAAAATATCTGGTTCTTTACCTGCTTAATGCTTAATGTTAGCTAGTCTCTGACATTCTATCTCACACAAGCTCCACGCTCTACTGGACTCTGTGGGTACTACCTCCTCAAATCTCACACACGTGCCCAATGAAATATTTATTGTGCACGTAGCCGACCAATAAGATGTTGCTACCGATATGTGCGTGACTTATAAATAGCAGTGTCCCTACTGCCTCAGCATTCTTTTTTCTTCAGCATATGGAGAACTGCTCACTGAATTCACCACCTTCATGGATGGAGTCACTACATCTCAAAATTCCTCTTTGCACAGGTCCGGGAGTACACCTCGTGCGCGCCTGCTCATAATGCAGCAGTCTGCTCTAACTTTGCATTCCCAGTGCGCTCACTGGCAGTGCAAGCGTGCTACATAAACAGACACAGCGCAGCTAAGCTAGCCCGCTATACCCTGAGAGAAACAGCTGAGGCCACATCCGTTTCAGCATACGGGGACGGAAACAATCTCTCGCTGCCTCGGGTGGTTTTGTTTCCTCCACAAGCAGTTGCTACAACACACAAACCGCATTGTCAACATCTGCTCAACCAAATCGGTGCAGCACTCAGCCGACTAGGTGCGACGGCACGAGCTGAGCTAACACCATGTAATCGGCAAAGGACAAAAAAGCAGGAAAAACATATAGATTCAATTATTTGATATTGCATGTTGCACATTTAGCTGTTGAAATTTAGGGGGAAAAAATATTATTATTATTATCCATCCATCCATCGTCAACCGCTTATCCTGCATACAGGGTCGTGGGTGGCTGGAACCAATCCCAGCTGACATAGGGTGAAAGAAGGGGTACACCATGGACAGGTTGCCAGTCCATCGCAGGGCCACACATAAGACAACCACTCACGCTCACACCTAAGGACAATTTAGGGTCACCAATTAACATAGTCTGCAAGTTATATAAGTTATTGTCACAGGTCCTGCTTTACCATCCATATGCTGTAGTAGAGCCGCCACCAGTTTGATCATGGTGTGTGTGTGTGTGTGGGGGGGGGGGGGGGCTCAGTATACTGTAACTAAATAATATAACTACTTACTTTCAAATTACTTCAGTTGAAGTTAATAGATAGATATAGAGATAGATAGATACTAGATAGATATTTTTAATGAATAAGAGACAGCAGCAAAGGTCGTTCCCTGTTTAAGACCTGGTGGCCCAACTGATCGAACAGCCAGATCAGTCTCTTGTCTATTGATAAACTGTAGGAAAAAGTTCATGACACTTCAACTCTGATAGCGGGCGGGTGTGTGCGCCATATCCATAACAGCAGCAAGGAGTATGGTATATCGGAAAAAATAGGCTATAGGCCAAAAATTTCTCGACACCACTGGCTAAGATTAAAAAAAGCAAGTAGTCTTAATCCCTACTTTTGAACTAGGCTACTGTTTTTCTGCACATGTATTTAGGCTATAAGAGCAATATTAAGTCATTTTTATAAAACATTGCTTAGCCTACCAATCTCTCGCCATGAGTCCAAGCATCACTGGCAGTGGCTGCCGGAGTTTATTTCTATAAGTTTCAGTTGCTGTGCTGCTTCAGCAGATTCTTCAATAAATTAAATCTAGAATTGTTTGCAGTTGAAAGCTTCTTGCAGGTCGCACGAAGTTTACAACGTAAAATGTTCTTTGCATCTTAGACTGTGACACAATAATGGCAGTAGCTACTTACAGCTGTGGAAAGAACGCCTCTCTCCCTCATTCTCCGTTCTTCATTTACCTTTTTGGCTATCGGCTGCCATCCCTCTCTGGTAACATTTACCAGAGAAGAGCTCTTAGACATTGGACTTTCAACAGCTCACACTATTCCACCGCTCTTTATCAAACTTGGAACTTTCTCTGTGTTATTAGTTAGAGGAGCAGCCGCTCTGTATGGGATATACCGAAGACGCAAAGGGGGAAGTGTGCCAGCGCACTAGCGAATGACAGGCCAACAAAATGGATGAACTGCGGCTCCTCAACAGAATTAACTCGGACTTATGCAGATCTGCTGCCCTCCGTTTTACCGAATCCTGGCTCACCGAACACATCCCGGACAGCCCACTTCACCTACCGGGATTTAATCTCTTCCATGCGGATCGCGTAACAAAGCTCACAAGAAAAAAAAAGGGGAGGTGTACTCTTTCTCTACATAAACGAAGGTTCGTGCACAGATGTCAGTGTTGAACAAACCAGCTGGCCCCCATCTTCAACAGATCTTCAACAGATAACTGGACCTGCTTCTAACTCTCCACAATCATCCCCGTCCCCAAAAAACACTACATCTCTGGATTAAATGCCTACAGGCCTGTCGACCTGACATCTGTAGTCATGAAGGCCTTTGAAAGACTGGTGTTGTCCCACCTGAAGGACATTACAGGCCACTTGCTGGACCTCCTGCATTTTGCCTACAGGGCTAACAGGTCAGTGGATGATACAGTCATCATGGGACTGCATTACATCCTGCAACATCTTGATTCTCCAGGGACATATGCAAGGATCCTGTTGGACTTAAGCTCGGCGTTCTTAACCATCATCCCGGACAGCACCAAACTTACCCAGCTCAGGGCTGTGAGCTCTCCCCCCTGCTTTTCTCCCTCTACACCAACGACTGCACCTCAGGAGACCCATCTGTCAAACTCCTGAAGTACTCTGACGATACAGCGGTCATAGGCCTAATCTGGGACGGTGATGAGTCGGCCTACAGACGGTAGGTTGATCAGCTGGCTCTCTGGTGCAGCCAGAAGAACCTAGAGCTTAATACGCTCAAAACTGTTGAGATGATCGTGGTCTTCAGGCCCCATTACAATTCTAAACAGCCCTGTGTCTGCTGTGGAATCCTTTAGGTTTCTGGGATCCACTATATCCCAGGACCGAAAGTGGGAGCCCAACACGGACACCATCATCAAGAAGGCCCAGCAGAGGATGTACTTCCGGCACCAGCTCAGGAAGCTCAACCTGCCGAAGTAGCTGCTGATCCACTTTTACACAGCCATCATCCAGGCTGTCCTCTGCACGTCCATCACTGTCTGGTTTGGATCTACCACCAAAAAGGACAGGAGCAGACTACAACGGACAGTCAGGACTGCAGAAAAGATCATCGGTGCCAGCCTGCCCTCCATTCAGGACTTATACATTTCCAGAGTCATGAAACGGGCAGGAAACCTCACTGCAGATCCATCTCACCCTGTTCCAGCTTCTCCCCTCTGGTAGGCGCTACAGAGTACTGTGTGCCAAAACCAACATACTCAGGAACAGTTTCTTCCCACAAGCCATCACTCTGATGAACAGCTGACTCTGACTCACAGTGTCAGGAACAATTTCTGTGCAATAACCGAGTAACTCTGTCTCTAATCAGCCACCTGTTTACTGGTTACCACATTATTTATTCATCATTCTCTCGTTCTGTATTTCAGAGCTGTTCATATTGTTCATATTGTCATGCTGTATATTGTATATGCTGTATACCAAATCCACCTACCTCAAGTACATAATACCTGCACATATTACTTATTTATTCCAGCATCCTTTGTGTATGTGTACCTGTATATCTCATCCACCTCCGACATGTACAGTACATAATAATGATAATAATTTTACTCCTGCATCCTTTGCACTCTGCTCATTGCACTATTGTCTCAATCAGTCTATATTGTTTTTGTTTATATTGTGTATATATGTGTTCTCTATACTGTAGCCTGTGTCTGATTTTATTATTGTATAAGTAAGCACAGCATGAGCATTGTACAATCCAGAGTCAAATCCCTCGTATGTGTACACATACCTGGCAATAAAAGCTGATTCTGATTCTGATGTCTCTTCCAGCGTCGCGGCAGGGCTCTACACTAACAATTTTCCCAAGGAGCACATGTGCTCTTCCATGAAAACAATTAGGATCACACAAAGAAATTTAGGAGCACAGTAAAAAAGTTCAAGTAACACAGAGTTTAACAAACAATTTATTATATACATATTTATACTACGTGTGTGCTCCTTGTTCTTTTGTTCAGCTATAGTGTAAAACCAATAGAGGACAATGGAAGTGAAGACCCTTGTATCTGGACACTCTGCATTGGCCTTAAAATTTTGTCAAAGCTTTTGAAAATACTGAAACAGATGTTTTGAAAATGTGACATATTGAACAGCAGGGTTGGGGAGTAACAGATTAAATTTAACGGCGTTACGTAATCAGGATACCAAAAAAGTAACTGTATTCTGTTACAGTACAGAAAAAATAGACGTAATCGGATTAAAGGTACATTTTGAAAAACAGGAGATTAGTCATAGGGATTACTTTAAGCACAAAGTTTCCATGAAACAGAAAATGCAGTGCTTTTTCATATAAAGTCTATGGTATCTGTATGTGTTTCTGTAAAACACAAATCTAGGGAGAGACGTGTCACAGACACTGATTGGCGTGTACAGTCGCCAGTAGCTCCGAATGTGTGTTTACGCATTACATATTTTTTTGTCATTGATGGGCCAGATACTGCCATAGTGGTGACATAGTGCAAAGCGTGTTATATAAAAACATTTAAACATGGATTTTGATTTCATGGGAATGGAAGATTTTGTATATTTTTCTAAAAAAAGAAAACGCATCATTGATACTCTCTTGTCTTCATTTGTTTATTTGGCATTGAAGTAATCCAAAAGTAACTAAAAGTAATCAGGTTACATTACTTTTATTTTGTGGTACTGGTTAGGGTTTTTTTGTAATTGTACCGGATTACATTGTTAAAGTAATCCTCCCAACCCTGGAAAACAGCTTTTAAAACAGTGATCACTGATCACAATAAACTTTTCTGTGATTGGTGCTTTAATAGTTCTTGTGGCTTTTTTCACTACATGCACTAGTAGTAGTAAACTAGTTTAAATGAGTGTAGAAGTGTAATTAGAAAAATGTTCAAAGTTACATTTTTATTTAATATTATATTGTTAGGTCCCGATTTTCTAACATCCCGAATAAAGAGTACTAAATTGCATGTGCATTCTAAAATAATGTACGTGCAATTGTACTACGTGTTTTGGATGATAAACCAAGAATTACTGCGTAGATGACAACAGGTGCAAACACAATGGAGGTGGGAGTATTTAAATGAGGGTTTTGCGTGTTTTAATGGTTTCCGCCATGGAGAGTCGGGAGGGAAAGCAGCCACTGCGTAAAAACTGTGGTTTGTTTCATTCAGTCCTGAGTACGTGGAAATCGTATGTACCTGCCCATCCTGCCTGAGATTGCACTGAGTACTTGGGACAGCACATGTCGTCATTGGGTCTTTCTTCCCTCCCTGTCTCCCTCCTTTTTTGCCTCTGGACCTTCTTGCCTATCAATCTCTGCTCTCCTCTTTCTCAGCCTCTTGCGGTTGTTAAATACTCTTTCTTTCAATCCAAAATTTAATCTTCCTTCTCCAACCAAAAAAAACTCTTTTCTATGTTCTCCACACTGATCCGCTCCTCCCATCTACTGAGTGATTTTGTTAACTACTTTGTAAAAAAGATGGATGACATACGCTCCTCATTTCCCCACCCACCTGCTGACACCACCTGTTCTATATCCACCTCTTCATCTCCTATTCTGACTTCCTTTTCACACCTCTTTCCCAATGAGGTGATAACCCAGGTTACCTCCTGCCGCCCAAGCACCTGCCCTCTTGACCCTATCCCCTCTCTCTCCCCTTTCAGTCTCTTGCATGGAAAATCACCACTGTTTGCTGATCTGGCTCTACAATGGTGGAATGAGCTCCCCATTGACATCAGGACAGCAGAAAAGTTTAAAAGTCAAAACAACAACATTTTTACCCAACGAAAAAATGTATCACTTTTGCTAAACAGTACACTGCTGTCGAAAACTATACTCCCCACCAGTACACACTTGTGTTACAGGGAAAGACTACTTTAGAGTAAGTTTACTGCATAAATGATTATAGGCTAAATCTGATCCGTGTCTGCGTGGGTTCCCACCGTCCAAAGACATGCGAACTAGGTTCATTGGTGACCCTAAATTGTTCTTAGGTTTGAGTGCGATTTGTTGTTTGTCTATGTGTGGCCCTGCGATGGACTGGCGACCTGTCCAGAGTGTATCCCGCTTTTCGCCTGATGTCAGCTGGGATTGGCTCCAGCCCCCCGCAACCCTGTACGCAGGATAAGCGGTTGACGATGGATGGATGTTCGATCACAATAATTGCAAGGAATAGGGTGTGGCTGGGTGGGTGGGTTTGAAAAAGGTTTATAAGCTAGTTTTGACCACTAGGAATGGGGAATGGGAGAAAAGTAAAGATGAACCTAATTAGTTGATCAACATTAATCAGCAACAATGACAGCAGTACTACTTCTATAGTGTTGTGGCTAGTACAGTGCTGTTTTGTGCTAAGTTGTCTTACCTTAAACTTAATGCACAGGTTTAAATAGACAGCATGAATCTACCCGCATATGTCATTAATATACTATTACTATTAGTCATAACTGAATGATGAAGCTGGTGTTTAGATGTCCTTTAAGGTCCAAAATAACCTTGAAGTAGCCATCTAAAAAGTACTTAATAACAGTAAAGACTTATCAAACTAACCTTCTGTAAGATGTGAAAGCTAGAACTCCCAACCCAAAGCTACTGGAGGTAAAGTCCTTGATAATGATCAATAATTCAGCCTTGTGCAGACTGTGTACATTATTGACATTTTGTGCTGCGGGGCAGTCTTTCTTATCGGCCCTTTAACTGTCCAGCAGGATGATTCTCCGGTAACAGAAATTTATTTGATAGCTGCGAATAATGTGCTCTACTTTACAGTAATCGAATCATGTGTCAGCATAACAGAATCCAGCTGTGTTCTGCATATACTGCAGCACAGATAGGCCATAGTGGCTGTGTGTCTGTGTGTATTGATAATCTTTGAAGCTGGCAGCTTCACCAAATGGTGATTAGTGTTAATTAGCATCACACACCTGCATATTCACATCAGCAACAGCTTAACTAGTAATATTGTTCACCGTTAAATGTGCCCATGTATTGTAATGAATAAGTACATAGCCCCCCCCCCAAACACACAAACACATCACACTTTGTTACAAAGATATACTTCATTATAGAGAAATCCTTTCTTGCAGTCACATAATTGATACACCATTGAAATGACTGCTTTGTGTTTTAGCTAAAAGCCAATATGAATAAGGTATTAGAGCTCCAGAAATACTGGTAACACTTTACAGAAGGAACACTACCCAAAATTAATTATGTGTTCTATATGCCCATTTATCTTCATGAAACACTTACAAGTCTTATCTTTGTTATAATATAATGTAGTGGAAGCAAGCCCAGCTACATCCAGTTTATCCTCCTCTTTACCAGGAAGGAAAGACATTGCTAATTTATAGGCAGACATTTTGAACTCAGAATTCAGTTATTAAAGTCTAAATTAATTATGTACCTCTAAGCACATTTTGGACTTTTTAAATTTCATTTTATTGTAATTATGAGTGTTTTGATGCAAATGACATGATTTTTACTTTTTACAGTCTTGAAAATCCCCAATCCCCATTGAAACCTACTATAACATCTCTAAAATATTTAGCTTTAATTACAACATAAAAATATAATTTCTAGTGCATCCCCCCCTTCAGTCTGTTGAATAAGGATGGATTTTTTTTGAATGAGAAAGATGGGAGAACCAGAGACTGGCTGCTGCTAGGAAGCTGCCCGCCTAAAAGAGCTCGTCCGCCGGGTTGTCATGAGCCGTAGTGTCGGTGTCACAGCGGAGCTCTGACATTTCTATCTTGCATCTTGATTATTCCTCCTGCAGTTTATCTGTTCACCCACTTTGCCTTCACCCACTCTCATACACGTGCAAGTGCACATATTCTAACAATACAATAAGAAGCCTGGTGCGGGAGACAACTTGTGATAGTGTGTTTAGCAGCACTGTCGGGAATTCTGTCGGGAAGGCACCGGGGTGTTTCAGTCAGAAGCTGCCCACCCAGAAGAGTTCATCTACTGTATTGTCGTGGGCAGACTCCGGGGATCCGACTCATGACTTATTTATTTCATCTTCCTTCCTCCTCTATCTGTTTCTAACCCACTCTGGAATACATGCACATGGTCTAACAATAACAAAAGAGGGTCCCGGCATTGCTGCTCTGTATGTGTCCAGTTATGACAGTATCCAAAAATAGAAATTACATTGTGCAGAAGAATCTGTGTATGGTTTGTTCTTTGATTATTTCGTTTCAAAACCGTATCGGAAAAAACAAAAAAACAAGTTGTGTTTTGCTTTCTCCGTTTTAAAACCAAAATGGAAAAACTGATAAACAGAAAACAAAAAAACAGACGTTTTTGTTTTTCTGCTTTAAAACCATAACGGAAAAATATTGATTTAGATTTTTAATGTGTCCGATTTGTGTAGCTATGTGTGTTACCCTTGATAAACCTCCAGCAGACAGACTTTGGCATGGGCAGTGCCTGACTTATTAGAAAAACAGGAGGCTCAACGTTACAGTTTGTAACTCACAAGCAACTGGGACAGGAAAAGGAATGTCTCAGAAATTACCTGAGAATCCTCCAGTTCTTAAGATTTCTTGAGTATCAAATTAATTCTGTAATAGTTGTCAGTACATTCAATGGTACGCGGCAAACATGAACTGTTAATAGTTAATTCGGCGAGTTTTATACTTACGAATCAAACACGGATTAAAATTTTCGGGTAATTTTTGCTCATTACTTAAATAGCACACCATGCTGGGCTCATTTGGCGTTAAGTTCTGCATTGACGAGCACTTAATGGCAAATAAAGATTTCTACTTCGTATAGGCTTCGCCCTCTAAGGCTATCACTATTGGGTTTACCCCTACACGCGCTGAGAAAAGCTTGTCTACGTGTGTGCCTCTCTTACGTCCTCACATTGTGTGTATACAACGGTGGCATGAAAGCAGGATTTGGGCGCAGGACAGCTGAGCTGCTGTCACCCTGGATCCTGAGACATGAAGGGGCCGTAGAGGAAAAAAAACTGCGCCAAATCCCACTGCGGTGCGCCGGGCCTGTGCCTCCGCACCCCCTTCTGGAAACGCTTGTGAAGGTTGTGAAGAAGGTCGTGAGGTTGAGCCCCAAAGGGGAGACTGGAGGAAACCCCAGATCCGTGAAACGCTCCACCTTAGTGATTGGAACATGGGTGGAGATTGGAGCCCAGAGAACCCTCAGATCCGTAGCGGGACCAGGTAACTTTAGCTGCACTATTACCTCCAGTGGAGACCAGAGCTAGTGCATTTGATTGTGCACCAGGCTTCTTATTGTATTGTTAGAACGTGTCAACTTGCACGGGCATGTGCATGAGAATCAGAATCAGCTTTATTTTCCAGGTATGTGTACGCATACGAGGAATTTGACTCAGGATTGTACAATGCTCACGATTTGATTACTTACAATACATTACTAATAAAATAATAAAATCACACACAGGCTACAGTATAGAGAACCCACTATAAACAAAGACAATATAGACTGATTGAGCCAATAGTGCAATGGGCAGAGTGCAATGGATGCAGGAGTAAAATTATTATCATTATTATGTACATATTGACGCTTGATGTGATATACAGGTGTACATTCACATACATGTACTCATGTACACTGTGATGGAGCATAGTGCAAAGGATGCTGGAATAAATAAAGTATTAAGGACAGGTGTTGTGTACATGCGGTAGGTGGATTTTGTATATAGAATACGCAATATACAAAATGACAATATGAACAGCTGGAAACACTCTGGAAATGTATAGGTCCTGAATGGAAGGCAGGCTGGCACCGATGATCTTTTCTGCAGTCCTGACTGTCCGTTGTAGTCTGCTCCTGTCCTTTTTGGTGGCAGATCCAAACCAGACAGTGATGGACGTGTAGAGGACAGACTGGATGATGGCTGTGTAAAAGTGGATCAGCAGCTCCATCGGCAGGTTGAGCTTCCTGAGCTGGTGAAGGAAGTACATCCTCTACTGGGCCATCTTTATGATGGAGACAGTGTTGGACTCCCACTTTAGGTACTGGGATATAGTGGATCCCAGAAACCTGAAGGATAAGAGTGGGTGAGGAACAGGAGATCTTTCAATTCAGTTCTTTAAGATTTATTGATCCAAAGTTAACAAAATTATTCTGTGTCAAAAGCATGCGTTTCTTTCAACAGCCCACAGTGGTCACTAAACTATTTCACTCTTGTTCAAAAATAACTCCCAAGCTGCCGTCCTTCCTTTGATGATACTACCCCTGAGGATGAGAAGCGATTTGATACAATTTCACAGTTATTTGAAAAAGAAAAGAAAATAATCACCTTGCTTGTCTATAACAACAATAGAAATAATAATACCAACCAACTACTATGGCTTCAACAGGTGGCATTTTACACAAGCCATCAAATTAAGTATTGGTATCACTTTAAGGGTTTTTGTACCCAGCCTTAATGACCAGTATGGCGGCTATCCATCCATCCATCCATCGTCAACCACTTATCCTGCATACAGGGTCGCGGGGGGCTGGAGCCAATCGGGCGAAAGGCGGGGTACACCCTGGACAGGTCACCAATACATCGCAGGGCCACAGTATGGTGGCTAATGTTAGCTAATTTATATTTTCTGTGTAAGTGACAGTAGTGAGTCTGTGCTGATTTTAATAACAAGAAGTAGCCTGTACACACTGTACCACACCAGGTACAGTTGTTTGTTGTTGTTTCCTTGTGGTAAAATACCACTTGTTATTCAGTCAGGTCGCTTACTGATGATTTCAATCTTGGAAAATGAAGGGGAATTCCCTGTGCCAGAAACTTGTTATTGCCATTTGTGGTCAATATCTGAGCCATCTTTCATTTTATTTATGATAGCATTAATGATGATTAACGGCAATTCTCAGTACAGTAACTTATTTAATCATGGATCTTGTGTAAGACACAATAAGTTTAATGCAGGAATATGTCATTGTCACAGGAGCAAAAATGAGTACAAAAACAGATTTATGGTATAGATAAGTAAACTAATAAACTAAAATGCTATATACATAGTACAAGTAAGACAAAACACTAAATAAGAATTTAAGTACTATTTACACCATTAATAAATAAACCCACACATATCAACATGAAGTGTATTACAGTGTCCTAAGAACTCACAACACCCATGTATACAGTATGGCACTAAATGTTGCCATGACTGTTAATAGAATACAAACTGAAAAGAGTGTTAACACTGGAAATGGCAATGAGCCCAGCTGGATGTGATGCATGGCACCATAAAACAATAGGAACAGGGAGAGATATAACACTCTTAAACACACACATATACCCACTCATATATGTACTACTATGTACTACTCCATATTAAGGATTATTACAGGCTGCGACTAAGTAAGATGTAAGTACTTGTGGCCAGCTGGATACATCCATCCATCGTCAACCGCTCATCCTGTGTACAGGGTCGCGGGGGGGCTGGAGCCAATCCCAGCTGACATCAGGGTACACCCTGGACAGGTCACCAGTCCATCGTGGGGCCACACAGACGAACAACCACTCACGCACGCACTCACACCTAAGGACAATTTAGGGTCACCAATCAACCTAGTCTGCATGTCTTTGGATGGTGGGAGGAAGCCGGAGCACCCGGAGAGAACCCACGCAGACACGGGGAGAACATGCAAACTCCGCACAGAAAGAAAAGGCAACAGGGGTTTGAACCCACAACCTTCTCGCTGTGAGGCGACAGTGCTAACCACTGCACCACCGTGCCGCCCCAGCTGGATCTATGCTGTCTAAAATCCCAAACTGCTGCAGAGAGAGGGTGTGTACTAGACAGAACAGGAATGAGAAAGGGAAGTACAGAGAAAGTAACAAATACACAAAGGGTGGAGAGAAGAGTAGGGAGAAAGAATAATAGATACAGAAGAAAGAGACAGAGCGAGAGAGACACAGGTTAGACTGCAATGCTACAAAAATGTATTAGAGATGATTTTATAGCTGTACCTGCTCTTCAAGAGACATTAGTAAATCTCCACTGCCACTCTGTGGTCAAATAAGGTAACAGACAATCATAGGTGGAAAGCAATCAAGTACATTTAATCAAGTAGCCTACTGTGCTTAAGTATAATATTGAGGTACCTTACTTCAGTTTCCATTTACTGCTACTTCTCTAAATATCAGAGGGGTATTTTGTACTATTTTTGCCACTATATTTATTTTATAGATTTATTTAGTTACTACATACTGTACAGAGTATGATTTTACTTTAAAAACTTTTTTGGACTTGGATGTGGTTGGATGACGTTTGCCTGATGTCTGAATTGTTCGCAGTTCCATCAAAGAGACATTTCCCCTCTAAAAATTGTTTCACTTAAATACCAGTTTGAGGCCCAAAGAGATAAGATTATCCAATATTTCACAAAAAGCACAGAATAGAGGATAGTGAAAAAATACAATATCACAATACAATTTTGATATTCTGAGATTATTTCCCTTTCATACCCCTATAATCATCTCATGACCCCTCAGATTTATGTTGTGACCCTTTGAAAGGGCCCAACCTCTAGGTTTGGAACCACTGGACTATACTACCTAATTGTATATGAAGTAGGTAAGACTCCAGCTCAGCCAGCTACAGTAACAGTAAAATGCTACTTACACATTGATCCATCAATATTTTAACAATCTTAAAATGCCATATAACAATATTTCCTTTTTAGATTGGCTGAATCTCCATTACTCTGGTTACTGATTAGTGATCATTCAGAGCACCTGCTGGACAGGGAGTGTTGCGCTGACTCCTCAGCAGGGATTGAGTGCAGCTGTGTGATTCCTTCTTGGCCAATCAGAATGTGGCGACGCCCATTCTAGAAGGCATAAGAACAGCGGCATACGTGCACGCTGATGGCTCATTCCTTGAAGCATTCTGAACACTTTTGTTTGTTTTCTTTTAAAGCCACTTCCCCATTCACACTTGTTACTTACTTGAAGAGGCATTTTTCCCACTAAAATCATCATCGTTCCTTCGTGTGAGAAACATTCACTAAAAAACTGATGCCAACAACGGCAGCAAAAGCTGTTAATGAAGTTCTTAAACTTAAAAATCCATAACTTTCTCACTCAAACCTATGCAGCTGTTGACAAAAGTTGAACTGAAGGCAACTAGACTTCTTAAACATATACAACCAAGTCCAGTTGCTCTCGATTCAACTTCAACAATATTATGTTTTGTTGTTAGCCTCTTTTGATTGAAGGGTTGCTCCTGTTGACCTAAATCAACCATTTTTCCCTTCTCTCCATCCTCCTTGTAATCCTTTTACTGACCAACTGCAGCATCCCCACAAAGCACAATAAATCATGCAGTAAGACAGTAAACAAACCAATTAACATGCTGTATTCTGAGTTTATTGGAGATTTATTAAATGAATAGCCTACATGACAATCATTGATAGTCACTGTCTGTTCTATCTGAAGCCATAAAGATTAGTTATCAACCACATGGGAACGTACTGACCCGATACAGGGGGCGTAATCTGTTTTTGCTGTTCTATCTGGTTTCCGGCCAAAAACAGCGGCCATTTGTGTCCACAGAGACAGTTTGGCGGGCCGCCATCTTGGTGAGGTCGACGGAGGCCATAAGTTTCATTTATACCTCAAATTCTCTCATAGAAGAAGAGCTTGTTTAGCAGAGGCAGTCTTTATCAGCCTCTGCTGGCGAACCGTAGGAGCTACAACCTCATGCCACCCCTCAATCTCTTCGTCTTGAGGAGACAAAAAAGAGCCAACTTCTGTTCTCAAACTGTGGGCCTGTAAAGTATGGGAGTGCTCATATATATTGACTGTTTTTATCAATATTTCAATGTTTTGGAAGCTTTGTTATTTGGAACGTGGTTGTATGGAGAGAAATAGTGTTTTAAAGATAACTACCAATAAAGGTGAACATATAAACAGTATATAAGGCCAAAACATGACATTCGCCTGGTATATTTATAAAATAAAAAGTTTCATACAAACTTTTTTTTTTAAATTTTAATCCGTGTGTGGTTTGTTCTTTCACAATTTTGTTCGAATTGCGCCCCCTCCCCTTTAAAGTTCACTTTTGTTTTTCTGCTTTTAAACCAAAACGGAAAATTATTGATTTTTGATATTTAATGTGCCTGAGACACATGCCTGCTGGCGCTCACGGAGACATGGCTGGTAGAAGCAGACAGAAATGAGGATATGTACGTTTGCGGCTTCGGGTGCCCTGTGCGCAGGGACAGGTCACCTGTCATAACAAATTCACCAGGGGAGGATCTATGAAAGGTACTGTAACATTGTCACTGTTCGGGAGGAAATCTGTACCCCTGACCTCAAGCTGCTATCCATCTCCCTTCGCCCTTTCTATCTTTTAAGGGAGTTTCCTCAGCTCTTCTTCACCCTGGTGTACATACATCCGCATGCAAACGCCTGCTCAGCTGATCGCAAAGGTGACCAACAGACTCGTTGCTCTCATCTGATGCTCCAAAATTTATTATGGGAGATTTTAACCACTGCCAGATACACTAGACACTGAGAATAGCATTGCCAGCTTACAAGCTCACTAAAGAATTAAAGTGTTCTGAATAAAAGGAAACACTTTTTTTTTTTTTTTTTTATACAGGGAGTACCCTGGAAAAAGAAATCAATAGAGAAGTAAGGAATGGGATAAGGAAAGCTAAGATCATGTATAAGTCAGATGTATAGTAGTGGGGATCTTCGTACAGCTTGGAAGGAAATCAGTTACTCACAGAAGCAGAGATGGCAAGATGCCTATAACAATTAGTGGAATAAATGATGCTGACCTCCCCGAATGCTTTTAACAATTTTTATTCCGTTTTGAAAAACATGACTTCTCTGAAAATGTTTCTTGTTTGAGAGAGTTTCTATTTTCTCAATGATGTCACCATCAGTCAAGAGTGTGTCAGGGACCATCTGAACAAGGTAAACACCAGGTAGGCCCCTGGACCTGATCTCGTCTGTGGGCGGACACTGCGCTATTGGGCCGACCAGCTGAGCAGTGTCCTCCAGCACATATTCCAGATGTCACTAGAGAGTAGTGTAACTCCCACTATCTGGAAATCCTCCAAAGTGATCCCAGTTCCTAAGATCAGCAAACCAGGGCAACTAAATGACTTCAGGCCTGTTGCTTCAACATCACTAATTATGAAGGTATTCAAGAAAATCTGACAAATACTCCGGGGCTAGGCCTGGGGCACCCAACAATAGAGGAGCAGATGATAAGTCACCCAATGTGACAGAGAAACTAAACCATTTAAGTGCAGAGCCTTGAATGCCAACAAAATGCTCAAGGCGTGCAAGAAGGACTGCATGGTCCACTATATCAAAAGCTGCTGTCAGGTCTAAAAGCACTAATACAGTAGGATCCCCAGCATCTACAGACATGGCAATATCATTGAACTCTTAGCAGTGCTGATGCGATCTAAAACCAGACTGAAATTTTTCAAACACTGCCTTCTGTTGTAGAAAGACTTGTAACTGTAACTTTGAAAGAAAGGGCAGATGTGAGACTGGACAACACATTGGGGGCAAGATTAGGCTTTTTAAGTAGTGGCCTAACCACAGCATGTTTAAAAGCATCTGGGACAGAGCCAGAACTGTGACAAAAGATACAAAAGTAAGTAGACTCGACCCAGTGGTGCTAAAAACCTCCTTCACCATCCTGGAGGGAATAATGCCTAAAGCACAGTTGGTAGGTTTCATGTGGCGTATGACCTCAGTGAGCAACGACAGAGAAACAGGTTTAAATTCCTCAAATACAGCAGAGTGCACAGGAGCAGCAGGTACAAATACACCAAAACCAACAGTGGCGTTTTGCCTGACTGGTGCTACTTTATCAATAAAATAACAGAAACTTCTCACACATACTGGTTGAAACCTCTGTCAAAGCAGAGGTGCTATGGATTCACAACAGAGTTGAAGTGTTGAATAACACCCTAGGTTCATGGCAGCTGTTAGCTATGACAGATGAGAGAGAGTTCATCTTCACCACTTTTACAGCCTTCTGATACTCTACAAGACTGTCTCTTAATAAACCCAAAGAAACTTGTCCTTCCACCTCCGTTCAGCTGCAGCGTTGCTTAAGGGCAATGTGTTGTCATTTAGCCAGGGGTCCGCTTTAGGTTTAACAGACTTAAACCGATGAGGGGCAATAGAATCTAGGATTTCAGCACACAATAGAATGCAGAGAGAATGTTATCTGGGGAAGATGGAGAAACCAGACCATTCTTGGCATAAAACTGAGAGCCCAAGAACATCGAAGCAAACTCTGCAGCTGAAGAGGGGGTGATACAGCGACGCCTAGAGACCGAAGACACAGGTTTACTAGAAGGTGGAGGAACACTGATCTCAAATCTAATGGGGAAGTTATCTGAGATACCAGATTCTGATATTTCCGTGACTGAAAGTCCAAGAGAGATGAGATCCAAGGTGTGGCCAAGATTATGTGTTGGTCTACTCACACATTGTTGAACTCTTTTGGCCTTAATCAGAGTTTAAAAATAATTGGAAAAGGGTTTGAGGGGCAACAAATTTTAATATTAAAGTCCCCACAGATCAGCAGCTTGTCATATTTTGGAACGTCATCAGCCAAAAACTCGCGGATAAAGTCCTTGAGTTTTGGTGGGCGATAAATGATTGCACACACAACAGGTGAATCCAGGTCAACCACCAACAGTTGATGCTCAAAGCTAGAGTAACCGAAAGCAGGTAAACATTTTCACCAGGTTTCAGTCAGTGGAAGAAAGTCTTATTTGTGACTGGTCTGGTGTAAGGTAAGTGGCGAGCAACAAAACACGGCGCCATCTTTCATTAAGTATTTTCTCTGCTGTGTGATTTAACTTGCCTCACCAACTTGTTTTATGGATTTTAGATTTAACTGTTAGAGAGCAGAGGGTCTTTGTAAATGGTCATTTCTCAGACTACTTATTCCTCTCTACAGGATCACCTCAAGGGTGTCCCCTTTCACCCCTTCTTTTCATGTACACAAATGGCTGCAAAAGCGCTCAGGAGAGCAGCTATTTGAAGTTTTCTGATGATGCTGCGTCATTGTCACTCCTCCAAGGTTCAGTATCTGACCACGGGAATGCTCTGACTGACTTTATCTCATGGTGTGATAACAATTTCCTTCACTTGAATGTATCTAAAACCAAATAATTAATTATTGACTTTGGGCGAAATAGAGTTTGATATAAACAGCGTCGCCATTGTGAAACGGGGGCAACAGAATTTATCTTCTCCGCAAACTAAACTCCTTCACTGTCACGAGTAGATTCTCAGTCTTTTATTGAGTCTTAAGTTTTTCCTTTTTATCTGTTGGTTTCACAATCTGACAGTTGAAGACAAGAACAGCCTGAACAACATTGTAAATATCTGTCTCTGAAACATAGAGACCTTAATGTCTTCTGCAACCAACAAATAGTCCGGAAGGCAGCAAGTATCCTAGCCTCTCTGGGACATGCTCTGGCATGTGAATTTTCTGTTGCCTTTTGGCCGACGTTATGTACTACCTGTGTGTAAGACGAACCGCCACTCCAAATCTTTCATCCCTTCTGCGATCAAACTTTTACTCCCTGTAGGGTAGGGTCACCAGACGTCCCCATCAGGAGCTGTCCCCGGAAATGTCCCAGTTTTTAAATGTGTGTTAATCATAGACTGTGTAAGGTGTTAAGGAGGTGGTATTATGCTTTTTGGCTTTTTCCTTCTCCTTTATTGAGTTATATCTTTTTTGTGCATCTAACAGGTGTGCAAAGTGAAAAAGCCCAAAGGGAGTTCCCATCTCCCACAGAAAGCTCTGCTCTGAGCCGCTTGATAAACAGCTCGTTTGTAGTCCAGCCCTTCACTTCCTTTACTTGTGACATCGCAATGAAAACGCATCATAAAGCTTGCCAAGCGGCTAGCGGGGTCAGGCACGCCCTCAAACCAAGCTAGTCTGAGCGGAGGCCCTTTGGCTCGACTCGCCTTTGTTTGGGTTTCCATTGTAGAAATGTTGGACCTGTACCTGCTTCCAGGTACTGTACTTTTTTTCGTATCACCTCACCTCCGTCGAGGTTCCAAGCGAGCTGAGGGATACTAAAATGTAACGTGAATGACTGGTCAGAGAATATACACTATTCACTGCATCATTGCGTGCGCCAGACAGAGGCCAGCAACAAATTATATTACAGTTTTCATATGGAATTTCATCACTAAATCCACTTATGAGCAGTTTTGAGGTGAAATCAGCTGTGTAGATTTCCAATATTTACAGTTTTACGAGAAGTGATGGTGGAACAAAAATGTGCTTGAATATTGTCGGAGTTCCGCAAGTGGCTGTGGGGGATGCCTGTGCCAACCCGGCCAGCCGCCCGCTCACAGAGCCCTCTGCTCCCGTAGTCACACAGACCGCTGCAGCAACAACGGCAGAGGAAAACACAGCTGGAAGGTTTTTCATACCGCTTATCTGTCTTTACATTCTGAGGAATGTTGAAACGTTTTAACTTCAAGAGAAAGCTGTGTGGATCGCTGGTGTGTGTGTCGCATTGAACATTACGTCGTGCCGTGTGTATGTGTCTGTGTGTGGCGTCGCTATCTCTGGGTACTATCTGCAACGGAAAACGGAGCAGGGCCAAGTAGAGTCGAGTCTATCGATTTGCGCTATGGTAACATTTTTCGGCAAGGCAGCATAGATCGTCAGAACACCGGCAACAGTTCAACGTTTAGTCCTGATGGTAAGATGTGGAACAATGATGTTGTGTAGTTGTGGACTTGAGAGTAACTTCTACCATCTGCTAGATTACAGTCGCAGTCTGAAGCGGCTTTGATTTGGATCACACTACCTTGTTTCTTACGACCCGCCCTTCTCTGCTTCTGATTGGCTAGTAGTCCTTACCTGGGAACTGTGCATGTGCAACTCCCAAAGATTTTGTAAGATGCATCACTCTGTAGCTCAAGAGCGGAGCGTACAACACAGGGTGAAAAGAGGAGCTGCAGCAATGTGCAGTATGAGGAAAAATATGGTGTTTTTTGAAAATTAAACCATGTAAACCTTAGAGTTGAGCCGGATACTCGGCTGAAACGAGTTGCCGTCCGCAGCATGTTAAAGGGGCTATATGGAAGTTTTTCAATGAAATTAATCAAATTTTCACAACAACCCAGAGGAAGAGCCATCCACTATCACTAGTTACAGTAAAGTTACTTACTGCGATCTAACTGTTGTAAAGTGTGACACAATCTTGTTTTAATATTCAGTCCAGCTCACTAACTGTTTCGTTATCATCCAGTACATGTAGCTGTGCTGACATTGCTGAGCCTCCGGTGAAAGAAACACAGATAGTAAAGATAGTTACTGAAAGCAGCAGGCGAATTAACGATGTAGCACGTCGGCTAAATGCAGTAAATGTAGCGAGCATGGATTAGTTCAACCTGCAGCTGATAAAACTATTACTGTAATGTTGCAGTGGGAGTTTACATGCGTTTCCAGCTCTGTCTGTTCTCTCTGTCTGTCTATAGCTGCTGTCACACTGCCTTTTTTCAGGAGGATTGTGCCGATATGCGGTTCGCTGCGCTGAATGAAGTAACGTTACGGCGCTGGTCTGCCTCTGAGACGGAAACGTTGATGTAACAGAGCCTGAACATGTCTGAGTGAAAAGCCAAAGCCTGCATGCTGGTGTTCCTGCGTTTAATGTGGTATTTCTGTATGAAACTGGTTGTGTTTCGGGTTATGCTCGCTCATGAGTTCAAGCGAGCACACGTACGAGCACATGCCTGGTTGCAATCTTAGAACTGCACCGCTAGTGGCCGCTGGAAACTCCATAAAGCCCCTTTAAAGCTGTGTCGCCCAGTCTCTATACGTCTACAGCGGCTTTTATCTGGGTCAAACAGACATAACATGCAAAGAAACATCACTTTATGTCCGTGATAAATGTGCACATACTGGCTGCTTGTATGTTATGAATAATGTGTGTGATTTGTGTTATGTACTGTTGCAAACATGCTGCTCTTAACTAATTGCCCCTTTTGCGATTAATAAAGTTGACTGAATTGAATGAATTTAACTGATTAGTTTTAGCTTTGTGTGTTACACTTGATAAACCTGCAGCAGATACTTAGGCGAGGGTGGTGCCTGATTAAATGTAATTAAGATGAGCTTGAACATCAATATAGGTGGCTTTTTAGTTTGTAACTCACTAGCAGCTGGGACAGGAACACCTCAGAAGTTGACCAGGAATCCTCCGGTTTTTAAGATTAATTAGCACATCCAATGGTACACAGCAATCATTAACTGTTGGGCTATTAGCTAAATTGTCGAGCTGTATATAAATTTTCGTTCAGCCTCTGTACACTGTTTCGACTTGACGTGTATTTTCTTTGTGAGTTGAAAGAATTTAGAAAGTCTCCAGCGCTGCAGAGAGCCTCAAACTGCAGTAACACATGGATTAGGCATGCGTAAAATCAGGAGCATCGGACTTCATCCAGCCGGAGGGAACGACCACTGACCGTCCAGTGGCAAAACAACCCATAGTATGTTTACTGGAGAGGGAGCGGGGTGCTGGACTATACAGGGCCAGGGAGAGAAGGTCGCGGGAGTGACCTGGTGCGCTGTGGAGGGTCGGTGAACCATTTTTCTGGTTGGATGAAGACCGACGGTAAACCACAGCTGTTGCAAACAGGCGCACGGGTACAGCAGCCAGTTAGTTTGAAAACCATTAGGGATAGGCCTACAACACTGGTCATAGATGGAACAAAACACAGCTGCATTTTTCCCCGTTTTGAACAGAAAAACGACTTGGTTTTTCCAATTTGGTTTTGAAATGAAATAATCAAAGAATGAACCATTGTTCTTCTGTTTTAAACCCAATAAGGAAAAACAAAGGAGCTGCGTTTTGTTATATCTTTGACCGGTCCCTACAACCCGCTCAAACCTTAAATGAGGGTGATGAACAAAGCTGCCACTTAAAAAATGTACATATGTAGCCATGACACTGTTCACAAACCAGCGAGCTTTGTCAATCTTCCCAGGATTGGCACCAGCCTTCCACCTGCATCTCTGAGATGCCAGAGAAGATGATCTTCATGTCTGGATACTGCAGGTGGAGGTGGTGCAGGTCCTCCTTCACTGCTGCGACGAGGTTGATGCTTGAGACAGCCCCCAGGTCATTCCCGACGCAGTGAATGAGGTGGACCATGAAGCGACTGCTTGAAGAAAGGTAGAAGGCTCTTCCACCCCAGCCAAACCAATGGATGCTGATGCCATCAATACCAGTTATTCCCCATGGTGTCTGCAGCTCTGCCCTTCATGTCGGACATAGCTGTCCCCACTTATCCAGACTGTAGCAGGATGGTAAAAACATTGTAATAGAGGGTATGCCTATGATGTCACAGAATGCAGTTACGCTCCCTGAGTGGCAAAATGGGAAAGCGCTGGACCACTGGTTCTTTGGTAAGCAGTAAGGATCACTGTCGAGTCCGACTGCCTTTAGTGTGAGCAAATCACTTGTTTTACTCCCGGTTTGCTAAACACAGCCATGGTAACATATGTTTTACCACTCAGTCCAGCGTGTTCCGGAAGGAGAACACGCTGACATCAGTGACATCAACGCATACCCTTTATCCATAGTGACATCACATTCCAAGGAAAACATTCCCTTGAAGGGCAAAAAAGATGTTCGCTGTGTCTCAATTCAGGGACCGCATCCTTCGAAGGCTGCATTTGAATACGTCACAGTCGATGCGACTAGGCTGTCCCATTTCGAAGGCTCCTTCAAATGCGGCCGAGAAATGCAGCCTTCTTTTCCTCCGTTTGGAGGATCCAACAGCTGGATCCTTCGCAGCCCCAGGTGTCCCGAGATTCATTGCGCGCCAGTTCTAGTGTAAATAAAGGCGTCGCCTGTGGCTGTGGAGTTGAGCCCTCCCGGATTTTACCTATAAATGTAAGTATTGGATTTCAACTCGCTTAAAAAGCCAACTACACAAATGTATAAATAACAAGAGGCATAAAAGCGCAATGTGTCGTTTAAAGAATAGTAGTGTGGAATAAGTTTACGTGAGTTAAGTGATTAACTGGGCAGCTAACATTACCTGAGGTTACTGATGTGCTAACGTTAAAACCTCAAATAAAAAGCCTGTAACGTCTTCACTTAAAATTGAGTCAGACCTACATCATTCCGAGATTGTGGCGATATTATACATCACTTGTACATAAAAATACCACGTGACGTTGGACTAATTTAACGTTAGACAGGTTGTGAACCCTGCTTGGTTTTCAGACAGTTAACGTTACAAAAACATTTGGATATAGTACACGATTAATGTAAGTAGGTTATTTTGCGATATATGCTGCTTTTTGTTTGGTGATGTGTTTTAGGGAGCAAGGAGCAAACTGCCAACAATTTTCCACCAACGTGGCTTGGAGTTAATTTAAGTATTGACCCTTTTGTAATATCTGCATTTACATCGGGTACTTAAAGTTACAGTTAAATGAGCCCCCCATCCTATACAAAGCCTTTAACTATAAGACAACTAGTAGATAGAGCAACTCTTTGTTGTGTTTTTGTGTCTGTCTGAAAATGGGCCTGGGGGGAAGATGACTTCCCTCCAAGCAAAAAAAAAAGTGGGACAATCTTATTTTGACAAAATAAATCTCTTCAAATTATTTCAACAGGCAAAATTGTTAGGATATGAATAGGAATTTACCGAGCTTTTACTTGCCTGTTAAAAATATCGGTGGTCAGGGGGCACCTCCTCCAGGGCAGACAGCTGGTCATGCCAGGGAGCACCACCGACCGTCTCCAAACCGTTCTCCCCCCTCATCCTCTGCCACATCTTCCTCAGGCTCATCCTCTGGAGCCACAATGTCACCAGCCCCAAGGCAGATGTTGTGGAGGATGGCACATGCTGTTATGACCTGAAATGATTAAAAATATATTTCAGTCTGGGGGGGGAAAAAAAACATTTATGCTTTTTGATAAATCAGTCTGACTTACGCATTAGTATAATTTTTTTTTTTTTTTTTAAAACTCACGTGAGGTACAAAGGTGTGGTGCACCTCCAGCGCTTGTAGGAAGATGGCCCAGAACCTGGTCTTCATCATCCCAAAAACACGCTCTATAATGGAGCGTGACCTGGAGTGATTGCTGTTGAAGTGCTGGGCTCCCACACCTTGTATTGGCCTCTTGTAGGGAGTGACGAGGGGGAGTGGGTGTTGGAGGCACATAGGTGTCACTGAAGCGGCCCTGATGGTCACAGACAGCCTGCAGGATGATGGATGGAAACAGTTTCCTGTTCCTGTAGCACTGACCATCAGGGCCGCTCGGTGGCTTGATGCGGACATGGCAGCCGTCGATTGCTCCAGCTGCTTTAAAAAAGGCTGTGTCTTGCCAGCCCTGCAAACCTACGGGATATCGGTTGTAACTCATCGTGGGTCTTCGTTAGGTGGATGACCTCAGTGACTCTGTGGACGATGCGGTGGACAGTGGATCGAGGCATTGCAAACACTCTGGAGACCGCACTGTATGATGCCCCACTTGCCAGCAAGAAGAGAAACAACAGGGTCTCAATGGTGGCACCCCATCCGTGTCTCCGTTCCTGGTTTAGGAGGCCCAGTAGCACTCCCAGGGCCTCCCAGCTCAACCTGAAATCCGGCCGTGTGTCCTGCTGGCTAAAAAAACCTGATCAGCACAGGAACTCTCAAATTTATCCTGCAGTACAGGGGCCGAGCTGGTTTAGGGATACAAGGAGAAGAACAACTGTTATGAAGTGTAGAGAGCTTAGTTAGATAAGGCTTGTATATCTTTCTATTCAACTTGATTTAGCTGATCAATGACAAAAACACTGTCAATATTTTAATATTAAAGTAAGGAGTTTCATTAAATATGAAATTATGTTAAAGTGAAATGGCAGTAGCAATAAACTACATTAACTATGGTTTACATCAATGTTAGCTTTAGGAAGCCTATAGTACCTAAATACATATAAAATGTAACGTTTTCTTAGTTACTTTCCCCCACTATTTACCTGGCCAGGGTCCCCTCTCAGCCTGAGATACAACAGGCGGCCACGCCGGCAGTGAAGTACCTCTAGTTCCTCTATTAAGAGGTAAAATATTAAAATTTATATATTTCCATATTCGTCTCCATGCCGGAGGACCGCAGCTGTGAAGGTTGCTAGTCGACAGGAGCGGTGCTTCCCCACGCATGGGTAAGGGAGGGGTCAGTTGATGACACAATAGACAGTCCTCCGTAGACCAGACCGTCTCATTTAACATAGGTCGGTTCGGCCTTTTGCGGCCGTATGCCTTCGTAGGCCACGCCCCTCAAAGGATACGGTCCCTGAATTGAGACAACTGTTATTTTCTGCTGCCTGCCAACCAACAAGCAAGTCATACACTGTAACTTTGAGTTTGTTACTTTTTGCGTTGCCAAAATGCTGGATGGTTGTTGTGCTTTCGGATTTACTAATCAAGGAAAAGACAAGCCTGAGCTGTGTTAGGGGAGGGATTCCCCACAAGGTAAAAGTAAACATTACCGCAGTTGAGCGCTGACAGGGACCTGGCGGTTTTTAACGGAGGAAATGCGGCAGCGGATGCTGTAACATTATTTGGATCAGATATGCCCAACAATTAAGTTGAAAGGTAAGTAAAATAAAATTTGACTGCTTTTGCGGTGTCTCTACGGGGGAGTTGCAGTGTTGGTCTGTTGTTTTGCCCTCCCGGTCACCGCATGTTACGTGACTGAAAACTATGAATAGTGAGAAATGTATCATTGCATTTTATAGAGAAAAGTCAAAACAAACAGTACCATTATTTGATGAGCTGAGCTCAACTCAATCCATTTTCCCTCTGCTTAGTTATTAAAAAGCAGTGCTGTTCTAGTTTAAATTAAATAGCAACAGAAAAGTCTCCGCTATTACTCACTTCTGCAGCACTGTGTGGGTGCAGATGCCATGGCGATTTTTTTCCTGAAAGAGAGAGAATCATTCTGATAGATGTTTTAGTACATCAATACATCTAATGAACAGGGCCTGCCAAAATGGCCCAAAAACACCTACCATTACTATTAAAACACACACACTTACTATACTCATAGGCTGTACTTAATTTATTTAAATGGGAGATTATCATAATAAAATAACTCAGACAGATCACTGTCATTGATTGATGTAACTTTAAACAAGGATCTGCTGGCTCTTTTAACGCCACGTGGAGACGCCAACAGTTAGCAAAACTACAATAACTTATAACCTACATTAATCTACGTTATAGTACTTGTTAAAGGGGAATTATGTAGTTTTCAGCGGCCACTAGCGGTGCGTGCTTGTACGCGCATAATCTGAAACACAACCACTGTTACAACCCAGCTCGTTAGGGTAGGGCAGTAACAAGGTATTTGGGTTAAATTAAGGTGGTAAGGACAACTGAATTCAGGTTGAGTCAAAGTTTAATTAAATGAGTGGTCTTCAAAAAAAACACAACAAAAGGAGGCTATGTAGGTACTGACAATAAAACACTTAACAAAAGGAGGTCAGTACCTACATGCTGTACAGGAATGTAGTGTAACCAAACAATTTTCCCCCTTAAAGGGTGCCTCTCACATTCTGTAGCTCACAAAGGTTTTTACTGACAAGAGTCACTTAAGCCGGCAACCGACAAAAACAGGTAAATTTAACACTCAATACATTCACAGGGGTACACAACCAACAACAAGGCGAACTGATCACTGGCTCAGAGTCGCCTCGAACTGCAGGAACACAAACTATTTGTAGGCCAGCTGGTGTTGATTGGTGAGTTCTGGTTGGCAGGTTCGGTAGGATCCTCGGCCACACCAATCAGACGCCAGCAAACAGCAACCAGGAAGTGGGTGGTTCCAGGTCCAGGGGAACCAATCCTCGACAGGTGCTTGCCGTGGGGATTTGCATACAGCTCAGAGAACTCCAAAACACAACTACTCTAAGGCAGCCAGCGGCGGCCGTAACACCACTTTCATACAGAAATACCACAATAAACGAAGGAACACCAGCAATGCCGGCTGTGGCTTTTCACTCAGACATGTTCAAGCTCTTTTACTTCAACGTTCCCGTCTCAGAGGCAGATCAACACCAGCGCCGTACCTTTCGCTCAGCAACGAGCCGCATCTCAGCACAATCCTCAGTCAGAGTGAACAGACAGAGCTGGGAATTCAGGTAAACTCCCACTGTAACATTACAGTAAAAGTTTTATAGAGTTGAGCCGGATATTCGGCTGAAACGAGTAAGTATTATACGAGTAATACGAGTCAATATATATGCTCGGATTGAATAAAAATCCTCATTGGGTAGCTGACTGTGTCTGCATTCTGTGATACATACAGTATACAGATTTATTGTGTTGCTGTGTCCCGCTCTGCTCATGAACAAGGATTAAACTTCAGAAATACGACAGTAGCACGCCCGCATCTGACACATGCAGGGAGACAGAAAGTGGCTGACAGTGTGAATGTCTAAATGAACAGGCGTAGTCTATAAAAATGCGTTGATAAAAAGTGTTCTCATGAGCTGTATGAAAATCAGCCTTATTCTTTTAGCTCAACTGTGTGTCAGCGTTTCCACATTAAGACATGGGCCGTTCTCCCTCACTTGAGGGAGATTAATTTATTTAACACACTCAAAAGTGTTCCAAACATTGTTCTAAATTAACTTTATAAAGCAATTAAACAAAAACTCCATTCATGCCATAAAATGTGCTCAAATAATGTTTGAAAGACTGAATCTCAACATTTAGGCTGCTGAAAACTCACCGTCGATGGATGGAACATGACTACAGTCGCTATAGTAGGCCTTAATGCTGATGCTCCAACGGTACATTTACTGCATTTAGCCGATGTGCTACAGTGTTAGCTCAGCTGCTGCTTTTCAGTAACCATCGTTACTAACTGTGAATCTGTCGTTGGAGGCGCAGCAATTAGTTACACGTATTGGATGATAATGAAACGGTTAGTGAGTTGGAATGGATATTATGAGAGTGTGTCACACTATAACAGTTAGATTGCAGTAAGTAACTTTACTGTAACTAATGATAGTGGATGGCTATCCCTTTTTGTTGCAGTGTTTTATATTATGTGGGTCACGTTAGTTACAGCGACTGAGAGGTGGAGAAGCTGTGTACCTGAATATTGGTAAAACGACAAACCTAAACTGAACGTTACAAAGCAAACAGCAGCAGGTCCGAGCTACTGTAGCATTAGCTGGCTGCATCACTATAGGCTAACGTTGGTAAACAAATCGCTCCACATTTGCTTTTTACCATTAAATCCTTTCTTACAGGATAGTAACATGGGTGGCGTTAGTTGGTGAAGTTATGTGGAAAGCGATAACTTTGTACCGGATAACATTAGCAACTGCTCGGAGCTAACGCGACTTTTTCTGTTTCTCCAGCTTTACTAATGCTCACTTTGTTCTTACTCTACATCATCTGAACCCGTTTGGGCTTTAGCACGTAAACCTCAGAGCGGAGTACATCCCCGGTGTGTTGAACAGGGGGGCGGACATCATGTCGAGGGGCGGCCCTCGTCCAGACGAGTGGCGCCTTCACTCAGATCTGGCTCAGATTTGGCGTGGCACAGGTGTATCTTTTTGCCAACCGAGAGAACGCTCAGTGTGCACCTCTTGGACCGCCTGCAGTTTTCAACCTTGGCGGTCATCCTGGTGGCTCCAGAGGGCTAGGGCACGAGTCCTTGGGGTGTGTGTGTGTGTGTGTACGTACGTGTACAAGGTGCGGACGTAGTAGAGGCCCACGCTGTGGGTGGGCATAGACAAAATTTATCAGCTTATCAAGCTTAGAGGGCTGCGCCTATACTCATAGAATCTGGAGTTACAATACGTAACTATCGTTCTTAGCTTTGGTCATAGCCATGAGAAATTGTGCATTACCCACTCCATCGGAAAGTGGGTCCTCACCTTTAGCGGGAGGAGAAAATAGCTTTGACGTACCCTGGAAAGTACAAGAATGTTATTGGATACTGAAAAGAGGCCTTCTGCAGCAAAGAGAAGGGAGATACTGACTATGCAAAAATCAGGTAAGAGGCAGATCATTTAAATAGCAAGAAATCCTTCTGAGATGAGATTGAGGGCCATGTTGTCGGCACTAGGTACAACTCACTTGTGAAATAGTTAATATCTTGGATAGATAACTACAGATGACTCCAAGCTCCTCTTGCCAAGATGAGGCTTTCTGAAGGTGGCAGCCCTGACACTGCACAGACAGAGCGAAAAGATGGATACTGCTGCATTAACCCTGAACCAGAGCTTTCTGCTGGGGAAACAAACAATTGCAAAAGCAAAACCAAGAAGAACTAATGAAGATGTTCAAAGACAAAGGTGTTGAAGGAGTGGCCTTTCCTATTCTAGGAATCTAGAATGACAGTTCATTTCAGGGAACTAACAGGTGTCCAGACTGATGACTGCTTTGAACAGTTCAGTCGCCAAGTTCAGAAGAATCCTGGGGCACTTTCACTTTGTTCAAACTGAGCCATCTAGCAGAGCAGGCACTATTCTAAGCCAGACTCTGGCAGGAGGTGATGAAACTAGTGCAGCTATACTGATGCTTCTTGCCCATTTCAAAGAGCAGCAAGACAAGATGTTCCTAAATGTCACCGACGCTGCCACTGAAACTATTGTTGACACCACCAAGCTACCCTGGACACCCTGCATTGTGGTCTGTAGTAGGTTGTGCTATAAAAATGATTTTCATCTGTTGGTGGAATAACTTATTTTAAAAGTTTTTTCATTGGCACAACTATTGGGTCAGGAGGACTGCACTGTACGCTTCAAAAACATGCTTAGAGCTCAAGACACATCAAGTTACAAGTTCAAGTTACACTATAATACTATAATTATGTTTATAAAACAGCTACTTATAAATGTCTGATTTTAAAGCACCACCTTTCTACTTGTAGAAAGTAAATGTGGTCATTTTAAAGTCCCACCTTTTATTTTAAGCACCACCTTTCGACTTGTGCATTGTATATTAGTATTTGTGAATTGTATAGTTGTAATTTGTTTTACATGACTACGGATGGAAATTGAAACTCCAGCATGTTAACATATTGTATTTCTTTATAATGATGTTAATTAATGTGCTTTGTCCCAATCAAATAAATAAATAGAAATAGCTGAAGAAATCGGGTAACAATTTCTTGTTGTCTTATTTTCATATATTTTTACTTCGCACACTATCTGTTTGTAGTAACGACTATTCAAGAACGAAGTCAAGCACAGCTCCTGATTTACATGACCTGTTAATAAATAAAATATTAACGACTCTAAACGTTCATAAAATACTTTAAATCATTTATCGCCATTGATGAACCCCACAAAGGATATTATAGCGTTTAAAAGCATTCTTTGTATTTCCGGTGGCAATCTAAAATACCATAGATTTTTCCTGAGATGCCGCGGCATCTTTCTCCGTTTATATGCATTTCCGGTGGCAATCTAGGATGCCGAGGGACCTGCCGCCGTTTGTGCGGGTTGCCACCAGTTCACCGTAAGATGCCACGGCACCTTTCGCCAATTATGGGGTAGGCCTATTTATGGTGGCAAACAATGGCTGTGTCCGAAATTACCCACTACTACCAAACCATATACAACCAAACCGGTAGCCTGACGTACTGTAGAGAAAATAGGATATCCCACTGCAACTGCATGTGTTTGTAGCATCTGCTTGTGAAATATGTTAACACTTTACAGTATTAGACTTGGTAGCATTTTCATGACCCTATTTGTGCATTTTTTTCAAGGTTTCTTTGATTATTACAATATTTGATATTACAGTCTGTTATGTTGCAGTGCTGAGGAAAGAAACTGGTGGTAGCCTATGTTTTGTTTTATTTAAAATGCAGTGTGAAAAGTTCCACTGGAGAACCCTAGAGTTCCCCATCCCAGGTGTCCATATCCTGGAGGGCTTCTGTCTGATCTTTGTCCATCAAAAGGACAGCAGGAAGTTTCAGTAGTCCATCCAATGTTGCCTTATGACACCAGTCAGCTGCAGCCAGGCTGTCCCAGATAAGAATGTTTTCCTGCAGTAAAGTATTTTATTGATCATTTGTTGTTCCCAAATAAACTTAGAGCATTTACAGTACATTTGAAAGAAATAGAGAAAAATTTGTAACAACAAATGCTGTCTTTAACAACACAGGAAGGTTTTAGATGGAATCCAAACTAAATTTCAGTATACATTCATACTTATCTTAATTGTACATGTAAATTAAAAATTTTAAGGAATGTAATGCTGGCGTTACACACACACACACACACACACACACACACACACACACACACACACACACACACACACACACACACACACACACACACACACACACACACACTGAGGGGACTACAAAGTGAACAGGGGACATTTTTAGGTCCCCTGTTGGACATGCTTTAAATCATGTCTAAAACCCTCTGGTAAATTTTTTTAACTATTGTCAAGAGGGGACCTGCAGGTGTGTGTGTGTGTTTAAGTCCATACTCAGCAGTGCCTCTAGTGGATAAAGCAGAGACTGTAACAATTCATTCACACACATCGCTCTTAACACTCACCTATAGAGTGAATGCTTTTAGCCCCAGGGAGTCTTTCAAACTGTAGAGGGGCCATTGTACAAGCTACTCAGTAAAGAAAGCTGTCTCTTGAAACACAATGTCTTAATTTCTTGTAACAAAATATAAAGGCTGAGTTTTATTGATTTGCATTACAGAAAAAGGGACCACACTTTGTACTGTGTGGAACGACAGGAGTCCACTGTTCACTGGTACATAATGATACAAGTTCCCTCTTAGATAGCATGGGGTGATAATTACACTTTAAAATAAATAAGCAAAATTAAGACTTAAAGAGACTATTTAGTTTATTTCTTATATTTGTTATAATTTAACAAAATAAAAAAGGCTGAGTTTTAGTGAATGTCTTGTGTTTTAAGATCAACACTGGAGCTGAATGAATTAGACTCTGAAAAAAGAACAAATTTAAAAACAGCCAGGGTAGAATTACAAATACAATGATCAGTAGTAAGATACTTTCTTTTAAGTTTTAATTAATTCTTAAAGAGTATTTGACATCACACTTTGACTACAGCTATAAACTTGTTCAGTCCCAAAATACTCAAATGACCAGTTTTCACAAGCACTGAATGTCAATACATTTTGTCATCATATCTGTGTGATTAATCTACACTTACAGGAATGCTTTTTATTACTGATGCGCATTATAGAAAAAAGGGACCACACTTGTACTGTGTGGAATGGCAGGAGTCCACTGTTCACTGGTACATGATGACACAAGTTCCCTCTTAGATAGCATGGGGTGATATTCACACTCCAACTTGTAAGAAAATAAGCAAAATTAATCATACAAGAATTAAACTCAGTCTTTATTTGGTATAATCTGTTATTTTAAGAAAATATAAAGCCTGAGTTTTAGATAAATTCCTAAATTGTTTCAAGCTTCAGACTACTAAAATGATTGAGTATTTTAAAAGCACAAAAAGTTAAAGTACAAACAAAATTACTAAAAGGGTCAGCTGCAAGATCTATTTTCATTTTCTATTTAGAGATTAATACTAATTATTATCATATTTCTAGTATACCTTTGAAATGGTTCACTCTACGGTAATGATACATGACGAGTGTTTGTATGTGTCCTAAATCTATATGTAGGAAGTTGTTGCTCGCAAACCACATAGACAACGGACCTGTCTGTGAATTGAATAGTTAGTTTCATAAACAGCGCTGCACAAATCTATCCAACACAATGCTGTCAATGTCGGAGACCCACCTTCAAAAAAAGTCATCAGCAAGCATGTAAGGAGCCTAGCTAATAAAGGATAGCTATGTTAATGTTAGAATACAGCTGACGAAGTTAGCACGCTGTACATAACTGGTAGTCAGTAAGATGCTGACTTTCACCAACTTGATAGTCTAACGTGAGCTGCAGGCGACTGCAGGGGCGGGTTATAAAAACAGCATTTATCTCTGGTAGACTGTATCAGCTTACTTGTAAGCTTAGAACAATGATCAGGCAAAAGGTGGTTCCAACTTTGTGCAGCCAGAGAAAAGCTACTGCGTGCGCTGTGATGTGACATCCTGGTGACGTTTTGCAGTGCCGCCAAAAGTTGACTGCAACGTCCTGCCTATTTGACTAAAAATTTAGTTAAGTAATTATAGCATAAAACTATGACTGAGAACTTCAAGAGCCTTAAGTTTAATCCTGCAACTGAGAACTTGCTGTCCATTGCTAAGTAGTATGTAACCCACATTACCCCTTAGAAAAAGACTATTACAGAGGACATGAAATCCAGAGGCAAACTCCTTCCCTTGGTGATAAGTTAGCTACTTTTGTACAGTTCAAATCATTATGTCGATCCTAAAGTGTGAAATGTTGAAAAGGTTACTTTAGCTACAAATGAGCAAGTTCATATTGTAGCAGACCTATTTTACCTAATTTAGTTATGAGAATTGACACCCAGTTATAAATTTTATTATTCAGAAAATCAAACCAGATTCCTCGTTTCAGGGCACCACCGGAGTTGTTATAATCCTAGAGTTTCCGGACCTCTAGGTAGTTTAATAATTATACAATTATTACTAGTGATCAGTTAGTTAATAATTGCTCAATTATCTTAAATCAGTCAGTCAGTCTCATATCTAAAGGTTCAATTCTCTCGGCAGGGACGTAGAAATAGGCAACACACACAGCTCTTGATTATATTACAGTGAATTTATTCTCTAACTAATGCGATAAGAAGATGGTTGGATACAGGGAACATAAACATTTGCTGAACAATGAGCCTGGAGGTTCGATTGTGGGAAGCATTTGACTCATTCGGCTGTTTTCAGGTTTCCTTCGTTGTAGCTGGCGAGACCACGTGGCTTGGTCTGACCTCGGTGAAGTTGGCTCGACGAAAGAGGCTTAAAATGGAACTTGGTCGTTCCTGAATTAGTCCAGTGTAACTTAACGGACTGATAAATTAAGAAAATAAAACAAACTGAAGGCAGATCGATGTCGCGGCAATGGCAGGATTTCCAGGCAGGCAGTGAGTGGGTTATGGCAGCGATCCTGAGCACAGGGAGACAAGGTTAGTGATCTTGAGATAACAAACAGAATATCAACTACAAGACTAGCTGGCCGCAAATACCACTGAGGTAAGTTGACGATCTGACGACAAGTGAGGTGAAGAACCGGGTTGATATACTGCAGAGTCTTGATTAGTGGAATGTGGATCAGGTGTGCAGGTGGAGTGCCAGGCCCAGAGTGAGAAGCCACGCCCAGAAAACACAGAGAGACAGATTAACAGGAGAAACAGGGAGGGGAGAGAACACGGACACAAGGGGTCAGGGGGTAGAGCTGCAGACTCACAACACTTACTGTCTTATATTCCTGCAAGAATTATCCTGGCTCAGTGTTTTTGGTGGTGATTATTCCAAAATCTGATAAATAGATTACAAAACTGAATAAATTAATTATATACGGTCATCAAATTCCATGAACAACCAACACTATCTCAGCAATTCTAACACTTGATAAGGATCATATGCATTGTCACCCTAAGGGTTTGAATTTGTATCTCCATTTATATAATACACATCAAAAATCTGTACACTATGTATGATGGTAGTGGATATTTCTTATTTTAATTGTTGCCTGCTTAGCTTGACTTACTTGCTGAGAGTTGTATGACAAGATCAATATTGTTCTCATATCTGAACACAAAATCAAGCTATGCCTTTAAACCATTTTCAGGCTGAACCTTCCATGGCAACATAACTATATATATACTGTATAACACTATTCACACACTTTAACAGTGCACCATTTCCTTATAATTCATTAGCAACCAAATGAAAGTTGTATTTAAATACAGTATTGAACAGAGAATCTTGTGTTCTGATCTAATAACATACCTTTCTCCTTATAGATGAATCCTTTCTGAAATTTGGCTCTTGGCTCTTTCTCAGATGCAATGAAGTTGCAAGCCTTCATTTTTAGGACAAACTGTTCTGGGTATCATTTTCCTGTGAAATGTTTGACAATATATTATACATCATATTCTGTCTTTACCTATAACAGGTTCATTTAAGATAATTGTTTATACAATAAGTGATGAACAGCATAACTTGGGTGACTGCACAAAACAATATGAAGCTATCAGTACTTTTTCTGTGTGTGTGTGTGTGTGTGTGTGTGTGTGTGTGTGTATACAATAAAAGTAGAATCAGTTAACAAAAGTTCTATATATTAGTATAAATATTCATACTGTATATACCCTATATACAATATACAAGTAACATTCTACATAGGTGTAAAAATATATAGACACTATAAGCAATCAATATACTTAAACAATAAAAAAAATGTACAATCTGATACAGTCAGAATAGACAATGTTATACAATACTATATATACAGTATGTACATGTTTATATTGAAATTTGATAGTTAAGTTACAAACAGGCCTGATGAAAAAATACATGGGGGATTGTTACAAATGTGGTAAAAAATTTCCTCTCGCTTTGATCTTGAAGATGGAGTTTTTCAAAAGAACAACACAGGTGAAATATGTCTACATACTGTTAGACAGGTAGATAAATGAATGACTGGTAAAGGAGTAGTAAGAATAGTAGAGAAATTTAAGGTTGTTTTTTCTTCTAAAAACTGCATACTTGTCAACACTTCCACAAGTAACCAAAGACTGCAATGCACTTTCTCTGAGGAGGCCGGAATATATACACAATCCTTACTAGCTATCTGGACAGTGATTGGTTCTTAGGATAAGACATCAAATGCTAGCTACTGCTGGCATAGTAATGCAAATGTTCTCTGGCAATTAGACATTTGATTTACTTTTATTTATACGTTTATTGTGGTTTCTTGTTGCTGACAATGGTTGTTAGGGCATGAAGATCGCTAACCGGTGACCTGGCCTTTGGTAATGCAACTTCTCTGGAGTCTTGTGGGAGATATTTTGAAACTGTAAAGAGCGGATGTACAATACTCCACTTTTGTTGAAAATTGTACCCTACATTACAAGCTACTCACAAAAAGTAGCTAAATAAGGTGGTTTACATCAGAAAACATCTAAGAATTGGCATAATAACCATATGTATGTGTGATTTGGTACACCACAAAAAAACTGGGGTTGAATAACTTTTAAAATATCACCAAATTATTTTTAAAGCGATTGTGTATAATATGGAGTTAATTTGTTAAACTAGTATGGACAAAAATACAGCAACACCTACACATTACTTTTATGACATCCCATTCTAAATCCATAGGCAAGATTTACAACCCTTAACAACCCATTAAAACACAGCCCCTACCAAATTTATTAGGACAGGGGTAGTACCTTTGTCCATATAGTGTATTTGGGTTGAAATCTATCTCAAAAGGAGTAAGACTGATGGTCTCTCTAATTGGTCTGACACATCATCAACATCGCTGAAAGTCACTGAAAACGTTTATAAGCAGTGGGAAAGTCACAGAGACGGAATTTAAATACTAAAATTAGGTGATTAACGTATCATAGTTTTAGATTGTCTTGCTCATGTGGACAAAGAATTTCAATGATAATGAATCAATATATAAGGTTTACAATGAATGTCAACCAAGCATCTTATTAATGTCCAAATATGAATCTGGACAACTTAGGTCACTCTCTTCTGATAGAATTTAAACTTACTTCAATTACTTACATTCAGTGTAGTGGTAGAGTTACCTACAGCCTGTCTCAGAACCAACATAATGCCTTATTGTCTTGCTCATTCGTCCTTGCCTTTTGTGCTTCTATTTAGACTATGTAGTTGAAAGGTTTCTTTTTTATTTGCCTTAATTGTGTGTATTTTGTGTTTTATTTATATTGTGTTACACGCCACTTATGTCAGGGATATTCTAATTTAACCGAGTGGTGAGAACTTCTCTCATGCTTACCAATATTGTAAATATGCTATACAAACTATTGCTCTGTAGCAACTGCTTTCTCCGGGATCTTAGAGAGAAATGGAAGGTTAGATATAGGTCTGTAGTTGGCTAAAGCGTCCGGATCAAGTTTGGGCTTTTTCAGAAGAGGTTTAATTACAGCTACTTTAAAGTACTGTTGTACATAGCCTGTTGATAGAGATAGATTGATCATATCTAGTACAGAAGTGCTGACTAAGGGTAAAACTTCTTCTCAGACAGAGTCCTCATCTACTGCAGCAGAAGTTCCTTCACCCTGCCACATTAACCAAACTCATATTAACCTTGTGTTGACAGGTGCCTATAGCCTATATGCCTTTAGTGAATAATACACACAGGATTAATGTTATCCTCTGGTAGTTCCACAACATAAAGTGTGTTTCCAGATACTGCAAGACAACATCAGTCAGTCTGTCCATATCATACTACATAAATGTTTGTTACATATGCAGTAGTAGAATGATGTACCATGTATGAAGGGGGCAGTTTCTATGTGTGGGACAGAGTCAGTAGCTGTCTCCCCCTGGATCCCTTCTAAAACAGGCCTCCCTTTGTTTATATCAAGGGCCAGCTCTTCTGCTGGCGTGAATTCTGGGGATGGTGGGCCAACCCCTGTGCCAGACCCATGAGCCTTCTTTTTAACGGCTGAAATTAAGTAAGGGAATGAAATATGTGAGGCAGGCACCTTCTAAGTCATTATTACAAGTCATTTGGACATAATAGTCAACATTTTATCCAGATACTTACCAGTCTGCAAAATCTTCTTATATTTTGCTTGACCTGTTGCCAGGTCCTCTTTTTGTCCGGTCACGTTTGTTCTGTATAAATATTGATAAGATGTGTAACAAAAAAGAGCAACATAAATTAATCAGCTGTCAGATTCACACAATGACTTCCACTGTTAATTTTTTAGTTTAAAGTTTCATCATTTGAACAAATGACAAGTAACTCATTGAATGGTATGATTATGACGTTTTCAGTTAAGAGTAGTGGATAGGAAATGTATATTTTAGGCTACTTACGCATTCAGTCGATCCGCTATTGTTTGCCATGCCTTTTCTCGCTCCTTTATAATAGCGGCAGTGTTTCCTTTCTTGAGTATAATGTGCTTCAATTCCTCATAAGCCTCCATTAAAAAATGTTGCTCGTTTGGTGTGAAGTATGGCACACACAACTTATCCATTGTAGCATCAGTGAATCTGTGATCGACCTCATGGGTCTCTTGAAGAAAGCTGCGGACGCGCATTTACCTGGATTACTTACACCTGGCTTGACATAGTCACACCTTCTGAGCCTGGTTTGCCCTTTGTGAAACTGATAAAGCCAGGATACACTGATCATACAAGGTCAAGCCCAGCTTTATCTCTTATCCTGGATTTATAAATTCTGCTTTTGTGAAACATCCCTCTGGGTCGTCAGATAGACCTGCTTGTTTATTTTCTATCTCTGAGTCTGCAGGAATAGAAGCTCAGTTTCTGAGGGTGATATCATAGGAACAGTCTGATTAATTTCTTGTTGCGCCAGATCGCCAGACCTCTATCCATGAGCAGCTGGAATAACGAAAACACCCCAGGCAGCGGAAAGGCCACCGCGTCCAACCCCTGGTCCAAACACGAGGGTTGGAATGCCGACCATTTGGAGGACGACAGAGGGAAGGAGGCTCTAGACCATTGGATGGTACACAGCACCTTTTTAGAGAGACCTAGACCCTCCAGGCACTTCCTCTCAGCGTCCACACCCATAGAGGAGTCCAAACATCACACCCAGGAAGGTGGGCCTCTGGGAGGGGAGAGGAGTTCACCGTAAAACCCAGGTGAGACTGGTGTGCGACGAGCCTAGCCGTCTGCACCACCGCCTTGTTCCGGGTCAGCGCCAGCAGCAGCAGGTCGTCCAGATAAAACAGGACCCTGAGCATTCCTGCCACAACAGCTCCAGATCCGTCTTGACACACTTGGATAAAGTGCGCAGGGCCAGTTCACATAAAAGAGGCGGTGCTAGCAGCAGATGACCAATCGCAGACATGAAGAAGTCCACTGGCATCAGTGTCATATTTTACAAACGAGCAAACTGTAACACTACAGAAATACGACGTAGGCTTATGGCTGCAGCTGACACATGCAGGGAGACAGAGAATCGCCTACAGCGTGAATGCATAAATGAACAGGCGTAGTCTATTATAATGCGTTGATTTGATGTGTTCTTATGAGCTGTATGAAAACATCAGCCTTTCAACTCGGCTGTGTGTCGGCGTTTCCACATTAAAAGACTCGGGCCCTGAATAAGTGGTCTTCCACCTCACTTTAAAAAACAGTGGGATTTCCTACAGATGGTGATGTAATTTTACAAGTGAGCTGATTGGTCAATAGGCGGCGTTTTCATAGAGTTGATCTCTTATCTGGAACATAACTTGCTCCGGAAAAGGTTAGCCGTTCAGCATAAGTTACCATGGCGATCCACCCCAGTAAGAAGGGAACCCCCTTTGTGGTACTGAAAACGTCTCGGGTTACGTATGTAACCCTGGTTCCCCGAGAAGGGGAACGAGAGACTGCGTCGGTTACGACACTATGGGAACGCCTCTAGGCGAAGCAGGTCTGAACGTGAATGAAATCACTCCAATCCTATTGGCTTGTTGCTAGAACGGTAAGGTGTGACGGAATAACCGGAGGAGTATAAAGCACACCTGTACACACTCATCATTAGCTTAAACTATGAAGCAGGCGCTTCAGGCGGGGAGAGAGGTGCGGCGGGCCGACGCAGTCTCTCGTTCCCCTTCTCGGGGAACCAGGGTTACATACGTAACCCGA
>NC_060168.1:1408175-1434457 GCF_021292245.1 Micropterus dolomieu | reverse complement strand
CTTATCTGGAACATAACTTGCTCCGGAAAAGGTTAGCCGTTCAGCATAAGTTACCATGGCGATCCACCCCAGTAAGAAGGGAACCCCCTTTGTGGTACTGAAAACCCAGGGTTAACCCCGAAGTTACCTGGATAAGCTCAAATCCTGCTTCGTAGTACAGGCCCCAGGAGTAACACTAGGACATGAACTAAGGCACAGTACTAAGAACCGAGGCAAAGAACTGAAACGCAAGACTAAGAACCAAGACAGATACTAAGTAAACTTAAACATGCGAAAGAACAAAAGACTAAACATAGGTACAAAACACAAAACCCTAAACATGACAAGATCAAATAAAACTTACAGAAACACAGACCCTAAAACCAAATCCATGAAAACAGATACTAAGTAAACTAAAATATGCGAATGAATAAAATAATACAAAAGGCTACACAGAGAAACACAGAACCAAAACCAGACTTAAACAGGAAAACATCTACACAAACCACATTCCTAACACCTGGAACTAGGAACCTTTGGGAATTTTGTTCTAGTGTCTTTATTTTACCCCCCAAAAAGTCCCTGCACAGGGGTGGGGCTTACCTCGCAGTGAACTTCTGAATGGGCGAGTAGAGGCTACTGGCTTTAGAGTCTGTCGGATGTTTTCTTATGACCGCTCCTCTTTTCCACCTTTCTTTGGAAGTAAATCACAATCAACAGTCAAATTGCCACACAAGTCTTGTCCACCTGAGATCGTACATCAGCATTAAATTTATTGCTTGGAAATAGCAGCCAGCGTGCGTGGGTGTGTTTAAATCAAAACTGTCAAAACGGGTGGGAACACGCTGCATAATTACTGTGAGGTACAGAATGCGGAATTTCTAAAGGGAGAAAGTGTTGTAGAGGAATAGGGACCTGTACATGACGAGCAGGAGCATGCACAAAAATGTAAACACACACAATTACAGTTCTTCTAAAAAAAAAAACTAGATCATTCTTAACACCAAAATTGCCTGTTTAACTATAGACAAATGTAACTTTGCCATATCTGTAGGCTACAAAAGATTACGATTTAGACAAAGCTTTCAGCTATATATTCAAAAATTTGAAATATTAAATTAAGTAGAATCTGTGTATTTAATATATTCTGCATATGTATTACAGAAGCTTGAAAAGAAATAAAAATTAAAATGCAGTACCACATTTCTGGGAAATGTAAATAAAACACATAAGTAATTTCTATGGAAATAAATATTCAGGACACTAAACAAAAAACAACAAAAAAATGACTGCACATTAAAGGCCTCCACAAACAAAGCTTTTCCTAATTTGGAAAAAAACTACATGTTTTAGTAGTGTGTACCAATGTCTTTAGAATGGACAAAGTGTTAGGAGGATCATCTTTGATGGATGGAGATTCTGATTGCGGGTGCTCACAGGCAGCAGGGCAGTAGGCTGGATTGGTTGATGCAGCTGGGTCAAGGACCAAGCACTAGGGGCTGATGTCGGGGTCCAGGCTGGCATTGTTGAGGAATGATGCTGAGGTTGACCAGCTTTCAACAAACTCAATTTTAGACTTTTTAAGACCCTGCGGAAACCCTGGTTTTGCATAAGGAATAAGCAGCCAGTGTAAATATTGACCAATTATAAGAACAAGGGTCTGCAGATTTGATGGTTGGTAACTGAGTATTGATGTAAATGCTCCGTATTTGTATAACGCCTTTCTAGTCTTTGCGACCACTCAAAGCGCTTTTTACACTATCTCGCATTCACCATTCACTCACATTCACACACTGAGCCTAAGTGCTCAAACAGAAACTAACAATCACACACATTCACACACTGATGGAACAGCTACCAGGGGCAATTCAGGGTTCAGTATCTTGCCCAAGGAGACTTCGACATGCAGTCTGGAGGAGCCGATCTTTCAATTAACAGGCAACCCGCTCTACCTCCTGAGCCACAGCCGCCTATTGATACATAGATGACACAATAATAAGATCATACCTAGGTCTCCTGAGCTATTGGTATTGAGAATTGTGTAATTTTACTGGTATCAGCTACTACATTTCTGGTATCGTTCCAGAAATTCCCTAATACCAGATTATAGAGCTTCATATTAGTAAAAACGACTTACTCTTTAACACACATTCATAACCCTCTGAAGCAAATTGATATCCAAAAAATAATCGCCTCCTTGGATGACATCTGCCACCAAGCTGCACCTGCATTTCTTCCAAGTAGCATGGGGAAGAAATCAAGGGCAGCAAGTTTGTCAAGCTGAAATAAAAAAATTTTAAATTAAATAACATGCATTTGCTTTAAATATTATTCTCAGGTGTTCAATGGTCATATTTTATTAAAGTGTCATGATTGATATGTAAAACCCTTAAAAGGTGCCACTAATATCAAGGAACTTGTTACTACTGTTTTATAACCCAATATTCCAAAAATGCTTCTGTTTAATTGACTGTTTAACTTTTCTGGATTAATTGACATGACTTCATATATCCTTATTAGCACCCTTTGCGCTGAGGGCATGCCTTGTATGCAACACTTGGTTATGGTTACTATTGTTGCAACCTAGGCACAATTTCTTAGTGCTTCTAATTAGAAGGAAAAAATAAGATTAAAACTTTAATTCAACTATTTTTTTTAAATTTTGAGACTGACAACAATTAAGTTGGAGCCCCAATGACAAAATGCACAATTATAACATTACAACTCTTTAAAACCACACAACTTTTAAAGTTGTTACTATAAAGGCGACTACTACTGGCTAACCTAGCCACCTTGAATTGTTCTATCGGCACAAGCTCCACTCTTTCTGTGGCAGGTATAGCTGCTACATTAAATTGCATGTACAATTCACAACCAATACATAAATAAATGTATTTATTCGCACTCATGCACATCATGTTGCTATATTTAAGATTAACCTGCTGTGCTTCAATCAAACTGCATGCACGTACTCTTCTACTTTGATTTGGCAGGTTACTGCAAGCACATAATTACAGACCATTAAAGAAGGAAATGATTGTACAGTGATGAAAGGCTTCAGGCTACAATGAAATGTAGTTCCTTACTGTACACCCACAGAAACATTAACATGACAAACCCCATAACCACACAAGACTGCTTTATTTATCTACCTAGCCACAAAATGTACCTACTTTGCTGACAACTCGGGTGTATGTACTTCAGGATACAAAACTGAAGGTAGCTAGCGAGCTAAATCACCCATGCCAATGAATCATCAGGCAGTTCCTCCCATTTCAACCAAAAGGTTATGGGAATCTGCTTGGTAGCCAACAAGTACACAATCTGCTTTATCCATCAAACAATATGAGAATAACCACAACCATAACGTTACGTAGGTTACCTGATGCTATGTTATATAGAGGTGGCATTAGCTGCTTTGCCTGACTGGCATCAGGGGTGCTCACACATGATTCTAACATTTACCATTAGAGCAAACATTACTTTCCATTTATCACAAAAAAAAATGCCAAAATCTACAGTGTGTATTTTTGGCACTGCAAAAAGTGGTCAGACTAGGTTGCACCTACCTGCATCGTAGTTGATGAGCTCATAATATGTTTTGTGTCCAATACAGAGGCATGATCGGTTAATGATCGACCTGAGCTGGGTAGATACAGTAACACTGCAATCTGTAGCCTACATGTATTTAAAAAGGCACACATTAGTACTTTTAATCCTTTGCGGCCATGGTCCAAGTAATTCAGTATGTTATGAAAGACTGCGACGGACCATCTTCGGGTAGCTGCTCCAGCACAGTATTTTCTTACAATCTTATCTAGCAAAGTCCACTCAACCATGTTCTTGTTGAAGAAGTGAAGTGTCTCTGAGGCAGGGATATCCATTTACGTAGATGTTTTGTCTCCACATCAGCAGCAGTCCAGAACTTGATTCCGAATTTGTCAGGTTTCCTCAACATGTATTGGGTGAACCGTAATTTCTGCCCCCTGGTTTATATGAAGCAATGCTGTTGTTCAGGCAGTGCTACACCTCAGTCACAGTGGCAAACTTGTTGCCTGACAGGTGGATTCATCTCATTTTTGTTTGGTCACACATGGTGGTGCTAAAAAAAGGAATCTATCATTCATTTGACCACAAATTCTCCACATCCATATTACTCCCGCTGTGCACTCCCCTGGCTAAGAGCAGTGCAATAAAGGCCTCTCTCAGAACTCTCCTTGCTTGTCTCATGCCCAAGCTCACACCGTCCTTGCAGTGGTTGAGCAGACACTCAAGAATATATAAATATGTTAGTTTGCCATACTTGCAGCATTGTATTATAGTATTAGTGTATTTTTTTGTATACTTGTACATTTTTTGATCTTCTTACTTTTTATATATTTTTTTATTTATTTTTATATATATATATATATATTTATTTATGGGGTGGTGATGACGCAATGGATAAGACACATGCCTTTGGTGTGAGAGACCCAGGTTCAATCCCCCACTGTGACCCATCCACCAATGTGTCCCTGAGCAAGACACTTAGCCCCTAGTTGCTCCAGAGGCATGGGACCTCTGACATGTATAGCAATTGTAAGTCGCTTTGGATAAAAGCGTCAGCTAAATGAATAAATGTAAATGTTCATGTGTACTGTAAACACCAATTATAAGGCAAATTCCTCGTATGTGAAAATGTACCTGGCAATAAACCTGATTCTGATTCTAGTTTAACTGAAAATAGCTAAAAATAATGTGTAATGTCAAATAAAGAATTCTGATGAAACTAAATATAGAAGTGACTTCACTTGCAGTAAGCTGTAGCGACATGGGAAAGATAGTGGTTGTTCCATTGAGAGTAATAATAGACTCATTTAGATTGTGATGTATGTATGACTGAGCTAGAGTCTTGTTGTGAAAGCGTAACCGGCACCAGAAGCCTGGGCTTTTTTCTTTAAGGGGGTGGAGGCTCGTAATCATCCTCAGATGCAAGTTTCACTGGAGGTAAATGATGGGTCAATAGCCATCGATAACTCTCCTCCATTAGATTCTTCATTTTGTTTTTTCTGTCTTTCAGTAAGTTAGCTATTGCCTACTGTAAACATAGGCTGGATGCACTCTGAGTAAACAATTGCTAGGCAACCAGACATGGCGTGACTGCTGAGCGCAGTAATTTGCAGCTGTTTCAATGAGGGGGTTAAATTATCATAATTGTTTTTCACTTTTTGTGCCATCCCTACATGGTAACATTTACCAGAGAAGAGCTCTTAAACACTAGACTTTCAACTGCTCACACTATTCCACCACTCTGTATTGAACCCGGAGCACCTTTCCCAGAGTATTCGCTCTGCGCTCCCTTCTATCCACCTGGTGAATGGCCGCTCTCTGGCCAACAAAATGGACGAACTGCTGCTCCTCAACAGAACTATCTCAGAATTATGCAGATCTACTGTTTTACCACATGCTGACTCACCGAACACATCCCAGACAGCCCACTTCACCTACCGGGATTTAATCTCTTCCATGCGGATCGCGTAACGGAGCTCACAGGAAAGGGAGGGGAAGCGGACTCTGTCTATAGATGTGCACAGATGTCACAGTGTTGAAGAAATCATGCGGCTGTTTACATTCCACCTCAGGCCTGTGTTAGTGAGGCGTTACTACACCTGGTCGACCAGATAACTAACGTGACACAAACATACTGGAACACTGCCACACAACATTAAAGGACGCCTATCGCTCTGTCCCCCGTGCAGCGCTGGGACTCTCTGATCACTGTCAGACAGAAACTGAAATCTGCTAAACCTGTTGTAAAGTGTATGAAAAGATGGCCCAACGAGTCAAAGCTGGAGTTACAGGCCTGCTTTGACTGCACTGACTGGAGTGTTTTTGAGGCTGCAGCCACTGACCTGGATGAACAAACTGGGACTGTGTTCTCTATACTGTAGCCTGTGTTTGATTTTATTATTGTGTTACTGTGTTATTGTATGAGTAAGCACATCATGAGCAATGTACAATCCTGAGTTACTTTCCTCGTATATTTACACATACCTGGCAAATAAATCTGATTCTGATTAATAGACTGTATGTTTTCAAAAAAAGGAGCTTTACACACAACCTTATCAAAGCTAATGATAATATTAGTACATTTTAGCACGCCAATGATAGGACACCATAGTCAACTTTAATCATATAATTTTCCAACAACAAAAATGTAACTAGTGAAAATGCTGTGAGGCTAGTAACTTTGGAAAACCACTAGCCACAGTGGCTTGTGAGCAAAGCCCCGGTCACGTTAGTTACGGAGACGGTGTAGATGCCGTGTACCCGAGTATCGGTAAAACGTCAATAAATCTAAATTGAACGTTACAAGGCAAACAGTGGCATGTCTTAGCTGGCTGCCCTGCCTTGCATCACTATAGGCTATCTGCACTGCAGGCTTTCTTGCATGTAGAAAGTGATACATCTTTGCACCGGATAATGTTAAACCTTTATATTTGTTATGTATGCTTATGAGGAGTTTGTGTTGGAGTCTGTGTTGTGCTGGGAGACAGGTATTTTGTGGACTGCATGTTGTCAGCTGCGGCGCTGTCGCTGTAGTCAGAGAGAGGCTCGGGGCGCACGCACGGCGCTACATCTGACCTGCTGTCCTCACATTAAAAAAAAGAATGGAGGCTCTTCCAAGCAACAGAGAAAACAGGCGTGTGCTTCATTTCCAAGTGAGGTTAAAGCCCATTGACAATAAGGCAGTGAATTCCTCAAAATATTTGAAAAATGGTAGGAAGTCAATCTACTTTAGCTGTTCTTGTCCTTTTCCTTTCTACCATGCAAGTAGTAGGTAAAAGCAGATAATGTTGTGATTTTGTGTCGCTGATACTAACACAAACAACAAATGAACAAGTTTGTTCATGCTTGCTTACAGTAACATGATGGTACAGTACCAGAGACCCACTTTGTTGGAAATGGGAGTGTTTGGATAGCAGTAGCCTACCTAAGAAAATAAAGACGTGCCTGCAACAGTATGCAGGGTTTCCCCCAGGAAATTTGTTTGTGTTGGTAAGCACTGTATTGGGTAAACAAGATGATTATCAAACTAATGTCAGTCAGGTTTCTGACCTGCAGTGCAGTAAGTTTTTCGTCACATTGTCCCCTGATTGTGTCTGATCGGGCCGCTGCTTCACCTGTTGTGTTGAATCTGACAGATCCTGACGTCCCTCATGTTCCTTCCTTTAGTAGCTCTTCTATTTCTACTTCAGGCCAGAAAACACATTTATAGAGTAATGAGACCTTAATCAAATTATGTACTGTATAACAATTGATATGAGGCCACCACCTCCTTTTGCAGAATAATAACAAAGGGAAATCTTAATAATTTTGAAGATTTATGCCAGTCCTATAAGCTGAGCAAAGAGTACCGGTATATACACTGTCCTACAAAGGCTAAGTGTAATAACTACGCAACTGAAACTGAGAAAAATGCCTTTAAAGTTTTGAGACTAGCCATTCAAACATTGTGGTTAGATCAGTGGTTATGCATTCATGTAATACCTTCTTAGGAAGACATTTTAATAGAATAACGGGAATGCTGTTGTGGGGCTTATACAGCCAAAACCCTATAACACTTGTGTACCAGCGAGAAGGGAGAGAAAGCAGATCGGAATAGTTGGAACCGGTGATGGGAGTAATATTAAAGTGGTCAAAACCAGGCTGGTGGGTGTGTTTGCCACTAGATTTGATCCTGATCTTGAAGCTGACACCTTAAGTAACTATCTGTCAAAAAAACTGGGCAGATCAGTCAAGTGTCGGAAGATTGTATGGTCAAGAAACAGGTTCAGCTCGTTTCATGCCTCGGCTGAATGCAATGAAGTAAAGGAAATGTACGATCCACAACTTTGGCCAGCAGGAGTTTATGTTCGGTGTTACTATGAAGTTCGTCAACAGATGGAGGGCACGGAGCGGAGGGAGGCACTGGGGGACTGTGGCAAGAGCAAGCAGCTGTAGTCCTTTTTGGTGGTCGCAATCTGGAGAGTACTACGACTCAAGACAATGGGCAAGTGAGCACAGCGCAGACATTATAAAAGACCTAATATGAAGGTACGGGTTGGGTCATATAATGCGCGTGGCCTGCATCTTGGGCACAGTGCAGGAGATAAGTCTCGTCAATTCGTGGTTGATAAGCTTCTTGACAATTGTGATTGTATCCAAGGGACCTTTTTAGCTAATCAGGAACTGGAGGGTCTAAATACATTACACAATGGATATTATGGGGCAGGTGAATCTACCACTGATCTCAGTACTAAAATTGTCAAAGGACTGATATCTAGGGGCGTGGCTATCCTCTGGAATAAGAACTATGATTCACTAATATCAGTGGTAAGATTGGGGGTGGATTGGGCAGTTGGTATCGAGTTTAATTGTGATTATACAAAGTTTATTATCTTGAATATATACACTCCGTATGAGTGTTATCAAAATGAAGCTGAATATTTAAATAGATTAGCATTTGTTGGCTCTTTTATTCAGGATAATGCCTCAACCTGTATTGTTGTTGTAGGAGACATGAATGCTGATATTTCTGATGGAAACTCTCTGTTTGCTAATCACTTAATGCAGTTTTGCTCTGACACTGGTTTAATACTGTCAAGCAAGGTCCTTTTGCCTAATAACAGTTATACTTACATCAGTGAGGCATGGCATACCACCTCATGGTTAGATCATTGTGTATGTACAACTGATGCACAAGCTTCCATGGATGCTATGACGATTCATTATGAGTTTGCCATTACCGATCATATACCGTTTTCTCTGTCTTTAAATGATAAAAACTTACCAATGTTAACTACGGAGGCTAATAGCATTAACACAGGAAGACTAGATTAAATTAACCGTGGAACATTTCCAGATGTATTATGTTAGGCATGATGGGTTGCTGGGAAACATTACACTGGCCAAAGACACCATAAGATGTTGTGATATTAATTGTAAGAATCCACAACATAGTAATGATTTATGTGTTTTATATGACTCAATTGTTGAAACACTTAATATTGCCAGTAGGCATTTTTATAAACCTCAGCGAATGGCATATAGCATCAAGCCTGGTTGGAACGAGCATTTAGCAGAACTTCATGCCAAAGCTCGGTGTGCATTTAAAGACTGGATAAACAGGGCCCTTTATTTGAAGAAGCGGGCAAATGCAAATTTTAATTATGCACTAAGATATATAAAAAAGAATGAGAAGTCGATGAGGTCTGACTCTTTGGCATGTAAGATGCATAACAGAAGTTATAATGACTTTTGGAAAGAGGTTAGAGCCATGAACAGTACTAAAATGTCTTTACCCTCAAATATTGAGGGTGTCAGTGGCTCAGATGTAATTTGCCAGATGTGGCGGCAACATTATCATGAGCTGTTTAACGGTATTGGGAGGAACTTTTGAGGTGGAAAAAATTGATAATGATGAAAATGTGGTTATTAATTCAGAAGAGGTACAATCTGCAGTATTGGGATTAGATGACAATAAAGCGTGTGGGACCGATAAAATAACCGCCGTACATCTAAAATATGCAAGCAAGAAACTTGTTCCCCTGTTTGCTATTTGTATGACAGGTTTCCTAGTTCATGGGATTCTGCCTGAATCTATCTTGCCGGTTTTATTAGTGCCCGTTATTAAATACAAAACTGGAAAAATAAACAGCCTGGACAATTATAGACCTTTAGCCCTAGCTAGTATTGTATCCAAAGTGTTGGAGAGAATTCTTCTTAACAGGTTGGAACAGTATATTTTTACGACTGATAACCAATTTGGTTTTAAATGTCAACACAGTACAGTAGTATATTTGCCTTAAAGGAAATTTTAGATTATTATAATAGCCAGAATTCCACAACGTTTGTGTTTTATAGATGCCTCTAAGGCATTTGATCGGATAAACCATGAAAAATTGTTTCTTAAGTTGCAACATAGAGAAATTCCAAAAGTAATAAGAATCCTAGTCTTCTGGTATTCACACCAGTCAGTGCAGGTGAAATGGGGGGGCTCTGAATCAGAACCATTTACTGTTGGATAATGGTGTTCGGCAGGGTGGTATTTTATCATCTTTCCTTTTTAACGTGTATATGGATGACTTGTCACAACAATTAAATAAATGTAATACAGGATGTATGATAGGCAATACTCTCACTAATAACCTTATGTATGCAGATGATTTGGTAATCATTTGCTCATATAGTGCTGAGTTACAACAACTGTTGAAGGTTTGCTCTCAGTATGGTGCAGATTTTGATATCAAATATAATGCAAGTAAGAGCAATATCATGATTGTTAGAAGTAAAGAAGACAGGAAATTAGTATTCCCTGATTTCTTTTTATCTGGTACTGCCCTTAAAGTGTGATGAGATTAAATATCTTGGCCATCATATTGTAAAAGATTTATCGGATAATAAGGACATCAATAGACAGTGTCGCAAGATATACGCTCAGGCTAATGTGCTTGCACGTAAATTTGGCATGTGTTCTGCTTATGTTAAGGTAGCCTTATTCGAAGCATTCTGTACACCACTATATACTGCCCACTTGTGGCGGTCTTACAGCAAAAAGAGCATGCAGAGGCTGAATGTAGCGTATAATGATGGCATGAGACTGCTGTAGTGCTAGTCAAATGTTTGTTAATGTTGGGGTGCCTACATGCTCTGCCTTAATAAGAAATCTTATTTTTTTCCGATATGTGTATTCATTTTTATCTATGTACTGTATATTTATTTTTATGTTGTAGCTGTTGTTATTTTGTTTTGTTTCTGTGTGCTATGGACCTTCCATTCTGAGTCCTGAAGAATAATAATAATTATTATTATTATTATTATTATAAATGTGTTCATCCAGCTTTCTTGTTGTGTTTCTTACTACATGTTGATTGTTTTTAATAGCTTTAATAGTTTTATTCATGTTTGCAAGTTGTTGAAATTTCTCAGTAGTAAGCCTCAAAATTAAGTTGTCTTTTATTGCAATGCCCCTTTACCACAAAGAGTGTTTTGCTCTTAAGAAATTGACTTTGAAGAAAATGTCATCTTCATTGTCTTCATTTCCCCAGTCCAATAAGCTGTTAAACAAGCTACCAAATAAGCTAGGTAATGTTATAATATCAGAGTGGGCTCATAGAAAAATAATCAGTTATCATAACTTTTTGTCATGATTAATTTATTAATGACTCAGCATCATCTGTATTAGACAAAAGAATCAGAGAGGAGTGATTCAAAATGTTCCTAAACTTAAAAAGCACTTTAATAGCCCTGCTTTCTAGCCCTTGAGGTGGACATTTGAATTAGTGGTGCATTTTAGTGTCACACTCCGGTAACAGTGCTGTCATCTTTCTGATTGGAATCTTTGAGTTGTAATCAACCTCAGCACGATAGTAGCAGCAGGTCTTTTTCCCACCTGAAAAATTCCATCGTGCTAAACCACTTCAAGACACATGAGGGCACTGTTGCCTTAAGATTAAAAACTTACTAACACACTGCACAGAGACTGAACAAGATGTAATACCCCTCCACTCTTCTCCCAAGTTGTCCATCATGTCCTGAATCCTAAAGCCTTATTTCTCTTTCCCTATAGCCCTCCATGTTTTAGTCTAGGTTTCAGACATTTTTGGGACTTCATTACAGTCTTCCCTTTTGCTCTCTGTTTCAAAGTTTATCACTTCAATGTGGCCTTTTCCTCACTAAGCACACACAGATACAGAAAGAAATACATACATTTCAACGAACACATACATACCTGACTTGACAGTGTTTCTCATGGGAATAGGGGATGGGAGGAAGAGAGTTTGCATTGCTGTGAAAAAGGGAGAAGGGGAAAGAAGGAATAAGGGAGGGATGGATGGATGCTTAGACAGAAAAGTGCCATGGGAAGATTTATAGATGGATGAGTGGGTGACGGTGGGGAGGTGGGAAAGGAGTACTGGATTTGAAGAATGTTTCAGCTTCAGTAGGTATTGGTCATAACAAGCCATGCTGTCCGCCACCGTCTCTTCCAACTTCTGCTTTCTGTCCCTCTGCTTCTCTGGCACAGTCTCTCTTCTTAAAATAATCTATCTTCTTTCTTCCCCCTCCTTCTGTCCATCTCTCTCGTTTGATGGATTGCTGTAGTTTCTGATGACTTTCACCACAGATAAGGTTCTGCCTCAGGCTGCACATAGAGTTTGCATTTCAGAATAGACCAGACATCGCAAGTCAAAGGTCACAAATTTCAATTAAAATTCTTTCAGCAAAATAAAACAGATTGTGTAATGCATGTGGACATTGATGAGACTCCTGTGTTATTTCCTTGACAAGAGCATAGCGCATGCACAAGTTTGTTGGAATTTTTGCACATATTTTCATAACCCAGCCTTTGTGTACACATCTCTCTCTGCAGTGTGTAGAAGACTCAACTTTAAAATGTCTAAATTAAAATAACCAAACATAGAAATAAACTGACAATATACACTGTTATGTATTTTCTTTTCATGAATTTTCTGTCTTAAATCACTACACAGAAAACTATTATTATTATTATATTTAACTGACACAGTAAATGCATACATAGAGAGAAAATACAAATTAAAATGCATTGTATTTCACATTTTTTATATGCATTTGATTTGTTTTCATTTAGATGGAAATGCTTCCATAGAGGGTAAAGTGGCTCTGTGCAAATAATGTTGTAAAACATTGCATCACACTGTGAGACATGGGTTTACAAAGGTCTGTTCTCAATCACTGGCAGAGCGTCACAAGTGGAAGGGGTGCAGCTGCACCTGGGCCTGGGTCCACACCCAGCAGGCATGCCATGTGACCTAAATTGAACACATACACAGTGATGTACAGCCAACAAGTCCTACAAAAGGTGTTCACCTCCTGATATTGCTGGTGACCCGATGAAAGCTCTGTTTTCAGCTCTGTGTACTTTTGTAGAATCAAATTGATTCTGCCAGTTTCACCCCTACGTACCTATACATACTTTCAGATATCAGTTATTTTACTGTTTACAGCTTTCAGCCATATCAATGCTGTGAAAAGGTTCCCACTGCTGAAGCGATCCACCGGTGAACCATTAGAAGGAAAGTTAGCAGAGCTTCATTACTCTTATTCTGCAGAAGAACTATTCTACACAAGATAGTTGTTCAAATAGGTAAATTTAATAATGAATCACTGACACTTGCATCTTTTCCAAGTAGAACATCATCAATGTATGTATTTGATTTAAAGTTAAAAAGCTAGGTAATGTCTTCAAAAGCAGTTTGATAAATTTGTCAAAATTATGTTTACATTTCGACAGCAACCAATAATTCAAATGCTCTGGACAAAAACTTTAAAGAAATCTGGTACTGTGGCTGTCGGGGGACTGTAATAAGCAGTTTTGGTTCGATTGGAGTGGCTGGCATACCCGCATGCACTCTGCCCATCTACTTGTTGCGCATGAAAATGTGTTTTGGGGAGTAATTTAGGAGGGAGGAAGAGAATGTGGGATTTTTTTCTGTTGGTACTTTCAAAATGTAGCCATCTCTTACTAGTTCCTCCATAACATACCCTAGCTTTGGCGCATGTTGCACCCAATGTAGCGTTCAAAGCCCATTTTGTTTAATTGCATGGGTTTGTCCTTTTTTCTGTTGTAAAAGATTTGTTGTACAATATATTTTAAGCAAGTAAGATTGTGATGAATGCGCGTTGTATTGTAGCAGTGTTGATTAGAAAAAAAGAAATTATATATGTGGTTTCTGAAATGTCAGAAACCCACACCGTCCATCAGTACTATCATGTTTTGAAAATACATCAAAACAAAAAACCTTTAGCTATAGTATACTGGACATGTTTGTCTTTTTCAAAACGTGTTCCTACAATAGTCCATCAGCCAATGGATTCTGCAAAATGTCATGTGGTCTTCTGATTAGATGGTTGTAGAGAGAGAGTATAGCAGCATTTACACATTGTTCCTAAATTTTGTGTCTGACATGGACATACTTTTGAGGCTGTCTTTGGTCGCCAAAGCTCTAAATGGTCCTTCAGTAGACATGTCTCACATTCCAATCTTCTCAGTTTAATCCCCAGGTCATCCCTCTTTACCACCACTTAGGTGCTCTTGAGCAAGGCCCCTTAACCCCAACTATCAGTAGCATGGATCCGCCGCTGTTTGTTTTCTTAACGTTCAATTTAGATTTATTGTAGTTTTGCCCATTCTCAGTACACAGCTTCTCCACTGTCTGTCACTATAACTTATGTGACCCACATAATATACAATAATGCAAAATAACTGCACAAGACAGCAACACAGTGGAAGACCCATTAGCTACAGTAATGCAACTTACTAAATTTTAACTGTTTTAAAGTGTGGAAACAATCTTATTTATAATATTCAGTCTAGCTCACTAACCGTTTCATTAGCTGTGCTCACATTGCTGAGCCTCCGGTGAAAGATACACAATTAGTAATAATAATAATAATAATAATGTTACTTACTGAAAAGCAGTACTTGGACGGACACACAGACAGCACCCAAAAACAGGTTCACAGCTAGTTAAATGTACAATGAAGCGTATATGATTCGCCTCTATCCTGATTGACAGGTCGCTGTGGTAGCTACTTGGGGTGGGGTGGGGTGGGGTCGGAGCAGAGTGGCTACCAGGAAGCAGAATACAGGAAATGTTCTCCAGGTGTGTGAGAGCTGGGTTTCCAGGTAGAGGTGATCCTAGACACAGAGAAGACAGTGTTAGTCAGGAGTCTCACAGAACAAACAGTGTTTTTTCTGTAGCATAAGTAGTAAAGTGATGATCTGACAAAGAATGAGTTGAAGAACCATGTAGATAGAGTAATGCAACACCCAGGTGATCACACACACACACACACACGAGAAACAGACAGAGACTGACAGGAACCACAGAGAAGGGCAAAATAGAGGTAAACTAGGGGGATGAGGAGGAGACATTAGCTAGCTTATAGACACTAGCTCATAACAGGGTAATTTTTGTCATAGACTCCAATACAAATGGACTTAGGGTTAGGGCTTAGGGTTTTTGCAACCAATGGATTAACCCCCTGCCGGCCATTAGAGAGAATGCATTTCCACATATAAATAGTTGTTAGAAGGATCAGTTTGTCAATGTAATGATTTTAAAAACACAATAAAACACAGTAAAAGTAAAACGCTTTCACAGTAAAAGGTTTTATCCAGCAGTGGTCCTGACTCCAAGAGCCAAATTCATTACTTCCATACTCCAGCTCTCTTTTCATCACTGAGACCAATTAAACACTCTCACATTGAATCCTTAATATTACAACTTTCTGCTTCTGTTGCTCCCCAGACCCATCTCCACACACAATGCTCTTCTTAAGAGCGTGGTTATTGTGCATTTAAATTAAGCCTCATTCAAACAAATAAGCAGTTGGACTTGACTCATTACACAAAGCCAAATTGGTTGTCCCACATGGCTGTGTTTTATCCTCGCCAAGAAATTGTTCAAGGCTCAGATTGGATTTCACAATGTCATTTTATCTCTAAACAAGAAAATCCAGATTTGAATTACTTCATTTCTTACCTTTCACTGCTGTTATTCGACATGAGGAAAATGTGCTATTGAATGGTTTGCACTTTGTTATTGGAATTCATTTGACTCTAATTGAGGCACCCATTTGTAATTTCAACTAATTTGTTGTAATCAGTGTAGAAACAGACGTTTTTTTTCGCAAGAGCAAATCAACACCAATATTGTCTAACATTTAAAGGGGATACCACAATGTAGGCTTGTCATTTTGGCTCTATTGTAACATAAATTCAGTTGATTCCCATAAATAACTACAGAAAATAATATAATCATGTAAAAAAATAAAAAGTGAGATTATCACCTTTTCTTTATACAACCTTTCATTCTGATGTCTGATAAGACAGCTAAAAACATAAGGAGAAACAGCAGTTTAGTGTGAGAGAAATAAGAGTAAATTATGGGCAATGGCCAAATTGACCTCCATTTTAATAATGATGGTAAAACAAAATAATGTAGAATCAAGGACCGCAATGCCCATCTAAGATGTGATCAAGTGGCTGAACCCAGAGCAGAGCTCAAAGCACTAAAACGCCTTTCCTATAAAGCTGATTTAGCAAAGCAAAGAAAAAAAGAGATGATTTAAATCTGGAGAATCACTCGCAAGTGTTCCTAAGTTGGTCTTTCACATTTGGTCGTTAGTTACTTTAGCATCTAGCTGGCAAGTAAAGTAGCAACAGCACACTCCTTAATACTGACCATGTCAACATGCTGATGTTTAGAAGATCATGTTTACCATGGTCAACATCTTAGTTTAGCTTGTTAGCTTGCTATTATTTGCAGCTAAGTATGAAAAACAAAGTACAGCTGAGGCTGTATAGCAAGATGGGAATTATTTTAGCAAATATTTGGTCATAAACCAAAGTATTGTTCAGAGTGAAGTTACTAAAGTGGTAGACTGACCACTTCGTGCTGGACCATAAAACAATAACAATAATTATGACGATATATATTTTTTTCAACAATATAACAAATGTTCAATAAATATATGATTTTAATCACTAGAATAATACTCAAATTAGGACTTCATTTTATAAATTAAGATTTTGTTATTTTGTTTATTTGTTAATTCTTTCTCAAGCATATTTGTTGACAAAGAATTTATCATAATTGTTTTGATCTACCTCAGATTTGTGAAGTGATCCACTGTTTGGGATCGAGTGTTGACAAAAATCAGTATTTAAATTCAAAACAAATAACGATTTGATACTAATCATGATAATTATCAATATCAAAAGATAAGAAACTTTTTAGCTTGGTAACATTTTTGGCCATATCGTCTAGCCCTATGACCAATGAACCCTAAGGCCATACACAGCTAAAAAAAATACTGTGTCCAATGTCTTTGAAAACTTAAGAGACACAGAAACTACTTCAAAGCAACACCATTAGTGTCCTTGACCCAAGCATATGCTCAAACCTACAGCTCCACTCGAAGAGCATGTTGTATTTTTTGAAGAGAACACATGGTAACATTTGATGACCTGCTAACCCCCATTATTGTTTACTCCAACTTTCTGATGAAAAACAAATAGTAGGACTACACTAATCAGCCATAACATGCGTGCCTAATATTGTGTTTTCCCTTTTACCACAAAAACAGCCCTGATCTGTTGAGGCATGGACTCCACTTGACCCCTCAAGGTATATGCAGGGTGCCAGTTGTGGAAAAAACAGAGGGATGTTTTTGTAGCATGTCTACTTATGTTTTAATAAACTTAATTCATAATTGAGTTTAATGAATAATTAATTAATTCATAATTATGAGTTTTAATATTCAGAGAATATTAATTCACAAAGCTCTCATTTCGCGGGGAACCACCGGAGGTTTAATTCACCCAGAGTCTCCGGACCTCTACCTCTATGTTCTAATAATTATACAATTATTCACTAGTGATCAGTTAGTTAATAATCGCTCAATTATCTTAAATCAATCAGTCTCATATCGAAGGGGTAAATTCTCGTGGCAGGGACTTGGAGGTAGGCAATACACACACACACACACACACACACACTCACACACTCACACACTCTCTCTTCCGGTGATTACAGTGAAATTTATTAACTAACTAAGGTGACATAAATGCGGTTAAATATACATCAAAGAAATAAACAATAGCTAAACAATGAGAATGTGGGGTTCTATTGTGGGGAGACTCACACGGGCAGCTAATGCTGAAGTGCAGTTGAAGAGAACAAGACAGAGAGCACGACAGCGTGTATCGCTGCTTTTGTGGGTTGGGGCGTGGTTCCCAGAGGGGCAGTCCTTTGTTCCCCTGAGGGCTTGTTTCCGGTTTCCTGTGAAACTGTCTTTTCTTTAAACTTTTAATATGTCTATTCAACAATCTTCCCACAATCAAACCTTAATTGTCAAACGCGTATACCGTTCTTAGTTTTAAGCATTTGATAAAAGGAAACAATTGTCAGTAGTTAGACCTTAAGGTTAGCATTTCAGAATGATGGCATGTAATACTTATTTTGTCCTCTTGGGGGAGCTTGGGTTACATGAGGATAGCTTTGATTAATCCTAAAACAATCTTTGCTCAGGAGCTGCGGAATTTAGTTATTTAACATTAAATTTGAGCTGGAAAATTTCTCGAGTAGTATAGGATGACATTTCTTTATCATATCCTTTCTAAAGGAAATGTCAAAGTGTATGGAACAAAGCATTGGTTACAACATAAAATGAGGCAATGTCACGTGACCTTGCTGTAAATTAAAACACTGCAAAATTAACTTATTCAGATTCTTTTCAACAACAATATCAACAACAACATGGTAACATAACTACTCAAATGGAGTGGGGAGACCTAGTTAAGTAACTTAAAGATTATTTAATTAAATAAGGTAATGCTTTGAGTTTTGAGGAGACAGTACTCTTTGTTTAGACAAAGAGTTCAGGGCTGTCCTCTGGTGTCCAGGAGTTTCTAACGCCTGGGCGTGAAGAGGAGAATATCCTTTGATGTGAGGTAATTAAACAAAGAGGGAGGTCAGTTGCCATGGTTATGTGTGTGGGGGGCAGTTTAGGGTTTCCTGCCCTCTTTCCAAAAGAGTTCTGATAGGCTGTAATCTCTGGTTATTGTTTCTTTGTCATTTTAACAGTCAGGCACCGAGCCTTATCTGGCTGCGGCACCAGAGGTGGCAAGTTTTATGATCGAACTGCCCAGAAACAGCACTTAGGGAAAGCAAACCCCCCTCCCCCTTTCTCTCACAGAGAGAGAGAAGGAATTTTGAGTCTCCAAATTATTTTATATAAAATGCACAAATCCACACTGTTTGTTCACAAAATTTGTTTTTCATGAAAATAACCCCCCACCCCCTTGCAGGTGAACTGTACATTAATTGCAAAGTTTATCACAGAATGAGAAAGCTTTGTTCACACTGGTACTAAGGAATAAATATGTTACGTTACATCGCAAATGCAGAGTTGCAGTGAAAAGTTAGACAGATGTTGTTTAAGCACAGTCAGTGTGTCATTAAGAGAAACCCCGTAGCTGTGTGTTCGGGTATCCTCACTGGTGTAACAGGGACAATGGGCAACTTGTCATAGAAAAAGATCATCATATTTTGATATTTATTGCAGCTTCTGTACTATCAGCTGCTTTCCATTTAACACACAGCTCCGCTGCTCACCGGAGCAAAGTGTTGATAGGCTAGTATTCCCAACTTTTAACGTCACAGTCAGTGCTATGCGCAGGACACTGAGTAAGTCTACAGAGTGGTGATTACAGACAGACAGAGGCAGCTAGATCAAAGCCGAAATAGCACATTTTTAAATTAAAGCATGGATCGATCCGAACTGCAAATTGCACCTTGGGTATATGGCACAAGACCTTAGCAGCAGATTCTTTAAGTCCTGTAAATAGCAAGGTGAATCCTCTATGGACCTGACTTGTTTGTCCAGCACATCCCATAGATGCTTGAGATCTGGGGAATTTGGTGGCCTAGTCAACACTTTGAATTGCTGTGTTCCTGAAACCATTCCTAAACCATTTATGCTTTGTGGCAGGACTCATTATCCTGCTGAAAGAGGCCACTGCCATCAGGGAATACTGTTTCCATGAAAGGGTGTAAATGGTCTGCAACAATGCTTAGGCAGGTGGAATGGGTCAAATTAACATCCACATGAATAGCAGGTTTCCCAACAGAACATTGCCTTAAGCATCACACCGCTTCCGCTGACATGCCTTCTTCCTATAGTGCATGCTGGTGCCATGTGTTCCCCATGTGAGTGATGCACACACACCCGGCCATCCACGTGGTGTTAAAGAAAACATGAGACATCAGACCAGTCAGGTCCAGTTCTGTGCCCATTGTTGGCCCTTTCAGCAGTGGAGTTCAGCATGGGGACCCTGACTGGTCTGTGGATATGCAGCCCCATACATAACAAACTACAATGTTCTGTGTGTTCTGAACCAGCATTAACTTTTCAGCTATTTGACCTACAGTAGCTCATCTGTTGGATCGGACCACACCGGCCATCCTTCGCTCCCCATATGCATTAATAAACCATGACCCTGTCACTGGTTTACCACTTTCCTGCAGACCAGGAACACCTCACAAGAGCTGCAGTTGTGGAGATGCTCTGACCCAGTCGTCTAGCCATCACAATATGGCCATTGTCAGTCGCTCAAATCCTTACACTTGCCTTTGTTTCCTGCTTCTAACACATCAACGTTGAGGACAAAATGTTCACTTGCTGCCTAATATGTCCCACCCACTGACAGGTGCTATGGTAATGATAATCAGTGTTATTCTCTTCACCTGTCAGTGGTCATAAAGTTATGGATAATTGGTGTAAATGGGTTGTTCACACTGGTGGAACAACCTGCATTAGAATCACAGCAAGAATCTTATCACCCAACTGCCCCATTCCCAACTGCTGCTGTTGCAAAAGACAGTGTAAATACTGCCACAGGCTTTCTATTTAGTCATCGTAATTTAATGAAAAAAAAAAGCAGGTCAAAAGTGATGAATCTCACCATCTAATGTGCCCAGGAAGTTAAAACTGTTAGCTGTTCCTGCATCATCAGGCTTTTATCCATTCATACTTTTCACCTCACACATCTTCAACTTTCATCTCTTTTTCTGCTTTTTTGTCTTACATCTATGACCCTGTTAGCAGGAAGGATTAGCTGGACGTTTGACAGTTGCATTGTTCTATCACACATATATACACACGCACGCACAAACAAATCCTGCTACTAGCCTCCATAACAGATGGTCAGGCTAATTGGCTGCTCTCACAGCTTGGTTGCCCCTGTGCCTGTGTGCTGCTTTGTTAGGTGTGTGAGTGTGAACGTGTGTGTGGACATGTTTTACACATGTTGTGGGGACATACATCTGTAAACACAGTGACATTGTGGGGACTTACCTCACTTTTGGGGGCAAAAGCAAGATGTCTTTATGTCCCATACATAAAGACATTTTAGGGTGATGGATAGGTTTAGGTTAAAGTAGGCAAGTAGCGGTTAGAGTTAAGGTAAGTCTCCAGGAAATTAATTTAATTGATACAGTGAAAGTGACAGAATGTGTGTGTGTGTGTGTGTGTGTGTTCCCAGACTGCTATGCTGCTTTGTTTATCATGTCCTCAAAGTGTATGTATGTGTTTCTGGGTGTAAAGATAGTAAGGAAACATTTGGCTCTGTTCCACTTGACTTCCATTGAAGCATGGGGAGCACAGCAAATGTGTGTATGTGTGTCTGTCTGTGTGCGGGTGAGATCAGGTAGAGCAAAGGGTTCTTGTACACCTTATGCTTGACAGACAGATGCTGTGTTGATATGAATCAATAACATGCACACACGCTGGTGAGTGAAAATGTCCACACACAAATGGACAGAACACACAAGAGAAAGCATGTTCCACATGGGTGAACCCACACACACACAATTTCTATGCTTCTGACATGCATTCTGAGCTTCCCTGCTGAGCCAACAGAAGATGAGCCCCCCACCCCTGCTGTACTGCATGTGTCTATCATAGAAAGGGTCAAACTGGAGGATAATGGCTGTATGAATAATGTATCCTTTCCTCTGACATGGCATCATTAGTCAGTGGGGAACATTAATAGCATCATTAGACATTAGACTTGTTATTTCAATTCACATCATGACGTAGAGACGTAAGAAAATGTCAAAAGAGTGACTATGGTTTTCTCTTTTTGGACAGCTAAGAATTTCACATGTGACTTAATCATAAACCATTTAAACAATGAATTCAGTTATTTTTACACAGGCTAAAGTTAATTGAGTGGCAGAGGGTACATGCTAAATGACAACTGATCATAACATGTGGGAACAGAAGGACAAGATTCTGTAGGAAATAAGTACTGTTGCCCTCATGGGAAAGCATAAATCATGGCTGAAGTGGTTTTCAATGTGAGTGAGCATTTTCATCTGTGTATGAATGTAGGCTTCAGTGGTGAGGACATGCGTAATGGGCATTAGCATTTCAAGATTTGAACAAACAAGGACCCCTTCATCTACACATGTGAGAAATTAATTGTGCCTTTTAATTACTGGTGACATTTCCAGATATTTTCCAGCATTTTGGTCTCAGTCCCAAAACCCAATTTAGTCAGAGAGACTTAAGTCAAGACATTGACCATTTACAGTAGAATTGGTATACAGTTGGATTTGGAGGCTTGACTATTGGATGGAGATCTCTAAAAGTCTGAGCACAAACAAGGATTCTGCTGGGTGAACTTATTCTCCCTTAATCAATGCATATATGAACAACAAATTAACAATACCAAAAATACCACATAAGGGGGAGGTTGTGGCGGTATAGGGCGTTGGCGTGAGCATTTCAGCAGCATGAAAGTGTCAGGTGTTAATGGCCCAACACGTTCTCACTCCCAACTCTGCTTAGTCAGTGGCCATACACTTCAAACTATGACACTGTGGCTACACCTTGGCATCAGCTTTACACGTGAAGTTGTCAGTTTGAAGAGTTCGGCTACTGACCAAGCGGTTGTATTTGACGCGTTTGAAGAGCGTGCTGAATGGCCACACTGCAGACCTGTATGAATGTCGTTGGATGTTACTAGCCAGCTGAAAGCCACACAGCTAATGAATGAGCCAGTGGATGTGAAGCATGATGAGCTGATGCCAATCAGCTGATCAGCTAATACAAGCAGGTTTTCAATAATCAATACTTAATACTTAACAATACCGCTATACATGATTTTTACTGTTGTTCCTGGAAGCAAATAACTTGAAACACCCTCTTTAGAACCAGTGTTTGGTTTGTTGGTTCTGGGCTGTAGAAAGATAGTGGTGTAACATGGTGGACTGATGGACATGTGGAAAAGGACTCGCTCTCTCTGTAGATAAAAAAGGGCTCATTCTAATGTAAAGAACACAACACAATTGTCAGGTGAGAAAAGACTAATGAAAACGTTTCTGCCAATATCCCCCTAAATCTTACACATTGGTCCTTTTTAAGGATTTTTTATCAACATGAATTACAACATGTACACTCAAGATCAAAGCAGCATATTTACTGACTTGGGCTTTTGTCAATATAAGTCAAAGACTTGTGGTCCAGGTACAGTACACATGGTTCAGGGGAAATTACCTTAGTAAGTAATACGGCCCCAATAAGTACTTTGTGTTACTCATGAACACTTTGATAAATCCCTATTTTCCCCACATTCTGTGTTTTGTTTGAGGAGAGAGTATTTAAGGACAAATCTGTTAAATCACTTATAAATAGCCTGACTTACTTGCAGTCTTACATACTTTCACATGGAGTTTCTTTCTCTCTCTTTGAGCCACACACACTTAGACTAGAACTTCCTGACTCTAATCTTTGCTGTTGGCCAATATGAACCTGTCACGGCGCTTTACATCTCCAAATTTCCATTAGTAGCCGGGTCAACTCTTTCAGTTATGGGCTGGAAAAGAGTGTGTGTGCGTGTTCCTATGTGTGTGTGAGATTAATGAGAATTCCTGTATCTTGTCATAGACAGAACAGAAGCCTGAGTGGATAGAGCAAATAACAGATTGCAAATCCTGATAGCCCTCTGGTAGGCATCAAATCAATCTTTTGTTTGTTTGTTTTAATATAGAATATTAAGATGGAGGCAGCTGTGGCTCAGGAGGTAGGGCGATGGGTCGGCCACTAATCGGAAGATCAGCGATTTGATCCCCGGCTCCTCCAGTCTGCATGAAGTGTCCTTGGGCAAGATACTGAACCCCAAATTGCTGAGTGTGTGTGAATGATTAGTTTCTGTATCTGATGAGCTGTTGGCACCTTGCACGGTGGCCTCAGCCATCAGTGTATGAATGTGTGCAAATGAGCTGAATGGGCACGCTTACCATTCACAAGTTCTCGGACACCTAAGAGAATACGTATTGCACTTCAGTGATTTGTCAACAGTCTGGGTGTACCTCGGAATATGTCACCATGCTTACTTTTCTAAACAAACCATATATATCATGGAACATACCAATTGTTAGTGTATGGATCGCCAGACCAGCTATAAAGTCACAATTATATAGCTAGCTAACTATTTTTATTATTTATTGAATTTATTATTAAAGGATAGCCTCTTGAGATGCAAGTAGGGTCAAGAGGGTCCTATTGTGTTGATGCACCATTTTCTTCATGTGGAGAGAGACATGTCACTTTCTCCTCACCTCCACTTGTGTCCACACTGAAAGGTCTCTATTATTAAATGGATTGCCATTGACCAGCAGGTCAAAGGTTTGACTGAAATATGTGCACATCTGCTATAGGCAGACACAATGCATGGAGTGCCATGACATTTGGTACATTTCACTACTCTATTGTTTATGACCAAATACTTGCAGAGCTTAATGACATTCCCATCAGCCTCAGCTGTACTTGTGCTTAGCGCTAAATGTTAGCATGTTTAAATGCCAAAATAAGAAGGTGAAACATGGTAAATATTATCTGCAAAACATCAGCATGTTAGCATTGTCATCGTGAGCATGTGAGCGTGTTAGCATGCTGACATTAGCATTTAGCTCAAAGCACTGATGTTCCAACTGTACAGCCTCACAGAGCTGCTAGCATGGCTGTAGACTGTAGACAAGACACCCCTACCTATTTAACCTTTTAAACTTTTAAAAAATGATGATGGACAACATGGGTGCAGATTTGCATGGCCAAACCTGTAACTAAGACAAACTTGAGTCCTGGCTCCCAAACAGCTCTGTACTTACAAATTTGTAGTCACATAGACAATAAAAAAAAGCATAAAACCAGAGAGTTTATTATTTTATCCTTTCTACCCACATTTAGGATGAACTCTGTGACTTTTGTCTTCGTAACTCTATTCATATTTCAGCACCCTGTATAAAGTGGGTCATTTACAGCCTGAGAGAATGAAAGATACACATACCCATCCTTTTCTCTAATGTATCAGAACTCTATACCGCTGTATGGTCACCTGACCTAGGTATAGTAGAGGCAGCTTGTACATAATGTATAGCTATATGTGTTCCCCTGTGCCGTTTGTCCCTTTCCCCCTCCTGTGCTCTCTAGCTCTGTCCAGGTGTTCTATATCTGGACTGCTCAATGAGGTGCACCTGACCTAGCAATTAAGTGCTTAAAAGCTCTTGAGCCAGCATCATAGGGAGAAGGCTTTCGAGGACTGGGGACTGCTGGGCTTACTGCCTTGATTTAATGTCTTGGTTGTTCATATGTGTTTTCATGTTAATGTCCCACGGTTTAGTTGTTTTAAAAGTGTTTCTTTGTGATTTGTTTTGGGTCAGTAGTGGAATTTGGTCATAAAAACCTTCCACCCACACACAGTAGTCAGTAAGCCGTAACAGAAACAGTGCTAATCCTCACTTCAGTCTGTCTTCAACAAAATCCAAATATGCTTTAAGGATGTTTTGATGAATTGATAGCATCACAGATTCTAGTGTTTCCCACTCACTGATTTATTTGTGGCGGCCCGCCAGATTATCGGTGTTGACTGCCACATATTGATTTTAGATTTTTATATATATATTTTTTTTTTATTTAAGATGTGTAAAATCGTGTTCGATTACAGAGCTGCATGCAGCACATGGATTCGTTCTGCCCCTCCTCTCGCTCTGTGTGTGAATTGAATTCTGAACACTGCTGCACAAATCTGTCCAACACAATGCTGTCAATGTTGCAGACACAGCTTCAAAAAAGTTATTAAGAAGTAGCATAGCTAAAAAGGACAGCTAGGTTAACATTAGTAACGTGATAATCAATATCAACTGCACCCCACCAACCCCCGGCGCCACTGTTATGCTTTCATTACGTGGGAAACACTGGATTCCTAATGTGTGTCTTGCTTCAGCACTTTTTGTTTCCCTGGCACAAATGTAGTGACTTTTTATGAGATATACACCTAAAGAATGACCATGCTCCATAGTCCTGGTTCCTCCAACTCATTTTTTTTATGATAATGAGGTAGATCTTTTTCTGGGCCACAAGGGTCAACATGTCCTGATGTATAGCTCTCCAGAGCCCTTAAAGAATAGCATGTGTGTGACTACAGGTGCAACAGAGCATGAAGACGAACAAAATAATGAAAACAAGATGTGAAAAAACATTGTCTTTAACTGAAATAAAAATAAAATACGCTAACTAAAACTGTGTGTGTGTGTGTGTACACACACACACCTAAAGGATTATTAGGAACACCTGTTCAATTTCTCATTAATGCAATTATCTAATCAACCAATCACATGGCAGTTGCTTCAATGCATTCAGGGGTGTGGTCCTGGTCAAGACAATCTCCT
>NC_060168.1:1407903-1408155 GCF_021292245.1 Micropterus dolomieu | reverse complement strand
AACTCCAAACTGAATGTCAGAATGGGAAAGAAAGGTGATTTAAGCAATTTTGAGCGCGGCATGGTTGTTGGTGCCAGACACAACCATTTCTAGGGTTTACAAAGAATGGTGTGAAAAGGGAAAAACATCCAGTATGCGGCAGTCCTGTGGGCGAAAATGCCTCGTTGATGCTAGAGGTCAGAGGAGAATGGGCCGACTGATTTCAAGCTGATAGAAGAGCAACTTTGACTGAAATAACCACTCGTTACAACC
>NC_060168.1:1339671-1407803 GCF_021292245.1 Micropterus dolomieu | reverse complement strand
AGTCTCGATTTCTGTTGAGACATTCAGATGGTAGAGTCAGAATTTGGCGTAAACAGAATGAGTACATGGATCCATCATGCCTTGTTACCACTGTGCAGGCTGGTGGTGGTGGTGTAATGGTGGGGGGGATGTTTTCTTGGCACACTTTAGGCCCCTTAGTGCCAACTGGGCATGGTTTAAATGCCACGGCCTACCTGAGCATTGTTTCTGACCATGTCCATCCCTTTATGGCCACCATGAACCCATCCTCTGATGGCTACTTCCAGCAGGATAATGCACCATGTCACAAAGCTCGAATCATTTCAAATTGGTTTCTTGAACATGACAATGAGTTCACTGTACTAAAATGGCCCCCACAGTCACCAGATCTCAACCCAATAGAGCATCTTTGGGATGTGGTGGAACGGGAGCTTCGTGCCCTGGATGTGCATCCCACAAATCTCCATCAACTGCAAGATGCTATCCTATCAATATGGGCCAACATTTCTAAAGAATGCTTTCAGCACCTTGTTGAATCAATGCCACATAGAATGAAGGCAGTTCTGAAGGCGAAAGGGGGTCAAACACAGTATTAGTATGCTGTTCCTAATAATCCTTTAGGTGAGTGTATGTGCAGGCATACACCTAGGATAAATACAGCGTAGTCTCAAGGTATTGGGTACACATGTGTAATTGCCCCACACAGCTACATTTCAAACACAAGTAGAGCAGCAAGTCCACACAATTGATCTTTTTCTTCGATGATACAAAAGCAGAAATCCCATTACTCCCCTAGGTAGTCGGACACACACTGCTATGGCTGAGTGGTGAAAGCCAGAGCAGTAGTTATCGTTCTGCCAGCAAGAGGGAGACAGGGTCTTTAACTAATCCCCCACCGCTATCATCGAACCAGGCCCTGATTTCTGTCAAACACGCGCACATGCTCACACACACAACACAAACAGGCATTATATTTCTTCTATTCATTTGATCTCATTCTGTGCATTGCAGCTTTTCTTATAAACCTATATCTATATTTTACTTTTTTCTTTCTCTCCGTCTCTTTGACCTTTTTTTATTGTGTTACTCGTTCTTTAAGTGAACTACAGGATATGGCTAAAGTGAACTCTGCATAGTGAAACCAATTTGAACAGTTAATACAGTGAATACAAGCACATTTAATCTGCCAAAAAAAAAGTCACAAAAAGAAATGAGAAGGTTAGAGTGCATAGTTGGGGTTAGGAGGAACTCTTTAGACCCTTGATTCGGGTTAAGGAAAAACTCCCCCAAAAACCTATAAATATTTTTTTTTTTTTTAATTAAAAAATTGAAGGAACCTCAGGAAGAGCAACAGAGGAGGGGTCCATCTCCTAGGAAGGATGGACATGCAATAGATTTCATGGGTACATAATACGCCAACATTGTACAATTACGGTAGGGACGACAAAATAAAAGATAAGGTTGAGTGACTTCAGGTGTCAACAAACAGATATGACCTTTGCCACATAACCTCCTCTCTGAAATCCAGAACCGGATGACACAGAAATAGAGATCTCACAAGAGATAGGCACACATCTGTGCTTTTGGGACAACAAACAAACATAGGGTCAGAGTACAGTATTCTCGTCGGCAGGGCAAACATAGACTATAGTATCGGCTTAATAAATTCATTGAGACTGGGACCGACCCTCCCAGATGGATAACAGTGTAATGCTTAACAGCAAAGTTAAGATGAAAAGCCAAGTTTGGATGTAAAGGCCCCAACAGTGTCATACTGTATCATAGGTTATTCTAGAGGAAGGCATGATAGGAAAAGGCCATGCGGCCAGCTCACTTCTTTTTAACTCATGATGACATGGCAGAGAGGAGCCGTGTATTCTGAGAGCGGAGAGCATCAGATGGAAAATTAAGTTTAACCCCTTGACGCCGATTGCTGCGAATTCGCATCATACCTGTTCCTTGCAGACTGCAAGCCAAGATAGCACATGGATTACCCCAATGCCTGTTGGTGCATATTCGTACCTAGGAACCTTTTGCAAGCCCTGGTTTCTCGTTTATGCCTGTTGTTGCTAATTTGCATCATACCTACACATACCTGAATTTATATCTTTTCTATGTTCTATAGACAAATTAACAATCTTCACTTAATTTAACATCAGCTTGAAAGCAAATGAAAACACAAATAATTTTTTTTATTTTTTGATTGTAAAAAAATTCAGGCGTTAAGGGGTTAAAGTTAAGACAGGTTGGCCTGCCTATTTACAAATGTGCAAGTGATCAATAGCACCTTAAAATCTGATCTGACAAGGAGCCAATAAAGGGAAACTAAAATTGGTGTAATTTGGTCAAATTTCTGAATGTGAAGATTCTAGCTGCAGTATTTTGAACAACTTGAATACTTTTAGTACTAGCATGTGGTAGACTTGATAAGACATTACAATAATCAAGTCTGGATGCTGTGTATCTCTGTGTCAGCCAAGGACATACCTCATTTGCAACGGTGAAAAAAATAGCTGTCTTGGAGATTTCTTTAATGTCTCAATCAAAAGACAGAGTTGGATCAAGCACCGAGATTCTAGGCTGTCAAACTTTGTGTGACCACAGTTTTTGAGAGTAACTGTTACTTGATCAAAGTGGTGTCTATGTCGAGCAGGGCCAATAACTAGCATCTCAGTTTTATCAGAATTTAGGAGCAGGCATATATAGCTGTGTATCATCAGCGTAACAGGTGAAATAGATTCTATGACTCTATAATTTGGCCAATAGGTGAAATATAGAGAGAGAAATTCAGAGGGCCAAAAACAGAGTCTCGAGGTACTCCATATTTCACTTTTTCACAATTTCTCTCTTACAAAGTCAAAGGGAACCAGCTGGTTGATGAGGTATTCTTTCTTTGTTTTAACTTTTTGAGAAGATTATTGTAATATTAATGTAAATGCTGTACAAAAACTCAGATGTGGGAGAAACATATTTTAATTTATTTACTTTAAGGTGTGGCTGAGGTTGTGGTGACTTTACTATTTGTTCATATCGGCCCCGGTGGAAACCTGAGTCAGAGTTGGAGAGAATGCATGGTAAAAACTGTTCCTTAGTCTGTAGGTACAACATTTCAGAGCTCTATAGTGTCTTCCAGAGGGCAGTAATGTAAACAGGTCGTGAAACAGGTGGGTACTGTCTTTAACAATCCTGCTGGCCCTGTTGTAACTGCAGGGACCTGAAGATATCTTCCGGTTATTTATTTTATTTTTTATTATTTCTTGTTCTGTGTTGACAACCCTCTGGAGAACCGCCCTGTCTGCCGCTGAACACATTCCATACCAGGCCGAGATGCAGTCATCAGGACGCTCTCCAATGAGCAGTGCTAGAAGGACTCCAGCAGTTTGGCAGAGAGGTTGTTCCTTCTCAGCGACCTAAGGAAGTACAGTCTCTGTTGGTCCTTTTTCACTAGGGGAGTGCAGTTTACAGTCCACTTGTGGTCCTCGCTGATCTGGGTACCCAGGAATTTAAAACTTGTGACCTTCTTTACATCTTCCCCTACTCTGAGTGGCAGGTGCTTCTCCTGTTGCCGTCTGAAGTCAATGACAAGCTCCCTTGTCTATTTGATGTTTAGCGACAGGTTGTTCGCTGCACACATGTGTCTCATTTCACAACTCCATTTCACAATCTCAACACATCTTAACAACTGAAAATCTTTAACACCTTCTTTTCTCTTTCTTTCCCTCTTATCCCACTTCCCCACTTTCTCCATTCCAATTGGCTCATTTAGACTCCATATAAATTAAACTACATTCTGTGTTTTTACTACTCGCGCCTGCTGCACTTCTGCGACACAGACAAACAAAGCATACCTGCAGCTCAGGTGGGTCTGGCTGTGTGCTCACAGACTGTCACTAAACAAGCTGCTATTTAAGTTACTGTGCATCATTTGTTCGCCAGTTGCTTTTAAAGGCATCATGTGGTCTTTGTTGCAGCACTGCAACAGTTATCTGACGTTTTAGCTAGGCTAGCTAGCTAGCTACAGTAATATCAACATCAATTAACCAGTGTTAACAGCTCTTTGAATCCTGGTCAATGAAAAGAAGCTAGCTGTTGTACCAGTACCAAATCTGATCCAAAAATGAGACTGGACAAAATTATTGTTTTTTTCATCTACTTGTGTGTTGACTAGGGTTGAGCTAATAGACGATCTAAATTAAAAATCTAAAGCAGGTTTTAATCACCAAGAACATTATTATTCACTAAAAGTTGCCTAAAAGACACTCTTTTTTTCCGTATTTTTGCTGCTGCTTGTGGGCTTGTTAATGACACAGCCTAACGTTGTAACTTGTAACGTCATAGGCAAGTTTTTTACCGAGTGAAGTCTGTGCGAGTGAACACATACACATAAGACAACCGCTAATTTTGCTAATTTTGGACCTTGTCAAAGAGCTAATGTTAGCAGCGACTGACTAGCCAGTAGCCAGCCACTCTGCTTGCTGCAACTGTGTTTTACAGAAGCCTAAAATGACACACGGCAAGTCAACATTGCCAGCGGCGAGGACAAAATTTAAACTATACTTTGCCGGAAAAGATTTTTGGAAGGCCCCTCTTGGCAACTGATTCAGAATCTTAGGAGATAAGAGTTGCGATTCCTACGTGAATCAATCACGGCCTCCCCCCACCCCTAATAAATAGAAGTGTTACCTGAGGCAAACGTCAGGGAAACCTGACAGATGTTGTGGATAAGATTATAATAAATGAAGTTAAAAAACAAGTTCATTTGATTTTTTTGTCATTTAAAGATACTGAACATCAAAACAAACATTAACTATCAGGAGCTTTATTTAAAAATATGCCACCTTTAAAAACCAAACATCAGCTTATCCTTCCATGCCCTTCTTTCCTCACTGCTCCCTCGTCTCTATCTCCTCTTTGTCTTGTCCTCTCTGTGTCAGCTGATGTTTATCTTATTATTGCTTTGGACCTCTGGGCTTGTGTGATCAACAGGTCTACAACACTGTGCAATCAGCTCTGTGCTTTATCGTGGAAAAAAAATAAAAGCTCCCCACATCATCCTCATTTCTTAAAATGCTGGTTTAGGTATTTGTCCTTGCTTGTACCACTTCTTAAATGTTATGTGTAAACATTACATGCTGATCACAGGCAGTACATTTGACCACATCATGACCATGATTATTAATTATGTATGTACATGTCTCAGTTTAAAGATTGTATTGCAGTGCCTTAGGATCCTTTCACCAGTAAGTTCAGAGAAAGTGTGTGTGTGTATATATATATATATATATATATATATATATATAAAGTTTGCCCATTTAGTTCAGGTCTTTTAGGTTGGTGTGAAAACTGTAAATTTACCTCTGGAATGGACGAAACATCTTCACAGGGACCAGTTGTTTCCAAGCAGACTCTTGTGCGATTTGTTTGGGATGAGAAAGCAGACCAACCAAAAGAATCTGTAAAGGTACATAGGTGACCCCTGTCAAGCCCAGGTCATAATAAACTGAAAGCCCACGTTTCACAGATGGCACACACTGCACAATACCTCATCATGAGGGAATCAAACTGGAAAACAACATATACCCTACTGCTATGAGAAGTGGAGACGATGGTTACACACTGTAACAGTCCAGCACAGAGCGGAGTAGAGCAGAGCAAACATCTCTCCACGAGCCCAGACGCATGAGGAGGAGCTCACAGTTAAAACACCACAAATCCAATCACTCTGACAAAACAGTAGGTCATAGAACACAGAGAGACATCCCGCAGATGGAAACAAATGAAAGATCAGGGGGGAGTTAATAGATAATTAGAATAGTTAGAATCATAATGAGAATACATTATGTTTCAAACATTTGAGGATATGAATAGAAAGTTTTGTTCTTGGCACTGCATTAATAACATTTCTTTTTGATTCAAAAAATCATTTCCTAATCAAAATTTTTCAAATTTCCAAATTTGCTTTATTTGCATGAATGTATAGCAACAATATTGCCAAAGCTACATATAAAGAATAGAAGGACAATTAATTTCACACTTGTTCTGAAATGAAATTGCAACACATTGTCACTCCTGATTTGTCACATATTGACGCTTGGTCAAGGCCCTTTGTCATTGCTTTTGAACGCCCCAGGTACCCGTTTAGCGTCATTTTTAGACATTTAAGGCTCCGCGGTCAAGTTAGCAACGCTTAACAACAACAACTATGCAATGTCCGGTACAGTTGGCCACAATAAATATGCAACATCCGGTTAGACTTTCAAAATAAAACGCTAGCATTTCGAAACATCGCCATTTTGAAACAGCGAGTTAATAAAGTTGCAAAACGTTCCAATTTAGTTAAGTTTAGGCATAAAAAGTACTTGGTTATGGTCAGTGCTTGAAGTGGAAAAAATAGGTGCCAGTACTTTCAAAAGTTGCTGACTGGGGCGTCACTTTGTGGTGTAAAGTCGTGGGGACAAAAGGGCTCAGATTAGGGGTGTGACAACACACTTGGGTCACGAGACTAAGATGAGAATTCATTTTAATAGTATCTTGAATAAATATTCAATGCTAAAATATATGAGTGGGGGAGTCTGGGGCTCCTCCACCAGAAGACTTGAGCATTAAACACTTAATTTCTGTATGAATTTCTGGTGGAAATGTCCCCAGCGTGCCCAATGAAAATGACACCTATCCGTCAATATTTTTAAGTGTCCCGCCCCATCCAGGCTGTGATTGGTCGGTTAACGAAAACTGACATTGACAAGCTACATTCAGCACACGGCTGCTTAAATGGCACCTGAGCTTCTCTTCTCCCTCGTCTCTCTCCCCCGACAAAGATTAGCAGGCAGACAAGAACGGAGACAGAGAACCTGATAAGGAGAGGGGAGAATAGAGGCCCGGCAGCTTGGGAGAAGTCCAGGTACGCCAAAGAGTAAAATGTCGAGGCGCTAGTACTGCGTACCAGACTTCAAGCGCTAGTTATGATTAGAAAAAGATCATGGTTTGGACTAAAATAACTACGTATGTCAGTTAACATGTAAATTAACACTTGCGTAACTTGCACAATTTACATAACAAATACAAATATGTAATGTTGATTTTTGTATTATACGGGACACGAACCCTGGTCTCCTCAAAATCCGGATTCTGGCCCTATTTCCGCCCCAACCACCATTTTACTCAGTCTTTTCCACTGCATTGAACTATGACGCTATAGGGATCCCCAGTGCGTTACAAACTGACGCCGATGGGTCTTGAACATGCATCCATATGTGACGAGTCAGGGAGTGAGAACAGGTTGGAAATTGGGTCACAGCCTCACTTTACTGTTCCTTTGCACAGACACAAACAAGCAGCGTGTGTCTATGTCTGGTGTGTCTGGAGATCATAGGAGCACACAGCTGTCCTTGTGATCTGTATTTTCAGCAGAGAGGAGGTCTTCTTTCAGGAAGTCAGACTCTGTGCACTCTGTCTACATCTACATAAAAAGCTTGTAAAACTTGTGTTGAGACTTTCCCAACCTGGTTTTCTGCAGTATCATCATCTGCCTTTGCTTAATTCTTGATCTGCATGGCAGAGTGGTGAGCATTTCTCACAGCAAACATCTGGGATCTTGATCTCAATCATGTCACCTTCCACAAAATCAGAGCCAGACACTGCATGGACAAAATCCACTAAGTTGTAAATTAGGGTTGAGCAAGTACTCAAGAGTCTGGTACAGATAATGATCTTTTGACTCGTCTTCTTCCTGTCCTGTTACTCGTGAAGGCATCAATATGCTATGTGCTTTCTTATGGCTGAGTTTTTAGGAACTGTTCACTTGCTTTGATAGCGGCAAAAAATATAAATAAATAAATACTTTGATAGCGGTGCTAAATAAATCTCAGTCATAACAGCAACAGTTACTCACATTATCACTTCCTCTTTAGTGGTTTTGCCTACAAAATAAAAGCATGATAAGCTTTACTGTAATGCTGTATTTGGAGTTGAACTGAGCTTTTACTTTCTGAACGACAAAAAAAAATCTGAACGACATTAAAAGAGTCTGTAGCCTGTTTGACACACCTCTGAAAGAGCCGTCAGAAAACGTGCTTCTCCTGAATGTTCTCTGCTTGGGGAACTGCAAAAGCGCCAGCATTTTGATGCGGATGCGGCTCAAACACTGAAACACAAACAGTGCAGCACATGCCGTGATCTGAGAAACATTCGCTGCAGAATCCATTTGTTGAAGAGAGAAACAAAAAACTGTCCTGAGAAGGGATCAAACCCTCAACTCTCACATGGTGAGTCCTGCACTTTACCCACTGAGCTAACCAAACATCATGTTGTCTAAAATAAAAGCATTGTTATGGATCCCGACACCCAGCCAGAATCAGAGGAACTGAACTAGGAACAAAAAATCCTTTTCCACATTCCTGTCTGCATTTTCACTGCATGAGGAACCATCAATATTTAGCAAATTAGACCTCTGTCTCATTTTCATTAATTCAGTCCTTGATTGAGGAAAAAAAAATACATTTGTGATACCACTTTCGTAGCTTTTTAAATCACCAGAGGAAGAAATGGATACTGAAAACTCCAGGACACCACAGTGTCTCCACAGTAGATGATCTGCTGAGTGTTTGATGGTTATTTATTTCTGCTTCAGAATGTAATCGACAATCAAGCAGCAAAATTGTATTTCTCTGATTCACTTCCTCTCGACTCTCGACTGCCTCTCCCTCTCTTGCTTGTCTCTCTGTCACTACCCAAAGCTCATGACAATAGGTGAGGTTTGGAATATAGATCAGCTGGTAATTTGAGAGCTCCAACTCCCTCTTCATCATAACAGCCCAGCATTAGTGTGGATGCTGCACCAATCTGCCTGACAATCTCACACTATGACACTACTATGACATTATAATGTGTAATCAGCAAACAGAGCTTGTGACATGGTGATATATTAGATCAACTAGATCTTCTGTCTCCCATGTTTAAAAAAAACAACAACAAATGGACAGAAATAGCTATTTTTCAACCATATGTTTTAGGAAAGGGAGTGATTTTGTGTGAGCGCAGAGCTGATGACACTCCAAAGTGAAATACGTGTCTGGAGATCTTGATAATGAAGTTAAAAATATAATTTCTGTTCTGAGGTGACCTCAGCTTGCCTAGAAATATTTGGAGTCCCTCTAGAGATTTCTTCTACTCCACCTTTCAAATCTGCATACCTTAACAATAGCCACTCCATTCTGCCAATTAAAGTTGCATTAGCCTAATCACCCAGAGAAACTACTCATCCATTCTTGCTTAGTTTGGGCATTTGATTAGCACAGGGACATCCTGGCAGCTCAGTGGATTAAAGGCATAAACAAATCATATATTCAGTGGTGGTGTCTGTTCTCATGTGATCCTCTCTCTAAATCTCAATCTCTCAAAAAGAAGACATTGCAAATTATCAGGACATCAGATTCTGTATTAGAATCTGATTTGGGTTCCCCAAAGAATAATTCCTCTATTTACAAATTGGGTCTTATTTTTGCAGTGTTGGCCATCAGTTCGGATAAAATTATACTAACCGAATCTACCTATCTAAAACTTTATTTGGAGAATAACAAAGTAAGTGCTCTTGAAATCCCCGCGACCCTGTACGCAGGATAAGCGGTTGACGACGGATGGATGATGCTCTTGAAATGTGGCTAATAATCTTTCATTGCATCGGAAAAACCATAGCATGTACAGTAGGTCAAAGTTAAATCAGGGAGTCAATCAGTAAATTGTGATGTTCAGAATTGATGGTGAAAATGTGTTCTCTTTTTGCGTTAGTGTTCTATTCAAGTTGTTATCTGGTTTTCAACTCGGTAAATCAATCCAGGGTTTCCAAATCCAGAAAGTTCAGATGACTAATTCAAATGACCAGTCGCATGGACAAGTCTACTGGCAACATTTTACAAACCAAGAGCAAACTGTAATATTAGACAAATACAACAGTCCAAGTAGCACAGCTGACACATACAGGAAGACAGAAAATCGTGAACAATGTGAATGCTTAGGCTAAATGATCAGGTGTAGCCTATAATATGAATGTATGAACGTTGATGTGATGTGTTCTTATAGTGTGTATGAAAATTTAAATCTTATTCTTTTAGCTTGGCTGAGTGTTGGCATTTCCACATTAAAAGCCTCGTGCACTGAATAAGTGGTTGTTCCAATTCACTTTTAAGAACTTCCTTTTATTGAACATGCTCCACACATTGTTCCAAATTAACTTCATAAAGCAACAAAATGAAAAATTCGGAAAATGACTGCACAGATTCAACTGCCCCAGAATCCATTGCATCTCTTCAGACTGCAAAATGGCGGACTGTGAGGCACCAGGAAGCAACAGAGAAATACAGTCTATGAATGAGTAATCATTCAAACTGTAATTTGTGGTGTATGTGGTCAAGTAATATTCAAATGATGGTGTTTGTATTCATAATAAATGTATTGTTGTTGTTAGAATTGCATGTAAAGTTACCACTTCACTGACCTGCTTGACAACTAATTTAGCATAGGTGTTAGCAAGTTAGCTAATAATTCCATAGTTATACCTATAACTAACGTTAATTACAAATATAGTTATACTTACAGCTGTAAGCCTGGACATTTGGTAGGGTTTAAGCACCAATACTACTTGGTTAGGTTTAGGAAAAGATCACGGTTTGGGTTAAAATAACTATGTTACGTATGTCAGCTAACTTACGTAAATTACATTACTTATGTAATTTATGCAACTTCAAAAACATTCAATGTGAACTTTTTGTTTTACATGGGAAACAAACACCGGCCCTGAAAGTCCAGTTTCTGGCCCACCCTTCCACTTCAAGCACCTCCTTACTTGGACATTTGTGTTAAATATCCTACACCTACCCTTAGCATTGAAAACTGACTGGGCTTTCCCCAGTGCATTGAACTATGACACTAAGGTGCTCCCCAGAGCTTGACAAACGCCAACGGGTCTTAACCATGCATCCATATGTGATGACTTGGGAATGAGAACGAGTTGAGAGAGTTGGACGTGGAAAGGTAATATAGTGTACACATTAATAAAAAGTAGATGTGAAGGACTTTTTTTGGTACAAGAGGGAGAGAGGGAAGCATTAAAAAATAATGGCTTTCCAGAATCACATTGAAATGATGAGTGTACCTGCATCCTTTGCGTGTCGTCTTTTCATTATTTGTTTGAAAAGCATGGCGCTCAACACCTCCTGTCTACTCCACTGCAGTAATTCTAAATACCTTAACAAAAGGAGCTCCCTCCTGCCAATTAAAAACACATTAGCCTAATCACCCAGTAAAAACTACTCATCCATTATTGCTCACTTTCTCACTTTGTAAATTTTATCGGTGCATTTCACCAGAGAAATGGCTCCGCTTCACTGCGAGGGCCCCGCAAGTCATTAGCGCGGCTGCGTGAGCATTAATGGATATGGCTGAAAATGTGTTGACAAATCAAATCACACATGCTGATAACCGGGCATTACAAGCTACAAAATCTATGTTTCTTGTTAAATTGGGATAATTTTTTGGGGTGGGAGGCAAGATCAGATATAAAGTTTACAGTAATTGCTTGCATGTATCAGAGGGAGAGATACTGTGTGTAGCCTGTTGTGTTTCTTCCACTTTCTCAGTCTGTCACATGCACTGGTGATGTTTTGATAGAGTGTGTGTGTGTGTGTGTGTGTGTGTGTGTGCGTGTGTGTGTGCGTGTTTTATCACAGCATAATGCTCAGGACTTTGCTGCGCACACACAGTTCCAGATTTGGGAGACAGATTTAATTATTTGTAATAAAAATAGATTGCCATCTTTCTTTTGGCAATAAGTGTAATATAATATGGCCTTTTTTTATATTTTATGTTTTTTTTGTCCAATTTGGCTGCTCCTGCATTACATTTCAAATCCAATATTAAAAACTGATCTATAATCTACAGTAGCAGTCTTTTAAACTGCTCAGGGTATTTTGAGATATGTGCTGTGTTGGAGTGTAGTACCAGGCATGGATATAATCAAAAGGGAAATACTGAGCAGTGGCTTGTGTCTTCAGCAATTGTTCTATAAAACAAAACAAAATAAGACAACCCAAAAATAATGTGATTATTTCTGACATCACTGCTAGCAGTTGAAGTGAAAAATACAAATGATTTTGGACGACTAAAAGACGTGTTCTGTGACTGTGGCTAATAAGACCTTATTATCTGAGGGTGAGCTAACAAAAGACGCAAAAGAGGGCAATATAAGTAAATATAATACAAACAATAAAATGTATAATATAATGTACAACCACCTGTAATCACATGACCAATATTCTACACTTGGGGTCACCTAATGACAACTAAATCATCTCAGTGATAACTGAGAAACTCCAGTCACTTATGAAAGCCTTGAGAAGTGACTGAAAACCTTTTTTGGTCAAACCCGTGAAGGCAGGCTGTCCCACTTTGACAGGAACAAACAAATAGGAGAGTGAATGAGGTGGTGAGCAAGCACAGTCTGCAATCATCTATACATTCCACAGAGAGGTCTAACCAGCTGAATAAGTACAAACTGGGCTTTAACCTCTAATTTATTGTTAATGATAAAGATGCTTGTTTTTGTGGGGGCTGTTTTGGTTGGTTTTTATAGATAAACAGTGAATAGGATAAAGAGCAGTGAAACAACTTTCAGCAATATTTGAACACAGGAATGATAAAAAAGCAGCAAATGGAATGGATGGGTATTTAAAATAACATGGAAACAAGAAGTGATGGAACAACTGAGCCTGTAGAGTTATTTGTAGGAAGAGAGGCTGCTGTTGAACTGGAACTGACAGATGCCACACCTGGGAGACTCAAACAGACTGAGTCCCTCCAGTGTCAGGTTTTACATCTAATCTAACTGCTTTTCTAGGAAAGTCACCCTAAGTGTTGTAGTACATCATCCAGTTGTAGTCTTTATTGTTTTTATTCATCTTCTGCCATTTCCTGCTGCGCTTTTATTTTGCACTGGTTAAATTACTTTTACCCAGACTTTTATTGATTCAGCTTTGGTTTAGTTGTTTGCCTTTGTGCTTTGGCCTGCATTTATTAGCTCAGTTGTATTTATCTTTAAAATGCTTTGTAAGTCAAAGTTTGTGTGGGAGTGCTGTTTAAATTTTATATATATACACACATTTGATGTGTGTCACATGTCTCTGAATACAGCACAAAAGGTGCAGCCTCTGATTGTTGCCCAGTGAGCCAGACAGCACATAATATTGATAAAGTGCTGAGTATAATACTGTGTAATATTGATAATTAACATGTTGATAGCATGTTATTTAATCATTACACATAAATAATTAATCACTCAACTGGTCAGTTTGAACAAACAGTTGTATTTGCGGTTTATTTCTGCTGCCATACTTAACTCGTATTTCATTGGTTGAGATACAACATTGATATATTTTTAATTTGTGATTTATTGAAAATAGAGGGGAAATTTTATTTATTATTTATTAGGGTTAAGACCCAAATTATTTTTATTTTACCAGGATGTCTCATTGAGATCAAAAATCTCTTTTACAAGAGAGACCTGGCCATGGTAGTAGCCATACATAAACGTAACATATTAAAATGCTATCTATTCAAACACATTGGCCTCTCAAGAAAAACAACTAAATGTGTCTTTCACCCCATTCTTTGATGCTGTTAAATTTATCAATTGATATACACATTTCTAATTTCATTTATTTATTTTTTTTATTTTTATATCTTTTGCAAATTATTCCATGCCCTGGGTGCATAGTATGAAAATGCAGTTTTCCCCAGATCTGTCAAAACCCTGGGTACATTAAAAAGCAACCACTTGGATGAGCGTAGCTGGTAACTAACAGAATTGAGTCAGAGAATAGTACAGAGGTAAGCTGGAAGTTTGGCTTTATATATAAAAATATACCAGTGCAGTTGACTGAGGGTGGTCAGTGATGTCCAACCCACCAGATCAAGAATGCAATAGTGATTGAGGGACTTTGTATTTGTAATAAAGCAGAGAGATGCATGAATGTATTTGACATTTGGAGTTGTATAAAGGTTTATAGGCAGGCAGCTTCAGATACAGGTAGGCAGGCTAAGACAATTTTCATGGACCGGCAGGCAATGAACGTAGCTGGGATGGTAAATGAACAGAGAGGCGTAAGAGGGAATGAGATGCAGGTGACGAAGTCGGAATGGAAGGCCAGGCAACTGCATGAGAAAGTAGGGAAAGTTCAAAGGTATGTGGTGGATTGGATGGAAAATGGCAACGATGGGGCATGGGGAATAGGGAATGTGGCTGGAGAGGAGGGACAAAGAGCTAATACATACTGGTCTAATCCATTCTGCCTCTGTTTGCAGATTTGCATTGAGGGAACACTAAATGTCTATCCCAAATGATAATCTTATAACGTTGTATTACAAACTGTTTACATGATGACACATCCAGCAGCTACAGGGGAACTTTAGCAAACATTTGGATTTGTGTTTCTTGTCACCTGGTAAATGTCCTCTTTTTGCTCTGTTTTTGGTCTCCACCAACTCCTGAGGGCTTTGGCTCTTTAGCTGGTAAATACTCCACTATATTTACCAGCTAGCTGCTAACTGTGTCTGTCTGCTGTCTGGTGCTCAACTGGTAGCCTAGCGCACAGTAGGCTTTTAGAGCTTTTTCCATGAAAATAGCTGCCTGCTGTAAACAATGATGATAGAAGCAGAGATTTGGGTCTGGAAAAGCCCCCCAAAAAATTAACTGAAAGACAATGAAACAACAGACTCTAGTGATAAGTCTCTCTGGGGGTTATCACTAAAAGTGACACCATTTATATTAAATATAGTCAGTCCTTTGTTAATATAGAACATATAGATGATTGGAGATATACCTTCTGTCCTGCTATTTTGTTAAATATTGTTTTGGTCATGCACTTATACAGTTATTATCTTACACTCCTTTTTCACGTTAGGTTGAAATAACAGAATGTGTTGTCACCTTTTCAGACATTTAAACATTTTAATCCACAAAAGGAGACTCCACAGGTTTTACACATCAAAGTGTGCTTTCAGGTGTTGGGGATTACTGCTGCAAATGTGAAAAAAAGTTGTATAAAGCCTTTTGTGGCTCCAGAGAGAGCTGCGTGAAGTCTGATAAATTAGTCAGCGTTGGTTGGGGCTGAAGACTGTAAGAAAGAAATAAACTTACCAGATATCTGCAGCCCATTCCTCATCTCTGCTTGAGGCTAGCGGTACAAGACTAAATTAGCAGATACTAGCATAACAAATGTCTGACCGTGAGAGTTGCATTGTGATTAATGTAAATGGTGATTAGTTCTGGTTGATTTAGCAACACCCATAGTTGCTGGTGACACCAGCAGAATTGGGGTAGCCAACTTTTTCTGAGCAGTTATGAAAATACAGGAGAGCAACTAGTGTATCTGTTTATAGAGCAGCCAAACATGTTTTCATTTTAAAGTCAGCCAGTAATCGCCCTTTTCCAAGTAATTTTCCAAACACCAGCCAGACACGGTGAAGTTGGTTTCCTTTATTGAGTAACTGGAGGTGTGCAGTCGGTCACCTGCAGCTCTTGATCTAACAGCTCACTGTCTGTTCAGCTACTCCCTGCAATACTGATCTGTAGACAGTAAATCTTGAAAATGACTGTTTTCTTATTTCGTAGATGCATTTAAACAATTGTCGTCACTAACCTCTGTGGCAAACACATTTTGTTTCCCATGACTACTCCACAATAAATGTCACTCAGTATTTTGCCAGTTGTTTTTTAATTTGAAGCAGCAGCAGTAGGAAATTTGCAGCAAATTAATACAGTTTTGATGCAGTGTTAGGCAAGACAGCGAGGCTATCAATGGGAGAAAATAGTAACAGCAGTAATCCCACTTCTTTTTTGATAAGTATGACAGGGTGTGCTCCATTTCTTACAGCTAGGGCACAATCTGGCAAGAAGTGATGACGAGCGGTGAGGGAGGGGCGTATAACATTTGCCGGCTGGAGAAGACGTCACTTTAAACAAAGCATGGATCTGTCAGAGCAGTCAAGGTTTATTGTGTCATTAATTGTTGATGAGATAACATTGCCACAGAGAAGAAATTATAGCACCTGCTGCTTGCTCTGCTGCATGTAAAGTACATTTAATGGTATTTGCTCATTCTGCTATTTAGGGCTAAGACTGTAAACGCAATTTAGGAATATTTGGGACATACAAGTCAAAGTGTTTGGAATGATTTTCTACAATGAAGCCTACCTCATAATAACCCTACTCTTCTGCAGGCAACATGAGGATCACAACAGGGTCACAAATTACTGGGAAAATATGGTGCCATCATTTTCAGAGGGCTTGTTCCACATTCAGGCTTTCCAGTAGTACCTTTTAATACAAGCTAAACGATGCTCAAGGTGGATGAAAAGCCATCACAGCAGAAAAGCAACTTGCTATTCCATGCAGGTGTCTGAGTTCCAGAGACACCATCATACAGCCCAGTCGGCTCTTTGATGGGACCAAGTCATCAATTGTCAGAATACGACACAAAGTCTGCAGTTCTGTTTTAGATTGCCTCCTTGATCACATGGCCAGAGCCTCTGCAACTACAACTACAACATTCAATTCAAGAGGCATTCAATATTATGGGAGATCCCAGATGTCCGGGAGTTGTAGGACGCATTGATTGAAGTCATATCCCCATCCCAAGTGCAGATGAGAGAAAATATTTCAGCAGGAAGCACAATGTCATCCTCCCTGTCATCCACAAAAAGCAAGCAGAGAAAACCTGCTATTATTTGATGTCAGTGTGTGTTGCCCTGGTCACATGAATCATGCCAATGCATTCCACAAGTCCAGTCTGTATAACAGGAACTTTTAGTTGTTTCTAACAGGGAGAGGAGACACTGCATATCCAGTGCGACCCTGGCTCCTCACACCATACAGGGATCATGGATATCAGTCCCTAGCACAGGTCAGTTACAACATTGCACCTGCATCAAAGCTGCAGGTCATCGAGCGAGCCTTTGGTCTGTTGAACAAAAGGTTCCCGAGATTGCTGTTGGGCATTTTAGTGCCTTATTGGTATTTTATTCATAAACATCTTTTGTCGATTTGTTAAGACATATCTTTTGACATTTGAAATGAGTTTTTCCCCCTCATATTCACAATGAAACGACAAGTCAAGTTGTCTCAGTGTAAGTTGTCTGTAATTCTCAACCTGCTGTACCTAGTGTGTAGTTTAAATTATTCTACTTACTACGACTGGTGCCTACCTGCCTAATGGTAAATTCGGCCCCTGACGACTACCACTAGGACTAATATACTAATAAAGGTATCAAATACTACAATTTTATTATTTTACCCATACTGTTATGTTGTAGTGGTATACTAATGTAATATCCTCATCGTAATTACTCATCTAGGCTGAGAATGATCCTGCTGTTGACAGAGATAGCCAGGGCCAGAAGTCAGTGCCTGGTTCATTTATTTTTATTTATTGTACATTTATTTATTGAAAGGTGTATATAGTTTTTGAAACGTATTTTTATTTAGGGCTGACCCCGCATAGTCGAAGGTTCGATGCTTCGATGGGCAGAGCCTGATTCGACTGTCAATCTCACAGTCGGAGCTTCGCAGCCAAACGAGGATCATGCCATTTTGGCGATATGGAGGTGCTCAACGTCTGATTTTACATAGAACTACCAGTTTTCTCCCAATAACTTAATATACTGCCTATTACAATATAAATTTCAACATAAAATGCTGTAAATACACACGTGAAAAGAATAAAGTTTTTAATAAATGTTTGAAAAAATGCATGAATAAATCCAAAATTACCCTTAAAGAAAGGGGTCAGTGGGTATAATGTGTAGGCATAGCGTGTACGTGTGTTTAGCCCTGCAGTCTATGATGTACTCTATAGTTGCAGAGAGATGGAGTCCCAGCCTTACCGCTGTTGTTCCGAGTTATCTGGGCTATAGAATTGTTGGGGTTGTCATATTTACAATAACAGAACTTACTAGTATTTTTTCACCCTTGAACCACATCTTCATCCTTCTTCTTCATACGTATTCAAAGTGGTGACGAAATGCGCTCTGTAGAGCAGTTTGTCCTTTTGAGCTTCTGTAGAAACGTGGCGGCGCAACATGGTGACTTCCATGTAAGGGGACCTGTGGTCTATGTAGATGGAAATGGCTCATTCTAAGGTAATAAAAACATAACGGGTCATTATGTAAGGTCTTTATACACAACAGAAAACATAGTCATGTGTATTATATTGCATTTCTGTCAAGAGATCCTAAATATTACACAATGAATCTTTAACTATGAATGAACACAATAATCCAATTTACCATTTTTAGATAATTAGAAAACATTGTTTCTCTGAAAAGTTAAAAAGTGTCATGTCTGAGATGCTTGTACTAGCCTCGAGCCTAAATTTTCTTCATCATAATTACTTTGTACTTTGTTCCAAAGCTCCTCCATTAAAGCTGAGTGTGCAGCAAAGCAATAAACCAAGTGAGCCATAATGTAAATGAGCAATTAAAATGTAATATACTGTAGTACGAATTGTATTTTTATTTTGACAAAACATTTAAAGATATGCATTTTCACTGCCATCATTATGAACTCATCAGGCGTGTGTCAGGCTGTTGAAGTTTGTATAACATTTGAGGGTCATTAGCACACAGTCGGCGACCATATTCAAATGCCAAAAGCGTGCTTTGCAGGTCTCTGGCCAAATGAGAACAATGCTACATTATTTTAATTGGATAGACAGCCACATACTATGGTGGCTGCGGGCAATGACGTGAAATCTTCAATTGGCTGCCAATTATATAGCAGAAAACAGAATATAGGCAACATACAGTAGTTGTTAATGTAAAGCTGGGCATTCAATGTGTTAAACAGACACACTGACTTTATTAATCAATTTAGTATTGCATTGTTGCTTCGCGTAAAGACTTACCCTGTTATGTTTCTATCAGCCATCTGCTCGAGGTAGGCGTACAGGCCGCTTTTGTCACTAGAATTGAAATAATAAAGAAAATTGAATTAAAATGTGCTCTCTGGACCCTAAAAGCTGGCCCATGTGTTAATTCTGTTATTCCCTTCTTACAGCTGACATCCAGCCTTCATCACTTTCGGTTCGCACCTTCAACACCTCCATAGCCAGTTGACCACACCACATCTGTGTACTGCTTTTATTGCTGATGTGTTTGATTTACACACCCTCACATTTGGTGAGTCTGTCTGTGACACACTTAGACTGCTAAAACAAACATTCATTCTAAGCAGCTGCTTATGGCTCTAGCTGTGTCCTAATTCAAGGGCCGCACCCTTAAGCTTAGCCTTCTGGATTGTAAAATACTGAGAGCTGCTGCTGATGCAGTGGCTGTGTCTATATTTGGGCCAAAGAAGGATCCATTTAGAGGAGCCCTTAAAATGGGCTTTGTTGATCTGTTATGACACTCCTCATCATAGGTTGCATATGCGTATACAGTCTGTCTGTATGTGTTGTGAGCAGTTCAACAAGCTAAGACTGTTAAATAACAATGTTTTTAGAGTCCTGAAGAGGTGGAACATTCAGTATTCCAAAAAAACAGCAATAAGACATAAGTATTTGACTGTATTGTTGATCATCACACAACCCCTCAGATTGATCATGCACTCCAACCACTGTGTCCAACATAGTATCTTGAAATGTGCACTGTTGCATGGCTCTAATTTAGAGTAATTTCAACAAATACTCTAACTAAGGACTGGGGTTTGGTAAGCTCATTGGTCCCCGATGTGGAAGGAGAAAATCCATAACCATCCTCTAATATTTGCTTTATAACTTCAAAATTACTCAATCATTTCTTTTTACAACTCACTGGTATATATGCAACTGCTGCTGAAGTGTCACAAGTAGACTTTGTTTAAATGGGTTGCAAGCTAAAGCGGTTGGAAGCAGCTGTTGAAGATTGCTGGAATAAAATGATAAAATATCTCGATTTGTCAGGTATTTAGTTTGCCAAGTTAGCCAAAAACAGCTCCTATCAGTTTCTGAATTCATATTCCACAAAAATGTACTAAATCACCATATACTATATATCAATATTGGTATATAAAGTCACTTATTCCATGTTAATAATATTGCTCTTTTTTGACATACAGCACCGTGCCTTAACAATTAGTTTCTCAATCTCTTTCTCAAACAGCTACTAAAAAACTGACAAGAACACAATTAGGCCAGCTAAAGACAAAGGGTGAACTAATGTATATACAGGCCTTAAAATGAGCATTTTAAATATGGACCCAATCACCTGCAAACAATGTTTGCACAAGCTGTGTAGCATTTCAGTCGAGCATTAGTTTCAGTCGTACGTCTGAGGATGCTTTCAGGCACAGTATTGAGTGTAGGTTGGCAGTGTATATATATATATATATATATATATATATATATATATACTGTGTGTGTGTGTGTGTGTGTGTGTGTGTGTGTGTATATATATGACAAAACAAAAAAAAAACATACACAAAGAATCTGCAAAACCACATTACCCTTTCCTGTGATGTTATTTGTTTTCTACTCTGAAAAACTGATTTGTTGGGCACACTGACACAGCCAGCACACTACAAATCTGTCTTCTGTAACAACTGAAAGAGTAGAGAGTGTCAAACTCAGGTCAACAGTTTTGAAACCTGTCCTGTCATTTTTGATCGATAGGGCCTTGGGTGAAGATGGAATTTGGTATTTTTACATTGACTGACACACACACACACACACACACACACACACACACACACACACACACACACACACACACACACACACACACACACACACACACACACACACACACATTTGGTTGAGCAACTGTCTCAGTGTAAGAAGCTGGTCCCAGAGATGATGCTCCAAAAACAAGCCCTCTCTCTTGTTCTGTTATAAACTGATGCTGTGATGTACAACTACCCACTGCTTGGGTATCTCTCCCTCTCTCTTTATCTGTGTCTGTTTCTTTGTTGCATGCCTCTTCCTCAACGTCTGTGTTGCACTCAATTAAATTCAAATTCAAATTAGCTTTATTGGCATGAATGTGTAACAACAATATTGCCAAAGCATCATACATACAACATAAGAACAATCAACCCCATACATTTTATTAAACAAGTAATTAAAGCGTAAAGTAATCAAAGCGTATGTGTGTTTGTGTTAAAAAAAAATTTTAATTAAAAATTAAAATAAAATACAATAAATAAAACAGTAAGCGTGTGTGTGTGTGTGTGTTCAAAAAAATAAAAAAAGTAAAACAGTAAGCGTGTGTGCGTGTGTTAAAAAAATATATATTAAAAATTAAAATAAAATAAAATGGTAAGTGTGTGTGTGTTTGTGTGTGTGTGTATATATATTAATAGACTTTTTTTTTTAAATGTTTAATATTTTTTAATCAATTAATTAAAAAATAATAAACATATTTTTAAAAATCCACGAGGGTTAAATGCAATATGAGTTTATTGTACATCCAAATACACTTGTGAATACTTGTGAATCCAAGCTGTGAGTTTTTTGAATTTGCATCTAAGAGAATGTAAACAGCAGAAACAACACTGATTATAATATCGTTCTCATCTCCACAAAAAAAGGTCTTCAATTGGGCAACAGTGTCCATCGACTTTGCCTGCATTTGTGCATTAAACATCGTCAATGTAAACACAGAGTCCATCTCGTCTTATCTTACCAATGTATGTTATAGGTAATATGTGTATCAGCAATAAAGCTGAAAAAAGAAAAAAAAACAGATGATAACTTTGTGGCTTACCTGGCTTCACACAAGGTGTCACAAAGCAGGTTTTCAAAATGCTGTGGGAGACTGTACGTTCAGCCAATTATGGCTACCTTGAACAATAAAGGCTATCTAATCATTCAGTTCAGCATTTTGGGAAATATACTTATTCTCTCTCATCCCTCTGTGCTAAACCAGAACCAGCACAAGATTAGCATAGCTTACCATAACATGAAAGCTAGCAGCAGGTGAACAGCTAGCCTAACTCTTACCAACAGTAGTAAAAACAAATGCTAATAAATGTTGGCTGACCAGTGACTTCCTGGACTGCCTGGCAACAATACTTTACTTTTAAGCAGAGCCAGGCTTGCGGTTTTCACCTGTTACAAGCCTAAATGCTAAAATAAGATAATCCCTCGCTAACTCTAGCTTCATATTCAGCATACAAACATGAGAGTGGTATAAATCTTCAGGACAGGGCCAAGACCTGTGCTCTTGTTTGGGTTTAAGGACTTGTTGCAAAAGACACACCTCTTCTTCTTATGATTGCAGGCAAACTAGAGGCAAGTGGCTAAAGCTGGGAGCTAGATGGCAAATGCAATTCAAGTGTTAATGCGGGAACAGACTACTAAAATGCACTGTTAAATTACACCAGTAATCAGCTGATTTTATCCTGTGTTGATGATTCAAATCCCTCATATGAAGTGTGTACAAATGGTGTCCCATTTTGTACAAGAAACATGTGTATCCACTAATATGCATGTGCGTCCAGTGCATGGCATTTGTTCATGCTACATGCACTGGACGTGATCAACTACGGACCAGATAGATTAAAACACAAATAAACAAACTGATAAACTGGATGAATGTGTATAGAATCTGTACTTGGTGTCTCTCTCTCACTGTACACCACTCTCAGCTCACTGTAATGCCCTGTCGTAAAACAAAAGCTGATTTTATTGCTGTCATTGTGCTATATTTGGCTTCTAGTCATCCCCCCCACCCTCTGCGTTTCTCTCTGCATTGCAGTAGCAGCATGTCAGGCTGGTCGTCATAATGAATCCATTTAGAGCTGGAGTGATTAAGTCTGCCTTCTGCTCTGTTCTGCACATCTATCAAAGCGGTGTCAGACTCATTTTGTCAATTAATAATCCCCATATTAGAGCCTCTGTGAGTGTGTGTGTGTGTGTGTCAGAAAGCATGTGTGAGTTTACTCTCTTAAGCCTGCATGTTAAGAGTGTAACATTCGGGCTTTTTAGGTGGAGTATTAACAGTATTATTTTTTCACCACACTTTCTACCTCTATATTTTAAACTCTGCTGTTGTTTTATTTTTTCTGATTTGCAGCTTAATGGCCTCTAGTTTGGATGACAATTACTGTGGATTGCAACAGCATTCTCCACTGCTAAATAAAAGGAGGCTGAAAGCTCCCAGGCGATTTAAAAGATATTTCATGTTTAATAGGATTTATGTCTGAAGGCTCAGTTCTTCAGTGAAGGCCAGTGTAATTAAATTTATGACCCTGTTCATGTAATATTACGCATTATTATTAGTTTAAGTAGTGTAATTAGTACAACCGTTTAATTTTATTCTGAGCAAACCTCAAGCCTATAGCGGCGTTATATGATTGAAGGATGAAAAAAAAAGCTTTGACCGCTCATTGATGGCGGGGGGGCAAACTTCCAATTAATAGGAAATGAGCTGAAAGTAAAAGTATCACAGGCAAATATAACAGACTCTTTGCAGTCCTTTCATATTAAGGAAGTTGACCAAGAGAAAGTTGCTAAAATCATTAACAAATTCAATAATTCAAAGGCAAAGGATTGGTTTGGGTTGGATATTGCTTTTATTAAAACACACAGCTCCACTCTGATTAAAACAATAACACATCTGATAAACCTTTCCATTAGAGTTGGTAAGTTTCCACAAACCTAGAAAACAGCGGTCATAATGCCAATTTTGAAGGCTGGTGCACCAGACCAAGTAAACAATTATAGACCAATCTCTATCCTACCAGTTCTCTCAAAGATTCTGTAAAAAATTTCGCATAACAACTGGTTGACTACTGTGGTGTATAATATATGTGCATTTGACGCATAACAGTTTAACATAGCACTGTAGCAGCTGGATAGAGGATTAGTGACCTTTTAAGGGGAGAGCAGAGGTTAGTAGTTAGGTGGAGACTCAGACCCTTATATGGTGTCTAACAGATACCTAAACATGTCCTATATAAGCTATGTTTGATGTACAGAGAGACAGAGTGGTCATCGGGCTGGGTCACTCTCCAAGCTGCTGCAGAGCTTGTAATTGATGCTGAACTCCTTGATGTAATAAACTTTTATGATCAAGAACAGTGTCAAGCGGATTTCTTCTCAACACATCATCGCAGCATTATTGTTCGGACACCACACTACCATGAAAATAAATAAGCTGTGTGTAAAAATCAATGCAGAATATTCAACCCCGTGACAATCTACAAGGGGAATTCCACAAGGCTCGATTTTGGGGCTTCTGCTCTTCAGCCTATACATAAACGACTTACCATCATGTTGTAAAAAAGCTGGATGTCAGATGTATGCTGATGACACAATTATCTGTGTAACAGCCAAAACCCCTTGTGTAGCAGCAGAGATATTAACAAGCGAAATGGAGGGAGTATCTCTATGGCTTAAAAACAATCACTTAACTCTGAATCTGAAAAAGACTGTGTCAGTATGTTTTTCCATGAGAAGGAAAGCAAAAGAAAAGCTTATAATTAGAAGAAATAAAGAAGAAATAGAGGAAGTCAGTGATTTTAAATCCCTAGGTGTCATTTTGGACCTGAATTTAAATTTTATAAACATGTTAAAAAACTATGCAAAACTGTAAGGCTTCACAGTCAACTGTTAACACATTATATCACTATATAAACAAGCACTGAAAATAATGGATCAAAAACTGTTCTGTTCTGTTTTATCAAATTGATTTTTAAATGTGTGAATAATCTTGCTCCAGCTGTACTTTGTCCATCCATCCATCCATCCATCGTCAACCGTTTATCCTGTGTACAGGGTCGCGGGGCTGTAGTTTGTCCATATGTGACAAAAACAAATACTAATAGAATCGCCAGTAGGGGATCAGCAAATGGCAACTGCAAGGTGGCACAGTGCAAAACCACTGTCGGTCAGTCATTCTCTGTAAAAGGGATACATTTTTTGGAATGCCCTACGAACAGAAATAAAAACACAAACATATCTGAAAACATTTAATGAAAAGGTGACACACTGGCTGAAACAAAACCAAATCTGTGATCACTGATCATGCCTTGTGCAAACGCACTTATAAATGTCCATATGGATATAGAGATGCAGAGAGGCACACACACACACACACACACACACACACGTGTATATATGACAGGGGTTGCAAATAAGCTTCAGCTAGAAACCCTATATGCAACACATCTGTTCAAGTTACTGTAACCTGTTACAATGTGTCTCTTTTGCATTGTTCCTGACAAACAAAAAAATAAACATGGCTGAGGTCATTTGCTATTTTGATTTTACATTTACGTTTGCATTGATTCATTTAGCTTTATTCATTTTAAGACCTGTTTGGTATAAAACCCATTTCACCGTATTGGTCCGAATATAAGACAATCCTGATTATAAGACAACCCCCCCTTTTTCAAGACTCATTTTTGGAAAAACTTTCTGAAGACCAAAGAAAATAATTTCATTTGAAAATAATTCTAGTAAAAATACACACTGAATAAAATAAAACAAGGTAGGCTGTTGTTTTTAACATCTTTAATTAAAATAACATTATCAATATCTTTTTAAATGAAATGGTCACATTTAAATTACTGCTAAATAAAATATACATTGTAGAAATGTTAGAAACAACAACCTACCTTGGCATCATAACTCCTGCTCAGCTATTTTTGAGCCACTTTGTCCTGTGAGCGCCCATGTTGTGGGTGTAGATTGCCATTTAGTCCTAGACCCAAAAGAAGCTGTTGACTACCTGTCTGAAACTGTCGCGAGGCCATCACTTAGATCATTTATCTAGAGCAAGACTCACCACTCTCTTGGTGTTTTCGAGCAACAAAAATAGCCCACTGTCCATTTTTTTAAACCATCCAAGTTGTACAGAAAGGTGTGTCAGCTTTCACTAACCCATCTTTGGGTGGGCGCTAATTACTACAGACACTGACATTCAGAGAGCATATTAACCGGACAACAGCCAAGATTTTGTTTCACCAGTAGTTATTATGTACTACAGTATTTCCAGCCTCCTTATTTTGATCTAAAAAAGATTAATGATTCAGTCCTATCAAACGAGAGAAAAATCCTCAAGTGAAAGCAACAATGCTTGCATTTTTAGCACTGATGATCTTTTTCTAAATAATTGATCGTAATAGCCTACACACTATTAAATCTTGTTTGAATTAATCAAATGAATTCACAATATATTATCGTGTCACATCGTAGGCATCTGCTGCCCTCTGCTAGGCATGCTATTATGTACTTTTTGCCTCATGTAGTGTTGCTTTCCAGTCAACTAGGAAAAAAATAAGGCTGGAAAACACAGTTTTTTAACAGAGACGTAACTTTCCCTGTAGAGTAATCATCTTGTGACTGCCCAGATTAATGATGGAAACCTTTGGGGGAGTGGGCTGGGGGCCACCTCTATGGCATTAGTTTGTGAACATACAAATCAATATACATGTTGTGCCGCTGCGGTTTATTCTGCATTATGTACAGATCATGCGATTAAAACACTTGGCCAGGGGGCAACAGAGGAAAAAACAAAGCCGAAAGCCAAAAAAAGATGTTCAACTTCCCTGGATTTGAATTCACTTGATCTGACGCTGATCCAGGTGCTGTGCATGTTGCATGTATTTGAACATTATGTTTTGATAGTGAAGCTTAAATGGCTGTTCATTAATATATGTGCAACACCTACTTTTGCAGGGGCTGTGTAATGAAATTATGGTAAAAATAAAAAGACTGATTCCAGCTCAGTATAATGGAACATATGTTCCAATTAATGATATCTCTAAGGTGGGTGTGAAGCAAAGTAATGCGGTCATGACTGAATGGCCTCCTCAGCTCATCCTGTATTCTCTGGATAAATCACATCGTTATGCAAAACCACGTGACTTCATGGTGAACTCTCTTGTTATATTAAGAGTGAAATGCGTAACACAAAGGCACGCAGTGACTGAGGATGAGGTTTTTACATGTCTGTTTAAAATGGCTTTGTACAGCACTCTGGTTTTAAAATAAGCCGTGTGTGTGTTCCACAAGAGGCCCCATGTTAACAACACTTCAGTTGTAAATCCCTCCTCTCCTGTGTGTGTGCTTTTCCATGCATGAGTGAGGGTGTGTGAGTCTGTCAATATGTGTGTGTGTGTATGTGTGCTCTCCATGTTCAGAACAGCTCCGTTATATATTCCTGTTCTCCTGGGTGTGTGTGCAACAGGGCGAGGCTTTGTTGCCTGACAGGCAACATACGGACGGAAAACGCTACTCCAAGATGTCTGTCATTTCCTCCCAGCCACCATGCTCTCCTGGGACAGCAAGTAACCACCCTGCTTTCCGTTTCTTTTTCTTTCGCCCTCTACTGTACCTACTGATGTTTTTCTTGACTCCGTCCTGTTTCAGTGCAAAATTGGTCTGTACACGAAGAGTAAAATAATTAGTTGGAAGTAATTCTCAGATTAGCACAGCGCAAAGTTGGGGACATGGACAATTTGTGAATATGTGCAGTGAATAAATGCATATTATGACCATAATTTAGAGTGAAAAGAAGTGAAACTGAGAGTTTGACTTTGTGGAAAATGTTGTTTTACCCAGAGTCAGATGAAAATATCTGTATCAGTTCCATGATGTTATCTGAGTGCGTTTAATACAGTTTAATACAGTTTAATACATGTTTGGCCTACCTTTACACAAAGGCTGGAAGCACAGGGAAACTGCTGGCCTTGATCTATACAAAGTGAAAAGTGAGAAAAATACAACAACCAGCCAATACTTCCTACAGCTCTCTGCTTGGATTTTTTGGTACACATTGTTTGTGTGTTTACAGTAATAATCTTGAAGATTTTCATTAAATAAATGTCTGTTTAGTAACTATCTAGTGCCAAATTAGGTAACACAATGGTGATTAAGGCTATAGCCCACTGATGAAAGATTATGAACTGGGAGTCTATGGCAACATTCCCTGAAAAAAACGTTCTTTTAAGTTACTGCTAATGCAAACTGAACATTTTCTACTGCTGCAGCTTCACATTAAAAGCTTTTAATTTGTGAAACATGAGTTGACTGTAATTATTATGTAATTATGCTAAATGTAATTGTTTGTCAGTGAGATTAGCATAAGCCGCTATTATTCATCAAAAATACATCTACAAAACAAGACAATGGTCATTTTTTTATTTTTTTTTTTTACAGCAGATCAGTTTGAAATATTGCAGGAAATATTGGTTGGCTTACCTGTAGGTCGTTATTGGCTTGTGTGCTTGTCGGGGGTTGGGGGCATCAGGTGTGGGCCTGGACTGGGCTGGTGTGCGGCTCTGTCCTGTGTGCATGCTGTGCATCCTGATAATTGCATTTCGGTTCTCTGAGGGGTCTGGCGACTGGTTGTTGGAGGGGTGGGGGATCGGGAAGAAGGGGTTGGAGGGGTGGGGGATCGGGAAGAAGGGGTTGACGGGGTGGGTTGGGGGTGCGGGCTGGTCCTTTTTGAGCTGATTGGGGGGTGTCTCCTCTGGATTTTAGTGCCCGGACTGGATGCTTGGTGGTTGTGCGGGGATCCTGTGTGTGGAGGGATTGTGCATTGGGGTGTGTCGATGGTTTCTTCGCAGTCGCGTCGTGGCCCTCTGGATTGTGGTCGTGTTGAGGGGCTGTTGCTGCTGTCGCGGGGTGATTGCTGTCTCTTTTCTTTGCGGACGGTGGGGGTTGGTGTGTGGAATGCTTCGCTGCTAGGGAGGGAAGGGCGCGGGGGTGGGGGTCTTCTGGCCTGACCTGGCCTGAGTGGCATTGCCTCCTGGGTGTGGGCGGATCTTCGGGTTTGGGCCGTTCTGTCCTTGGGCGGGGTCCTTGCTGCTCCAGACCTGCTCCCTTGTAGGGGGAAGGAGGGGGGGGGTTGTGCCAGCTCCGATGGCCTGGTGGTGCTCGGAGTGTTCCTGATTGTGAGGGAATGGTGAGGTGGGGGGGTGGCAGTGGGGCTGCCGAAGGGGCCCCGGCAAGGACGGGGGATTGTTGGACTTTGGGTTGGGGCTGTGACCTCCTTCACCTTTCCCCCTTTGGTCATGTCTCACAACATACACCCTTAGGACCCTGGGGGGCGGGCAGCCTGCAGGGCGTTTGGTGGGTGGGGCTGCTTTATTGCGGCCTCGCACTTCTTCCTCCCCCACTGGCCGCCCCTCAATTTTAATTACACATTAGACACAGAGGGCTTGGGGGGTGGGAGGGGCACGATGGGAGGCTCCACTACCTGACAGTTGTGGGGTGCCTGTGTCACAACTACCCTCCAATTTTAACTGCACCTTAGTTACCACACACCTTATCTTTACTCCACCATACAACACTTCACAATCCATGACAAAACAATACATTTACAGAGGCAGGCAGAGGGGTTGAAGGAGTGGGGGAGATTCTCATTGGCCTCGTGTCCTACCCCTGGAGCCCCGGGCGTCGGGGGTGCTGTGGGGTTGGTGACGGCCTTGCCTGATCTGGGGTGGGCTGGCGGGGGTCGGGGCTCCCCTGGTGTGGGGGCCCGCTCTTGACCTAGGGTTCTGGGGACTCGGGCTTGTGGCCTTTGCTCATTTCTGGGAGGGTGGTGTGTCCCTGGGCCTGGGGGCCCATTGTCTCCTCTCCTCGCCTGGGCCCTCTTCGGCAGAGGTGAGGCTCCTGCTGCTTCCCCCTGCCAGCTCTCTCACAGTGGGGGCATTCGGGAGTCTCTAAATAATAAAACAGACAAAGGAGTATATTAATACTCTCTTGTTAAAGTAAAATCTGTCTGGCACAATATGGTATCCAGGTCATCATACTCTATACCAGGCTGCTGGGCAGGACAGGTTTTAACAAAAAAAAAAAGAAAAACAATGAAATATTGCAGGGAGTAATGGAACAAGAAGGAGCAATAATGAGCTGATAGACCTGTGACTTCTCAGAGAGGTACCGTCTTTCACTGTTGCAAAAAGTCTGATCATGGTTACTCACAGAATGATGGAAAAAGACAATTTTTGCCTCACTTCTTTATTTAAATAACAGTAGTTTGTTTTGGTGTCCCCAGAATTCTGTGACCTGTAGTATTAAACCACACTTACTGTTAGGCCTACCACCAGAAACCACAGGTGTCGCCAAATCAACCAGGAATCTTAACAACTGTTTAATGTAGTTTTGGTAGTCTGTGTGCACTGAAACTCTTTCTTGACCAAGCTGGGCACAATGACAATGCACAGATTCTCAAAGATTGTCATACTATGGGCGTGTCTGTTCTGCTTTGTTCATTTAGTTTCAGTCTGTTTAGTATATGTCAAAGTGTTCTGGGTTCTGTCCTGTGTCTAGTATCAGTTATATAGTCTGTTGTGTTTTTGAGTTTCTCTGAGTTATTGTTTTGTCTAGTGGTACTCCGTGTTCTGGTTCTGAGTTCCCGTTTGGGTTTTGTCTGTTGTGATCCCTGTGTTATAGTTGGTCGGTGTTTGTCTGTTTACAAGGGTTTCTGTTATTGTCTGAGTTAGTTTCTTGTCTGGTATTTTGTTACATGTGTTGTGTCTGTGTTGGCTATTTTGCCCCATGTCTGCCTGTCAAGTGTTCTGTCTGTTCCCTCCAGTATTCCTCTGCCTGCTTGTCGTTCTGTGTTTTGAGTTCCTGTTGGATTCTTGTCTCATGTCCTTGGTCTTTTGTACCCAGTATGTCTGTTTATATGTATTCATATTTCTGTTGGTATTTGTCTGTGGGCTTGTTGGTAGTTCTGTTAGTTTAGTAGTTTAGGCCTAATAAATATGAAATATTATAAATTACAACAGTAATATATTAAATCAGATTAAGAATCAGCTTTATTGCCATGTAGTGTTTTACACATGAGGAATTTGCTTTGGTGAAAAGGTGCTCCATGTAGACAAACATACAGTCGAAATCAATAAATGTAGAAATATATAAATATGGAATAAAAAAATGCAAGTTATATATGAATAATAAAAGAATAGAGGAAAATAATACAACTATTTGCAAAGAAGGACCAATGTGGCAGATATTGACATGTATAGTATAATAAATAATTACTATTTTAAATGACACATACAGAGATTCCTGTGAATGGTTCAAATGGTGCTCGTACCAGAAATTAACCACTCGAGAGTGCGGTCCAGAGTTCAAGTCCAGCATTCACCCCTGACTTGAACTCGAACAGGTTAACCGGAAACCAGCGAAACCGGGCATAGCGTACTGCAAAATAAATCCAGTTAAGAGTTGCCTGCATACTACTATGAAAAGCAGCATGCAGTACGTAAGGACACTCCGCTGGGCAGCCCAGCAAGTTACAAAGTTAGAACTGAAGTAAGTCTGTTTTTAAAATCTTACTTGTTAGATTGCAGGAGCCAATTGTTATTCATTTATGAATGATGCAAAATTATGTGTTACTATATCAATATCCCGGCTTGATATGTACTCTTCAGTCTATTCATGAATAATTCAGTCCATGACCTTGACTGGCCATGTTTGGATTGGAATGTCAATGGAAAAGTACCAGCATGAGGTCAGAGGCAAACATAATGAGCACCTCACATGAGGGTTTAGTATTCAACTTAAGGTAAAGGTTAATCTGGCTTCAAAGATTAAAGCAATGCCTCCAGCGTTCTACAAGTTGCTCATGTGATTTACAAAATTATATTCATAATATTTACACCAATCAGCCATAACATTATGACCACTGACAGGTGAAGAGAATAATCATATCATTATTTTGTTACCATGGCACCTGCCCATGGTTGGGATTTATTAGGCAGCAAGTGAACATTTTGTTTGAGTGATTTTGACAAGGGCCAAATTGTGACGGCTAGACGACTGGGTCAGAGCATCTCCATAATGGTGTGCAGTGGTCAGTACCTATCAAAAGTGGTCCAAGGAAGCAAATGCTGTGAACCAGCGACAGGGTCTTAGATGGCCAAGGCTAATTGATGAATGTGCGGAGCGAAGGCTGGCCCATGTGGTCCGATCCAATGGATGAGCTACGGCTGGTTAAACTGTTGAAAAAGTTGATGCTGGTTCCATTAGAAAGGTCCATGCCTCGACAAGTCATATTGTTACATAATGCTATAGCTGATCGGCATATTTTAAAGGTGGGAATTTATCTAACTCTAGCCAGGGTTCATACGGCCCCATCATCAATACTTATCTTTGATTTGATCGTTTATCATCAATGCTGTATTAAAGAGCAATAAACTCAATCACTTGTCATTCTCTTTCTCTGTCTCCGTATTTCTATCTATTTTCTTTCTCTAGCTTCGACCCATCATGACCCCAAAGCAATTCCCAGAGGTTGGTTGTCATGTTAGATGGATGAAGCCATCAGCAGCCTGTAGTGGAGAGGGGTGTTAGATATGATGTAAGGTACAGAACGTAGAAGAGATTCAAACATAACTCAATATCCACATCTCAGTCCACCATAGAAGGTTCAGTTTTGTCTTCCATCTGGTTGATCCTTGCTGTGGTGATAAATCTAGTCTACTTTTTCTTTCTGTAAAAACCGCAGATATTTTCTTTCTATTTCTTGCGCGCCTATGTCTCCTTGTTTCTTCTTCCCACCTCTCCCTCTCGGTGTCCACTCACAGGGGTCAGCTGCCATGTTAGACGGATTAAGCCATCAGACAGCCTTTTGTGACTCCTCACTGGAGATGAGATGAAGGAGAGGTATTAGGAAACGTCATCGACTTAATGAAATGTAAACAGAGAATGGAGCCAGACAAGCCTGTCTGTAAGAAATTTTACACGTTCGGGTTGACTGTGATCACAACAGAAACACTACTTACACTTGTATAGTAGATGTCCGTTGTTGTGAAGCTGTTGTGTGTGTCTCTCCCTGTCTCTAATCCACCGTGACCCCAAACCCACTCTCACAGGTCAGCTGCCATTTCAGATGGATGGAGCCATCAGCTGCTCTGACCTTTTTAGTCTAAATTACTGACTGCTGGCTGGCTCACTGGTAGACTGCAGGCTCTCAGTCTGTCTCTGTTTCTTTGTTAGTACTAAAGCATTGTATCCTCCTACACCGTCTTTTTGATTTTTTGCTGTGTCTCTCTTTCTTCTCATTATAATGCATATCTGACACATGGCGAACAGTGGCTACAGCAATGACACCTTCAGTAGAATCAGTCTGAATTTCCTGACAAATGTGCCTGTGTTAAGGTGCTGTCTAAATGGAACCCAACAGTAGCATTTATTTTACTAAACCTTATCAGAAGCATATACCATTTTTCAGTACATGTAACCAAGCCCTTGGTGATATGACTAAACATTACAATCTACTGTCACAATTATCCTAATATTGAAAAAGGATACCACTAAAAATTTTTCCTGTCTTTTTAAAAGGGGGACACAAAAGATGCAACCACAACAAACCAAATCCAGGATCTATAAAAGTGATATTTGCATCATTGTTGAAAAAGACATGGAAACACGTGGATGTCTTAAAAGTTATGCATACGTCAAGTCAAGTCAGCTTTATTTATAAAGCAGAAAACAACAGGAGTTGACCCAAAGTGCTTACCCAGTTTCCATAATTAGTGTTGATTGGGATTAGCAAAACCTGAGAAAGCAGATTTCTTGATCTTGTATACATGGCGCCATGGTTTCTGATCTGCTTTTTACATGTGAGCTTAGGTATGATAAAGGCTTCAGACAGGAAGGCAGTTAAGCAGGTTAAGTTCGACAAAACACAAAGGAAGCCTCTAGAGGTCTAAAAGGGTATTTTTAAATCCCACAATATTTTGCTATTTGGAAAATTCAGACAAATATGCAATGTAATGGAAAGATGTGTGTCAGCCCTTATAAAAGCACTTACAGATCCAGCCACCTAGAACTACCAGCTGGGCCGAAAATTTAATCTCCCTCGATGATGTAGTGACGCAGCTTCATAATGCCCCTAAGTGCCATGCGTGGAAACTAGTTGCAATGCTTTATGTATGCACTGGGAGAAGCAGTGGTTATCAAAGCTTAATGTGTTACAGCCATCAAACTGCTGTGACTTCATGGGTTTGGATGTTTTCTGAGTGGCTGCCATTGTGAAGAAAAATCATGAGGCGGCAGCATATTTTATCACTTCTACAGATAATATAAGCAGACGTGCTTCCAAAATACGTTCAGGGTAAGGAAGACATCTGGTTACGGACCTGCTGCATGTTTGTGGATTTAGAGTAACCAGGTTACTACAGTTTATGTAGATGTTATGTTTAGCCAAGCGTTGACACAGGTTAACCAGGGATTTGACCCAGAATACAGGCACCAAGGCAGGACAGGTACCGTTAAAAGTATTTATTTAAGCCCCACAGAAAACTTACATAAGTAGTGAAGCAGGCAGTCCAAATGTTAAAACTAATCCACAGACCAGAAACAAAAGAAGGCATAAATGCAGAAGACCGATTGGGAACAAAACACAAAACAGTCCATAGACGGGTACGGAAAACAGATGGAGGCGCTGACCTGTGTACATGGGACAAAATGACAACAACTAATGCAAAGACAGATACTTACATACACAAGAAGAAGGTGACAAACGAGGCACAGGTGGAAACGCTCAATCAAGACAAACAGGAAGTGAAGTTCAAACAAGATGCAAGAGGCAGGGAACTTCAAACTAAAACAGGAAGCACAGAACTAATGAATAATGACAAGCCAAAACAAAATATAGAGAATGGGGACAAACGCAGAGACAGAGAGTAAAGAGAACAGAAACCAGAGGGAAGGAACATATGACAGTAAAACAGGAAACAAAGAATAAATGACACAAAGACAAGAATACAGAGAACAAGACGAACACAGAGACAGGAAGCAAGTAAAAATAGACACATATTGTAGATTTATCAAAATAAAACAGGAAATACAATAAAACAAAACCATGACATATACAGTATGTTGTCTCAGCAAATTGCAGATAACACACCACTCCATGACCTTCAGATCAATATTGGTTCTTAGAGGAAAAGCAAATTGACCGGAATAGACTACTCATCCTTCAGACTTTTTCATCAAATTTGTGAGCTGACTTTGAACTTTTTCCTTTTTTTTCCCTTTAGGACATTTTATCTTGAACGGAACAAACATGGTCTATTTGAATCAATTTTGCTTGAAGGACTGTGTAAACATGGGGCCTAAATAAGATTTTCAAGGCAGTACTGAATAATTAAAGAATACCACTCTAAAAATAGGGTGTGCTTCTTACTTCTTTTAAATATACAGTGTATTTTTGGAGCTACTATATGTGACAGATGTCTCTGATTCTTGGCATTATTAAGTGTTTGATGAGCCTGGCATCAAATCAAAGTGTAGATACTGGCTAAATAATATCTAAAATAATATCTAAAATCTGACACGTGGGCGTCAACAAAGGAAAGTAAATCAACAAAGTTTATTTCAGAAGACTCTGGTATCATAAAGTTAGCATGAGACTTTTCAAGGCTTAAGTTCAACTTCCCAATCAGACCTTAGCAACAGTCTATAGTCATTGTGCCTCTTGATAGCTCATTCTCACTCTTTGTTTTTATTTATCCTCACTCTTTTGTCTCTTCTGTCTCTACTTTTCTAAAATGATTTCCTTTAATATGGCATCTCTTTGAGGTGCCACTCTTCCCTTTAACAAAGGCCAATGGTCGGATGCTGCGTTAGCAAAGGGAAAAAGCTGCCTCCACATGAAATCTGACAGCTTGTTGGGAATATTACTCAAACCTCTGAGGCATGCACCTTTTAAATGTATCCAGAGAAAGAGAGATTTGCTGAAAGAAAAGGAAAGGTGGGAGGGTACGCAAGAGAGGGAGACGGTTTATGATGCATTAAACTGATCCAAGGAACGGTATCCATTATTCTCATGAAGTGACAAAACTCACCCTGTTTCCTTTTTCAACCTCCTCCTTCCACTATCACCTTGGGAAACTATTAATTTCTTAAAAGGTGTGTAAAAGAGAAATAAACAGACAGAAAAAAAAGTCTCAAACTCAGAACAAAAGCAGACTCTACAGGGTAATCAACATAAAAGGAGAAACATTTCTTACTATGTAGACTTATCTTGTGGACTTGTAATAATACTATATATACTGTATATATACTAGTCCTACGAAAACAAGAATTTTTCCAAGCTCATTGCATTGCAATTTTGTTATAAGAACCATATAGGTTTCAAAACCAGCGCAAAGAGAATTTTCTTAGGCAGAATTTCATGTTTGCTGCCTGCAGATCTCCTCCCTGAGGCATTTTTTTTGGTTTTGGAGGTCATGTTGTGGGGGCCAGTTTGTTGAATAGCTTCAGAAACCTACTCCCTCCACACCCATCTGACATTGGATTAGGGGTGACTGCGTCCGACCATTTCTCTCACTTTACAAAATCTACAATCCGGCATCACTCGGAGGTGAAAAAGTGGCCAGGGTTCAAACTTCTCTCTCAGCTTTCCTTTTTTATTCTTGACAGTTATTTCCGTCACTTTTCATGTGAGCAACCGAGTGCAACACTGTGAATGTATTCCAGGAGAGACTGTCTGAAAATGTGTGCCACTATCCCCATATTTAAACAATATCATGTGTCGCCCCTCTCGTGGCGGCTGGCTTTTAACCCCAAGTGTGTCCGCGCGGATCAGGAATAAACAGTTGATTTCTAACATGGTCAGACAACATGTTGTATGAACCACTTATTTAACACAGCCTTAACTGCTGTGTGTTGTATAGCCCAGTGGACAAGGACTACACGAGAAACAATTTCTCTCTGTGTAATAGGCTATAATGTTTTAAAATTCCCCATGCTAGCCAACAGTACACTCTAGCATTGCAAGCATCACCAGTGTTGTTAAGCGACACACAGATGTCTGCCTCTGATTTCATGGCAAGTCATCGAAAAGCGGTCAAGACATTTCACTCAAAACCACAATGGTGGTGGTTGAGGATGGTCAGGGGATCACCATTGTCTGTCTACACATAATTTCATGGCAATCCATCCACTAGTTGAGATATTGAACTATATTATATATATTGAAGATATTACATCATTAATGTATAGTGAAAATACAGCTTATTGCACTGTGGGTCCTGTTCACCCCAAAACAAATATATGGGTGACATTAAATTTTGGCTTTAAAAAAAATGGCATTGAAATCAAAATTTGAACTGGAAAAGTGTTGGAACCAGTATGTATATAAGTTATCTTATATTTACTCTCGCTCTTGCAATCTGAAACAATATGGATATATATATATATATATATATAGCGGATGGTGTGACTGAAGGAAATTACACACGGAGCAGACAACAACAACAAAATAACAGGAACCGAGTCCTGGCCCTGAGAGGCGACTGAGCTTAATGTACATAGTTCCTGGAACAGTACTGTACAATAATATGTGACGTTGATCACGTTTCATGTTGCTGCTGCACCCCCTTTCCCCTTAGAGCAGCAACATGCATGTAACTAGGGAACGCCCTGAATATAATAAAAAGAGAGGAAACGGAAGAGATACCGCAGAGCGGTTGGAATACATCTCTGTCCGTTCTCCTCGCGAGTAAAAAGCCATTAACTCTCTTGTCTTTCTTCCTTGTCTGAAATATTGTGTCTGAACCTGACAAAAAGGAAAAATTGGCATTTAACCATTGTATTGTATTGAAAAAAAGTTATATATTTCTTTTTATTGTGATATTTTTAACATTCTGATGTTTTTCAGTGAAAGTCGTCTGATTTTTCACTCTATTGTCACTTTTTGACAGTTTTCTTTTTTGGCGTGGAGAGGAGGTTTCTGAAGCAACACTCCTGTTTTTTCAAAGGTTTCTCGGGTATTTCAAGGCAAAAGTAGGTTACTACATCTGAGCTACTTTCATCCATCCATCGTCAACCGCTTATCCTGAGTACAGGGTTGCGGGGGGGCTGGAGCCAATCCCAGCTGGCATCGAGCGCAAGGCGGGGTACACCCTGGACAGGTCGCCAGTCCATCGCATGGCCACACATAGACGAACAACCACTCACGCCCACACCTAAGGACAATTTAGGGACACCAATCAACCTAGTCTGCATGTCTTTGGATGGTGGGAGGAAGCCGGAGCACCCGGAGAGAACCCATGGGGAGAACATGCAAACTATAGTTAGTAAATATGTAAATCAGACACACAGAATCTCCCCTAATTGCTGATATGTCATTGCAGAAATATGTATTTCCTCATACAACAAACTCAACCCTTGTTGTTTGTATAGTTACTGTAAAATGATCACATTATTATCATTATTATTGTTTTTGTTATTTAAATAATTTATTGTTTACATGTGAATTTGTGCTCTGGCAACATTGTTTATCTAAACATTCATGGCCTAAAGCAGAGAGAGAGATTTTGTTTGGCTTTATTTTATTTAATTTTATTCTGTTCTATATGTATTTTTTATTTATTTTAAATGTGTATTTTAGTTTCTTAATTGTTTTCTTGCTTTTATCATGTATTTGTTTTTATGTGTTTTATTGTTTTGTTAAAACACTGTTTTTGAAAAGTGCTCTACAAATAAATAAAGATTAGTTCTCTCTCTCCATGGAAACAGGCTCCTCCTCACTAGAGTAGGAGGTGTCCAGGCTGGACCCTGATCCTTCTCACAAGAGTTGTTACAATAACTATCACAATAGAAAGTAAACTCCACCATGTGTCTTCACTCCCCCGCAGACATCAGCCCAAGGATTGGTACGTGATGTCATATGGAAGCGCTTCTGCCGGCAACACATACAGGGTGGTGTCACTTACTGATCCTTAGTAGTTGTATTTCAGACTTGAGCTTCAGAAATGCTTGGGAAAATGGAGTTTGTGTGTGGACGCTAATGCGCTACTTGATCAATAAAACAGCTTCGCTACTGAAAAGCTATTTGATTCATAAAACAGCAACACTACCACTATGCTACTGAGAAATAGGTAAACTAGTAACGGCGCAACTTGTAGCGACGCTACTGCCCAACACTGGTCATACATGGATCCAAGTTCTGGATGTTTGTGTAATGTCACCCAAGTTGAGAAAACACTATCTACACACACAATTCCAACCCACCTGTCACCGCAACCAGGAAACCCACAATGGCTGAACGGCTGGTTCAGGAAGACTGATGTTCGCTCCTTAGTGTGGAGATTATATATAAATGACTGGAAAAGAAACTGACAGTGTTAAAATGTACCGTCACTTAAAAAAGTAACATTAAAAACACACCAGAACGCAAAAACAACAAAAGAAATAATGTTTAATGCATGTTTTATTTTTCAGTGAAACCTTTCAGTGCCAAAACAACTTTTTCCGATACTAATGTTCCAATGCCCCCCTTTTTCAGTTACAGATTTGTTTTCAATGCCAAATTTAATTTTCAATGCCAGTATGTAACGTTGCCGTTCCAGCCCCATACATATACCTTTAATGCAGGATATATTTTCACAAATAGCTATCCATTATTTTCTAACAGTATGTGTCCCTTTGAAAAGTGGTGTTTAATCAAAATAATTTGCTTCACAGTTATCTGTATCTCTGACTTCTTGTAGGCTTTTCTGTAAAGTGGCTTTAATTGGTCTTTTATTAGAGGTAGAATTGCCATATTGTATTTGGAAGAGGGATGGGGTCCATTAGCGCATCACTGCATGGCGCATAGTGTTCTTATCTCACTCTGAGACTGGAGGCACTCAATCTTTATTTCTACATTATACTCTCTCCACTGTAATACATCTTCTAGATTTGTTTCTCTTAATACTCTTTCATTACCTTCTACACAAGTCTTTAATAAAAATAAAAAAAATCTGCTCATCAGATGGAGGATCTCAACCATGATTCTCAGCAGTTTACAGGAATTCAGGTGGAACAATTTTCTTATGTTTTCCTCTCCTTTTTTGCGGGGGTGGGTGGGGGGTTGTGCCTTTATTTGAGCTAGGACAGTTGAAGGATAGGAAAAACATACTACATAGGGGTTGGAAAGAGACTCAAAGTATTAGAAACCCGAAGGAAGACATATTTCCCCTCCACAAATATCCATCCATCCATCGCCAACCGCTTCTCCTGCGTACAGGGCCTCCACAAATATGGTCCTCCCCAAACAGTTACAGCATCGGAGCCACATTCTCCCTCTGATTCTCTCCTAAAAATCCATGACCTCAGACTACTTTTACGCAGTTGCTAGGAGGAAAAACATTGATAGAAGAAAATAGTCATGGGTAATATTGAACATTATATTTGGCAAATATTCAGGGTGTTTTTTTTCTTGTTGCTAAGATGAAAGAAAAAGAAAAATTACTATTATGCTGCTACTCTAGGCAGTGAAGACTGACTTAAAGAAAAGACCATCCATTGCTAGTTCCAGTGAAAAAGATTCATGTTACTTCCAGTGATGACGCATCATGAAGCATACCTGAAGTCGAACAACTCAGAGTTGGCCTGACTAGCCTGCAATGGCGGAAGTAGCATGAGCGCTCTTCGTGGATGCATTAGACATCCCAAGTGACTCAATATTCAATATATGAATATTGCATGTAAAAGACATAACCACATATTGTTTTTTCAATTTTGGTCAGCGGTTTTGACCAGTTTGCATTTATGGTGAATGCAAAAGGCGTTACAAATGTACTTATTAAATACATCTGGTACTGTGCATGTTCATATAGATAAACATTGTAATGTAATGTAAACATGAAGAAAAGTATAAGGAATGGATTCAAACAGTATGTCTGTCTGATCTAATGCAAGTCGCAAACATTTGCATGCCTGGTTGATTATCTTATTGCCTATAGTAGCAACCTAAGCTAGGGTTACGTAGGCAAATTAGGATTTTATGAGGTAACGGTGAAAGGTGAAATGATACCACATTCACTGTGTAGCGTTTTCCCCGCTGTGTGTGAGGATTCGTCCTGGTTGATACTATATTAATATTTAGCACTAGCAGCTATGTCAGCTCTTGAGAAAGTTAACACACCTGCAACCCCAGCCAAACTCGTATTACTAGATATGTTTGCCATATACTAAGTCCTATATTTGAAAATATGAACCATAAAGTATAATCAAGTCTTACTTGTCCAAGTATGTGAGCTAGTGGAGTTATGGTGGAATAAAATATGAGTCTGATCTTACCTTGTTCCATATCACACTTTTAATAGTAGGACTAGCTCTACAGTGCTACATTGCTGTTTCTTTATTTCCATTATATCCAACTTACATGGATCTTCAACTGGTGAAGATCGCTGACTTTTTTGCCTGGGATTGTAGAATATCATGTAGCTAAAAAGTGCATATTTTTTTATATCTTTTTCTAGGGTTCATGTTTTAGAACAAGTGAGATTTAAAGTCAGTCAGTCAGCATTTTTACACTCAGCTAACTTTTAAAGTAATTAGCTACATTCAGCTGATACTGTCCGCTAGCGACATGTGTCATTTCAGTGGACAAAATTGACCGTCGCTGGTTAATTAGTTTAGTTTTGAGTAGTAAATCTGTCACTCTAAGAGAATATATGCTATTATTTTTAACTGAACACTTCCAGAGAACAGTTTATTTTCTCTAAAATGACACTAAGCATCAAAAAAGTGGTGGGATGTCAGCAAGCTTGATTAAACACAGCATTTTATTACTGTGGGGTGATCTTTGAGTGAGTTTTAGAAGCTGCTTGTCATTCATTTGAGGTAATAGAGGGTATGAAAGTTGTGTGTGTATTTCACTGATCAATACATTAAGTTGTTTTTATCAAATATTTCCAATACATTTGATCAATTCTACTTTGAACAGGAAGCCTTTTCTTGTTTATATTATGACATTTTAAACCTGTTAAAGGCACAATAAAATTATTTTAAAAAAGCTTCCAATAGGGATGACCAAGTACACCATTATCGGTATCTGTTCAAACAAAATCATCTCTGAATGGGCTGGCCTTAAACTGGACATGAGTAGGACTAACCATAAAATAAGCCTGAAATTGAAATGGGTTTATCAGTTACTATATTTATTAGAAAACTAGTTACAGAACAGACTCAGAAGTGAGCTTTAGAGCAATGTTTTTGACCTCAAGAGTTGGAGAACAATTTCCAGAACAAGTTTTTTTAATAAAAGATCTTAAATATATTGTTCATTAGAAAACCAAGTTCACAACTTGATTCTGTTTTCCAAGTTATAATCATTTGGTTAGTTGTCCCTTTGCTTTTGTCAATGTATAACCAACATATAAAAGACAAATTATTTTGAGTATATTTTGTGAGTAAGTAGCCTATTCCTCTCTTTTCTCTTCCCAGACCCTTGAAGCCTGTGTCATCACATCTAACCCACAGAAATCAATGTATTTGTTTATTTTACCAGCTGTTAATATTACCATTGATTGCATGTTTTGATTACGATTGTTCAACCTTTTGTGTGGTTTTTGTCCTTTCCACATTTTCTAGACAATTATAATAATATTCATTTAGAAACACAGATTGTACTTTTCTACATTACACTCCGACAGGAAAAAAGTGAAACAAATTTGCTCACTGATGAAGTAAAAGAAATGTCCTGAAATAATCCACATTTTTAAGTGATTTAGTGTGTCACAAAAAAATAATAATTGTAGCATATAATAAATTTATGAGAATTAATTCCAAATTATGAATTTTAATATTCAGAAAATATTCATTCATAAATCTCTCACGGGGCACCACCCGATATTCCGTTTGCCCAGGGTCTCGGGATTCCCTGAGTATGGCTAATAATTAGACAATTATTCACTAGTGATCAGTAAGTTAATAATCGCTCAATTATCTTAAATCAGTCAGTCAGTCTCATATCGAAGGGGTAAATTCTCGTGGCAGGGACTTGGAGACAGGCAATACAACCACAATTCCTTTGATTACAGTGAAATTTATTAACTAATTAAGGTGAATATAAAAATGCGGTTAAAATATACATCCAAGAAATAAACAATGGCTAAACAATGAACTAAGGGACATCACTGATCACAGAATGCAGGGTTTTGGTCTTACTGAATGTCGTGTCTCCCAGCTGGGTTGCTGTTAAACGGCCTCACACTGGCGGAGTTCCATGCGTTCTCAGTTAGGACAGCTTAAAGCCGTCAGCCAGTCGCTTTCTCTGCCAGGGAATTGCTCCGGAGGTCCGTCTTTTGTCGGCTTACTGAAGAAACTCGCAGTGGGGGCCTTTCCAACCCTGGCTCGGGTCAGAGGTTTGGTCGTCCTTTGTTACTGCTGGCGGGACTACGTGAAAGGGTCTGACCTCAGTGGGAGCACTGTAATTTTGCTCGAAGGATAAAGCTTAAATAGAACTTGGTTGTTCATGAATTAAATTAGTGTAACTTAACGGACTGATAACTTTTAACAAAACAAAACCAAAGAAAATAAAACGCAAGTAAAGTTGCTGGAAACGAGGGAAAGCTGAGGTCGCGGCTCTTCTCATGTGTGACTTGAAACAAGTCTTCGCTGCGCCGGGTCGAATTGCTTAGGGCATTGCCGGGCAAGGGGGCACGCTGGGCGCGTGCCGAAGCACCGTTGGAGAGCCAGGAACAAGCAAGGACAAGAGAGAGCGAGACAACGTGGGTCACTGCTTTTGTCTGTTGGGGCGTGGTTCCCAGAGGGCAGTCCTTTGTTCCCCTGAGGGAGGGCTTGTCTTCGGTTTTCCTGAGAGACTGCCATTTCTTTAACTTTAATACGTCTAATCAAAAAAAAATTTATTTGCGCGTTTTTTATCAAATATCTTCCCACAATCAAACCTTAATTGTCAAACAGTTATACCGTTCTTAGTTTTAAGCACTTGATCAAAAAAGGAAAAACAATTGTCAGTAGTTAGACCTTAAAAGGTTAGCATTTCGTAGGAATCACAGATGAGAGGAACTTAACTAGCTTTCTGGATATATTGGCTGTTACACATTCTTAGAGAATACAAGCAAGATACACGAATGGCATCAGATTATGGACAAGATAAATACAGTGTGACATTTATACATTAAACGGCATTTCAGACGATGGCATGTAATACTTATTTTGTCCACTTGGGGGAGCTCAGGTTACATGAGGATAGCTTTGATTCACCCTAAAACAACCTTCTGCCTAGGAGCTTTAGTTATTTTCATTAAATTCAAGCTGGAAAATTAATCGGGTATTGGATGACATTTCTTTATCATTTCTAAAGGAAGTGTCAGAAAGTGTTGTGAACAAAGCATTGGTTACAACATAAAATGAGGCAAAGGTCAGGGATCCTTGTTGAAAATGAAACACTGCAAAATTAACTTGTTTAGATTCTTTTCAACAACAAATAACACCAACATGGTAACATAACTACTCAAATGTAGTGGAGAGACCTAATCAAGTAACTAAAAGATTATTTAATTAAACAAGGTAAGGCTTTGAGTTTTGAGGAGACATGCTGTTGTTTACACAAAGGAATTTAGGGCAGTCCTTCTGGTGTCCTGGAGTTTCTCCCAAATTTACATCTGGCTGTGAAAAGGAGAATATCCTTTGATGTCAGGTAATTAAACAAAGAGGAAGGTCAGTTGCCATGGTTACGTGTGTGGGGGGCCAGTTTAGGGTTTCCTGCCCTCTCTTATGAAGAGCTCCAATAGGCTGTTCAGGAGAACGCTAATCTCTGGTCAGTGTTTCTTTGTCATTTTAACAGTCAGGCACTGAGCGTTATCTCGCTGCGGCATCAGAGGTGGCTAGTTTTACGAATCGACTGCCCAGAAACAGCACTTAGGGAAAGCAAACCTTTCACCTTTTCCTATGGGGTCTCTTCAGCCGTCTGTTGAGTTGATACTGTATCTCACCCCCTCCTTTTCTTTCTCCCAGGGAGAGAGAAAGAATTTGGAGTATACAAACCCAAATCCAAAAAAATTGGGACACTGTACAAATTGTGAATAAAAACAGAATGCAATGATGTGGAAGTTTCAAATTTCAATATTTTTTTCAGAATACAACATTTGTAAGAAAATTTATAATTTTAAGGGAAAAATAAGTTGACTCCAAATTTCATGGCATCAACACATCTCAAAAAATTTGGCCATGTTTACCACTGTGTGGCATCCCCTCTTCTTTTTATAACAGTCTGCAAATGTCTGGGGACTGAGGAGACAAGTTGCTCAAGTTTAGGAATAGGAATACAGGCTTCTAGTTGCTCAACTGTCTTAGGTCTTCTTTGTCGCATCTTCCTCTTTATGATGCACCAAATGTTTTCTATGGGTGAAAGATCTGGACTGCAGGCTGGCCATTTCAGTACCCGAATCCTTCTACTCAGCCATGATGTTGTAATTGATGCAGTATGTGGTCTGCCAACATTGCCATGTTGGAAAATGCAAGGTCTTCCCTGAAAGAGACGACGTCTGGATGGGAGCATATGCTGTTCTAGAACCTTTCAGCATTGATGGTGCCTTTCCAGATGTGTAAGCTGCCCATGCCACACGCACTCATGCAACCTCATACCATCAGAGATGCAGGCTTCTGAACTGAGCGCTGATAACAACTTGGGTTGTCCTTGTCCTCTTTAGTCTGGATGACATGGCGTCCCAGTTTTCCAAAACAAACGTCAAATTTTGATTTGTCTGACAACAGAACAGTTTTCCACTTTGCCACAGTCCATTTTAAATTAGCCTTGGTCCAGAGAAAACGCCTGCGCTGGATCCTGTTTAGATATGGCTTCTTTTTTGACCTATAGAGTTTTAGCCGGCAACGGCGAATGGCACGGTGTATTGTGTTCACCGACAATGTTTTCTGGAACTATTCCTGAGCCCATGTTGTGATTTCCATTACAGTAGCATTCCTGTATGTGATGCAGTGCCGTCCAACGGCATCCAGTACAGTTTTCCGGCCTTGACCCTTACGCACAGAGATTGTTCCAGATTCTCTGAATCTTTGGATGATATTATGCACTGTAGATGATGATAACTTCAAACTCTTTGCAATTTTTCTCTGAGAAACTCCTTTCTGATATTGCTCCACTATTTTTTGCCGCAGCATTGGGGGAATTGGTGACATCTTGACTTCTGAGTGGCACTGCCACTCTGAGAGGCGCTTTTTATACCCGATCATGTTGCCAATTGACCCAATGAGTTGCAAATTGGTCCTCCAGCTGTTCCTTATATGTAATTTTAACTTTTCCGGCCTCTTATTGCTACTTGTTCCAATTTTTTGGAATGTGTAGCTCTCATGAAATCCAAAATGAGCCACAATTTGGCATGACATTTCAAAATGTCTCACTTTCAGCATTTGATATGTTATCTATATTCTATTGTGATTAAAATATAAGTTTATGAGATTTGTATATTATTCCATTCCTTTTTTACTCACAATTTACACAGTGTCCCAAGTTTTTTGGAATTGGGTTTGTAAAATGCACAAATCCACACTGTCTGTACACAACATAATCATAAATAAAGTCGGCTATAATGAAGGGATTTCCTGTAGGGGGGAGTACAGGAATGTATCTTTATCTTATCCATTCTCTTATTGTTCTGGTTCTTTATCAGTTCTATAACTAAAAAATTCAGAAATTCAGAACAGGATTAGAATTGATTTATATTTTTTGTAGAACTAAAATGTTGTTTCTAGAGAAGCAACAGCAAAGTCAATATAAATGCAGTTATATCTAACACGTAAGCCTAATTTTCCTGACATCAAAATACAGAGTGAAGTTTAGAAAGAATGTGTTGTCCTCTGTCCCTCTGCCTCTGCTGTGATTCACTGGTAACGCTGGCAGAGAGAGGAGGGGCGGGTTTGTCTCAGCCAGCAGCAAAATAAACTGTTACACAGAGCTACACACAGACAGCTTTCGTTTGAGATTGTTTGTAAAAATTCTCTAATAGTTTAACAAGCTTGCTGTGGTTGTAAGAACAACAAGGTGGAAATATCGCCTTTCCACTTTTTCCTTGAGAAACGTTATCGTCATTTCACCTGGTTCACCGTCTCCACCGCAGCCTCTCTGCTCTGCTGTCCACTGTGTGTGTGAGAGAGCTGAGCCCCGCCCTCGCTCAAAGAGGAGAGGACAGAGAAGCTAGTGCACCATTTCATTTTCAGATCAGAAATTCCAGATTAATCCCCCCACATCACTGATATGTGATTGTGTGGATGAAAAGCAAGAAAATGTTGATAAAATCATTTATTGCGGAGCTGCCCGCAGCGCATAGATTCGCTCGGCACCTCCGCTTGCTCGCCCCCCTTCCCGTTCTGTTGCAGGTTTTGTTGCTTTCTGCAATCGGTGTTTCGCTCTGCTATTTCCTGTTGTCCCCACCCTCCATCCCCCTTCTCTTGCAGATGTTGTCCTTTCTCTGTGCTGTCTGTCTGTGCGATGTTTTTGCCCCCCCCATCCCAATGTCTGCCCCCCTGTCCGGCCCGGTGACAAATCAATACATAATTAAATAAATAATAAAACAGACAAAGGAGTATATTAATACTCTCTTGTTAAAGTAAAATCTGTCTGGCACAATATGGTATCCAGGTTATCATACTCTATACCAGGCTGCTGGGCAGGACAGCTTTAAAAGAAACAACAAAAAAACCCAACATAACAAAATCTCAGAGACCCACCATCAAATAAGTTATGATCAAGCATGTAAGGAGCCTAGCTAATTAGTATAGCCAGGGCTTGACAATGTGGCTTGTGGATTTCCAGAGTTACTAGCCACACAGCATTTTCACTAGCCACATTTTTGTTGTTGAGAAATACATACATACATAGCTGCACTCCCCACCCACACGCGGCGCCAGAGTTACACAGTAATTCTGTGGGAAACACTGAACTGTGCATTTACAGATGTTTCTGGTGGTTTCTCTTAAAGCTAATAAGCCTTTATCCTCCATGCTGGCATTTCACCGGCATGCTGCTACGTATCTGTGATCTCAAGTAGCCATGATCAGATGATATGAAAATAGCGAAGATCGCCCAACCATAGTATAGAGTCATGAATTCTTGCTGTGACTTGGCTGAGAGACATTACTGACGACACATTGGTTACTAACATATCATACCTTGTCGTCTTTCAAGGCGTGCGTGACGCCCCCAGGAAGGAGGTGCAAAGGACCGACGTCCAGGAACAAGAATGTAAATGAACAATGGTCAGTGTGCATGATACTTACTGTCTTGTGTTTGGAAAAGCCTAATAAAAGGGAAAGACTACAGTGACATTCCCTCTGTTTCACAGTTCCACCTGGCAGCACCAACAACATCATTTTTATTTTGTTTCTCATTAGTCGTGGAAGGCAAAAAAATTTGAACATGCTGGTGTTTCTGTTAACCCCTACAGTTTTCAGATCAGGTTATTATCGGGCTATTATCATGTGGTCTAAACACGGCATTATATCCTTATTATGTGGATCATTTCAAGGATATTGGATATAACCTGCTCAGGGACTACGGATGAAAATTAGTTGTTTAGCTAACTGCAGTACATTTACATTGAAGTCTAAAAAAACTATGGTGTTGATTAATGTGCACTGTCCCTGTTAAATTAAATATATAAACAAATTTAATGGTCTTTAATATACAGGTATTTGCAGCATATACAGTCATCAACAGTTTCTGTGATTTTTGACCTTTGCGTGGGAACATAACCCCACACGATAACATCAGTTTCAGTGCCTACATGACATGCGTGCTTACTGATCAACGGCGTGTGCTCATGCTTGCTTCTACACATCCATGCCTCTGTGGGAGCGTGTTTTTCTGGTTGTGTGTTTGCGTGTGTGTTTCATTGTGAGCATGGCTGCGTGTGTGATATATCAGCGTGAGCCACCTGTTCTTGAAGCACTGTGGCGAGTGAGAGGTCTGGATCAGCCTGATTCCCGCAGAGTTGACACCTGTCAGCCTGTCAGCCCGTCTGCTTAACTGTCCTGTCCTGCACTGGATAGCAGCTTCCAGCACTGATAACCCACAGACCATGTCTAACACTGACAGCTCCACTGCCTTACACTGGGACACCGGGGGTAGACAGACCACAAAAGACACAGAGCTCGAAAGATGCTTCATGTTAGGAAGTGTCCTGTTGGTTTAAGGTGAAATACACATTGTTTGAGAATGCAGAAAGCAGGGTTTGAGAGGGTTTTTATCCTTTTGTGCATGAATAATGTTTAGTAAAGTTGAAATTCTTGCATAAAGAAGCCCTTACAAGGTAAATTAAAGGATGTTATATTTTTCTCATGATCAACAAACCAATCAAAAAACAGAGTGCTGGTCAATCTCAATAATTTCTGACTTCCTTACCCTGTCTGTAGGCTCAGTGAGCCTTAACACTTAAGTTTTTAGCAAACATTATTCAAACAGTAGCAAAGTGTATTTGTTGGGGTCAATTTGTGGACTAATACATATTTTGAACTATACAGAGCAGGGGGTCACGTCAACCAAATATTTTCCGTCATTGACTGCATTTCTTTAAACAGTGATGGAAAAATCTGAAGGCTGTCCATCATTTTGACAGATTAAGAGTAGGGGTGATGTACCGTAACAAGGTACAAGGTTGTTTATTAGTCATTGTATAGCACAAGGCTGCATAACAAAACAAAATTTATAGTTCCTCCGTGCCACACACAAAATATAATTAAGTGTAGACCTACATTAAAATATGGTAACATAAAAAATAAAATAAAACAATAGGCTACATAGGCCTACTGTTATTTATACACATATATACTTAAGCAATAGCTCACAACAGGCCGTGGTATACGCTTATTATATCACAGTTAAGGTCGTTGTTCGCTTTTATAAAACGGTTACCAAGTATGGCAAAAAGAAAGTAGGCTAACAGACGCACTACAAATTGACTTTATTTCAACAACAGACATTTCTTTATGAATACAAAAAGTAGCTCCATCAGGCTGCCGGTAGGCTACGTAGTGCATGTCGGTTGCTCAGCAACATACACCAAAGGCTAGAATTATTAGAACTATTTATTTAGATCTATTTGCACGTTGCTGTTTGTTGTGCAGCCACTAAAAAATTGTCCAGCGTCAGTAGATTGACTTTGGTAAGTTGAACTTATATAATATATGATAAAATGCTTGCTACTGTGTGCCGGCGGCCAGCAGTGCATAAAATAACACTTTAACAGTGTACCTACCATAAAGGGAGGAATTGCGTCTCTCCTTGAGCAATAATCTTTGAAGAGGCTACTGAAACTTAAACTTTGTTGCAATATCGCAGACATCTGGGCCAAAGCTCAGATTATAATGGAGTGATACGGATCTGTGATCATTATATCACAACTATGAACTAATCTGATTGCTTGATTTGAGCTACACGTTGTATAAATACACATATACACCCCGACCATTCCACAGTGCATTTTTTGAATTTCATCCGGGGTGAATGTAAACAGCAGCAACCAGATGATAATATGAAAGTTTCATCCCCAAAATAAACAGTCGGACATTTGGGAAACAGAGTCCATCTTGACTGCATTTAAGCACCAAGCATTATCGATGTAAAACACACTTCCTCTCATCTTGCTGGAGTCTTGCGCTGACAGCTCGGAACATGGACCACCTGCTGAGTGCTTGATCCGGGATGTTGATGGGGCAGGTCTCTGACAATTCCATTGTCTGGTCAACATGAGTCCCATTTTGTCCAGAACGGCTCCTCAGGGGCAGAATTAAGTCCAAGCTGGGCCAGTATGGCATAATATGTACACCTAAGTAACAATAAATAGGATGTTATGTATTATATGTTATTATATTATATAAAGTTATTATTGGCTTGGTAGAGGAGGTGTGGCGAAGAGAAGGGGGCAGAGGCATCAGGAGAGGTCACCAGGGGGCGGTACCTGCTAGGCCAACATATCCTTGGAGTTCAGAGCAACTAAATACAATTTTCAGCTCTGCACCACTAAGCCTGGTCCTCAAACAACCCTAGTGGATGTTCTTAATTTATTTCTACTACTTGTCATCTGCAAATTCCTCTGCCCCGTGCTTTGAGACATGCAAGGAGGAAATGAAAGCTTTCATTGGGATAAACACTCTCTCTCGGCACTAGTTGACTACTGGTCCACTGATGAAGGCCTTCGGAGTACTTTACATTTCCTGCAAGATGCCCCGTAACCACTGTGAGCAGCTCTTCAATTTGGTCATATCCTGCACCAGTGAATCTAATAAGTTACACAAGGTTAGGAAGGAGGAACATTTTTCCTAAGCACTTGCATCTATAACAAGCCCTTTCTGTTGATGAGGCAATTATTAAATTTGATAGTAGACTGCTGTGGAAACACACAAGTGGGGCATCAAGCTGTGGTGCCTCAATGATAGCTTCAGTGGATACTAGTAATGGTTGCTGGTTTAGTGATAAACTTTGGACAGTTAGTATTACTGTTTCAAATTTTAAACAACATTTAAACTGTTTTTGATTACCACGTTTTGAAAAACTCACAGTATATCCCAGCGGTTGGCAATTAAGTCTAGCATCGGGCCAAATTTTTTCAAGCCGTTACATGGCAGGCCAGAACAAAGTCAAATAATTTAAAAATCTTTGTGTGCCTGTGTGCAAGTTTAGCTCAGTTGGTACAGTATGGGACTCCGTTTGGAAGGTCATAGGATCAGTTCTGACTTACTGTGGGTATTTTTCTCTCCCTTGTTAAAACAAGGACACTTTTGCACACGCTTATGAGCATTTGATCCGCATTCATAAATCTATGGATGTTTATTTTCATTTCCCTGGGGAAATTCAGGGGAAGTCAATGACACGTTTACTGACGGCTTTTACAGAGGTGTGTGACTCTTTTGAATGTTGTTCAGAACTCTTCAAAGTAAAAGCTCTCAATATATTTTTCATAAAGCATTTCTGCACAAAACTTTCTTGCGCTTTTATTTTGGAGGCACAATCACTTAATAGGAATTGATTGTGTGAGTAACTATGTCTGTTGTGACTGAACTCTATTTCAGCACCAGCCGCTATCAATTTAGACGCAATTAATTTTTTTATTTTCCTGCTATCAAAGCAATCTGGCCAGATATTATAGCAGGCGGAATGGTTCTGGCCCGCGGGCCGCCTATTGCCCACCACTGGTATATACTGTCCAGCATCAGCCAAAGTTGCAAACTTTCTCCCAGGTGCATGCGCAGCAACGTGGGTTGGTTTTGGGTCAATGAAAAGATGGCGGAAGGCAGTGACAGCCTAGTCCTCAGAGGACTAAGTCTGTAGTGTGGTCGTATTTTGGTTTTTGTCAGAGTGCTCCAACAGGAGAAACACTATACATACATAAGGAACTGGCTGTTATTATTTTAATGTTTAGCCCAACAAAGGTGCATAGTGCTGCTACTTTTAATTGTGGTTTACAATATAAATTTGAGATGTGTGTATCAGTACTTTTTGAACATTTTCAGCACATTTTATAGCGATAACTGTGATCATTTTGATCATTATAATTGTGATAGGATATGGCATTTAGTGTCCACACAGGGAAGGATGAGTGACAGGAAGAGACTGAACTTGGTTAGGCATGTTCAGACGTCATGATGAACCTATTAAAACACTATCTGCTCATACACCAGCACTTGTTTGCAGATAACTTTTTCTCCTACATCTCCCTAGCGAGTGATATGTTGCGTGCTGACACCTTCTTCTGTGGGACATTTAGGCATATGTTCTCTTTTGTCACCACAAATTCATCTGGGGTTGATGTGATGAAACCAGCAACCAGATTTCGACAGGATATATTGAAAACTGTATCTAAATCGGTTGTTGTCTGTAATTCCAAAATGGGGGAGTTGACCCTTTGGACCAGCTTGGGAGCTACTATGATGCAGGTCACAAAGGAAAGAAGTGGTGGCCTTTCTCCCTCAAAGCCTTGAAGTTGAAGCTTGACCATGCGTGAGGTAGACATCGCAGGTCGTCATCAGATATTTCATATTTCACCAAGTTCAATTGACAATGCTCAATTCTTGCCATATTTTATAGAACATGTTTATATTTTAAGTCGTAGAATTTTCCGAGATTGTGAGTTATATACTAAATAACAGTTTTACTGTTTCTAGATGTTACATAGTATATAGTCACAACAAATACCATTAATGAGTGGTTAATCCCTGAGTTGTGAAGGGAAATTGGTTTGGTATAAAGGAAAAGTTATTTACAACCATTTTAGTCGTATTTGTTATGTCTGGTGTGTGTTTTTTTTTTTTTTAAAAGTGTTGAATTAGACTTGGTTAAAAAAGTTACATATGCCACATATTTGGTAATAAATTAAAGACGGGAGGAGAAGTTTTTGTGTGTATTTTTAATGAAAACAACTTGGGTCTGAGATTGCGGCTGTTTGTTTTGATTGAAGAAAACGCTAATTTAAAGTGAGGGTTCTCAGTGAACGTGATCAAATTTTACTCAGTGTGTACAAAAAAAATGGTAGGGATGCCAAATTAGCTGCACTTTATCATGAAAAGTATGGATCCCAACACTGGTTTTGTTACTGAAGAGGTTGAAAATGTATGTAACACATATTCATACGCATATGACGGACCACAGCCTTATAATTATGTGACTGTTAGGTGTCCAAGAGACAGAACAGGGTTAGAAAACATAACACCATATGAGAGAAAATGATCAGGTGTCATGTGACTGGCTATAACTAATGATAGCTAATGCATTGTTTGCTAACACGTATCAGGCTATAACAAAACCAGTTTACATTTTGGGCGAGCGGAATCCCTGATAGATCCCTGACCATTACTGCTGTCTGCAGAGCAAAAACAGTGAGTAGAGCATGATGTTGAAGAATTAGTGTGAGCCAGGTTCAGGTGTGAAAAAGTTTCGGAGGCTGATGAAGACTTAACAGATCATGGTTTATTGAGCCCAGCTGAGAAGATACAGTGCCAGCATACAACATGTGAACACATAAAATGCCAACACCAAAGCTGAAGGATAACATCTTTTGTGCCCTTTTATGTTTCTGTCTTCCCCCTTGTGCCTGTCTAGATCTTTAACTGGCCTTAACCAAGAACAGCAAATCTATCTGATGTTTAGACTCCGATGCTTCGTCATATTGGAATCTGTTACTATGAGTTGTACGTTTAGTTTTACGACCACAGCACAGTTTTTTGGGGGATTTTGTTGCACAAAAATCTGTCTTTTATTGGCTTGATACAAACCCCTCTCAGCAAGTTCAGAGAGTTCTGACGTCATCTGTAGGGGAAAAGTTGAAAGGAGAAATCTCTGTGAGCGTGTTTGGCTGAGATGCATGTCATGACAGTGTGAGTGATGTCCCTCTAGTGGCGTCATGCATCATCCACAGACAGCTAGATTTAAGTGATTTACTGTGTGTATGTGTTCAAAAACCACACCTGCTCACAGATTAGCTGTCATGACCACACACATACACACACACCCATACTGATATCTGCACTACATCTCCCTGCTTTTATAGTATACACACACACAGATGGGCTACTGAACCATGGCCTTGTGTGGAAGTATTTGGACACACACACAAAGAAATAGGAACAGGCAAGGATTCATACACAGATACTCCCGCAAACACCCACACAAACATGCAAACAATGACCATCCAAGGACCATCACACCCCCTGATCCAGTCACCAGCAGGAAGACTTTTTGTCTGTATCTGCCAATGTTGGTGATGGCGGAAACCTTTCAAAAAGCATCTCTCTCTACTGGTCTTTGTCCTAAGATTTGTTTGAGGTCTGATTTTAAAAAATGTGGTTAAGAGCACTGGGACCACAAGCAGCTCATCTGGTGTTTGACCATTCAGGAACACTTTAGGTGGAATATACATTTAAAAACCTTCTATGCATATGAAACACTGTCGTTTTGGTTTCAGTAGGGTGCCAGTAAGTATACAATGGGTCTCAGGCTTCATCCCATTATAGCCCCTAAACTATTTGCCATATCTACTTCGCCTCCCGTTGCACATACAGACATAGGGTTCACCATCTTAAAGGGGAAATATGTTTTATTTCAGTTCAGGATTCATTTTCATATGATTCGATTTAAGTTCGGTTATGATAATTCAGTGAAGTAAATTACAGTGTGCCCAACTATGGCAAGTTGAACAAGGCAGTCCTTCTGTAAACTGTAATTAATTAATCAGTCTGGATATTAATTTAACAGTTTTCCTTGCTGTTCTGTTTTCCACTACCCCTAACTGGAAGACGATAATGTCAATCTTTTCACCTCTTAGCAAAAAGGCTAGTTTGCATTTATCCAAAAATACCCGACTATTCCATAAATGTTTAACAGAGGCTTGAAAATATTCAGCTCCAGTGATTCGTATCTGGACTCTGCAGCCTTCGTTATCTGTCTATGTTCTGTCAAAGGAGCAGTGCAATTTAGAATGATTAACTGAACTTGGGAGCAATGTTAGTACTCCCATAGCCCAGGACAAGGGTTAAAATAATGGACCTGACTTAATATTTAAGTAAATAGCTGTCCCTGTAGTTTATCATTCAGTATTGGCTGCTTTGGTCTCCTTTTGGCTCTGCAGCCTGTCTCAGCTGCGCCCTGCTGACTGAATGAGCAAACTTTATTGGTGTGTGAATGGTTGATTTGTGCCAGCCACCTCCACCTTGTTATGGAGGAACTGTCTTGAAAGAGTGCTAGACAAAATGGTACCCACTGGACAAGTTCCAAAAATATTTTAAATGCTTTCTACTCTGATCATCAGCTAAGGTGAAAAAAGAATTTACTTTCAAATTTTGAGCACTATCCATTTATTCCCAGCAAACCTGGGGAGTGATGAAAGCTTCTACACATCCTTGTCAACCATGCCCTTCAGTTTGGCCTCAGGCCAAGTGTTTTCAAGGACTGGGACTGGAGACTGACAGGTTGGATGGAAATCAAATGAAAGATGAAATTGTGTGTCATTAACACCAACGGTATCCTTACAGACGAAGGATAAACCTGTCACTAACCCGAACACAATATGTTTAATGGTCACATTTCTTTTTACATTTAATTATATCATAAATTTACAATTTCTTTATACTGACTTACTCATAAGAATGAAACTCATTAGCAATATGTTTGCATTGCCAGTATTTGTGATATCATGTGGTCCCAGCCTTCCTTTCACAACACTTCATTTTTTTATTTAATATCATCCTCCATTATCTCCCAATGCTCCCTGAGGAATAGCACACTGACAATAGCTATCTAAATATTTTTTTTTCTGTGTTTGGTGTTTGTTTTTGTTTTGTTCTTTTTTACATCAGCAGCCATAATGAAAATCTTATTTTGTATGAGCATGAAAAAGTGGTTTCTCTATGGCAGAATTATATAACAGTGTTTTCAAACTGCACACTGTGTGCACGTTAACACAGTATTGCAGATATAGTTTCTTGAAACTAGTTTAAGCAGCAGTATCAATTTGTGTCTTGACCTTAACACAGCCATCTATCAATTTGATTGTAAAAGACCTGTATGGTGATCACAGCATTTCAACATGGTGCAATGATCCTTAGTAATTACTTGGAAAGCATTTCAACTTTGAGGAAACATTTCTGAAAAGTGAAAACCACAATATTCAAACTTCAAACATAAGCTCTTTGAACTTAGATGATTATGTGTTAATATTGTATACATTATGTAAAGTTAGAATTGCAAAATAAAAAAAAAAGTAGATTTTGCAAGTTCAAGTGTTTGGAAATTGAATATACCACACTGTATCTTCCAAAACCAAGTTAGATGTTGATTGTGCTCATATTTCTGATTTTCCATAATAATTTCCATAATAATTTCCAGAGACAGTAATATAATAAGACAGTGCCAAGCAAAATAATATCATTCTTTTCAATCAAAATCTATTTTATTTCTACAGTGCTTTAACAAACAATATGTCACAAAGACACTTTACCGACATACATACAATTTAGAATTGTAAAGAATACCATTGTCCACACGGTATCTATCATTCTCTTTATCCCCTGCTTACTGGCATCAGGAGACACATGAGGGTGGTAATGGCTAAGTGTGAAAGGGAAGAATTTTCTTAAAACTATAAATCATGCAAATCTACTTTTGTTGAATCCCAGAATAAAAATATAGAGCTGAAAATAAGGATAATTGGACCCCTTTAAATTCAAATAATGGTCAAATAAAACTATATTCTGCAATATGGTCTCCAGAGTTGCACTACTAGACTCTTTAACAACTTCATGTCCACTGACTGCCTGGAGGGTAGCTAGTGTTTGAAAGGGAGAGGAGAGGCAGCAGGTGGACTTCTTGTCACTGGGTGCTGGACTACCAACGAGCTGTTACTGGAACTCCCTTTGGGCTGGACTTTGGGCTTTTTCACTTTTATTACCTATTACATGCACAAAAAAGGTTATAACTCAATAAAGGGTAAAAAACAAAAAGCATAGTATGACCTCTGTAACACAGCAGATGCCGGCTCTTGTAAAATATTCTGATTGGTGTTAATTAACCTTTCAAATGAAGTGTTTCACAATTGAAGGGTAGTAGCCCCTGGTCTTAACTACCCACATGCACGGTGCATTAACTGTGCTTAAAATAAAATGATCTCCTGGTATTATACTGTATTTCATATGTGATCAGTGATCCAAAACTGGCCCTTATGTTGATTTACTTAGTGCTGGACCAGGGTCAGTATATCGTATGTAAATGGTCTGTAAAGCAATATGGGGTGTTACTTTGATACTGGTTACGAGGAGTCTTTTTTCTGTGATTTCCAAGTGGATTTACAGAGGTTTATTCACAATGAATATCAGAGATAATGACATCTTAAAATACTGCTGTTCAATGTGAAATTGTGTCTCCTCACAAAGCTTTTCTATGGTAAAGTAATGTATCTCTCACTCCTTTAAAGCATGTTCATATGTTTTCATGTTGAGACGTTGGGTTTCTTGGAACAAAATTCATAGGCAGACCTGGTTGATTGCCTTAAAACACTGGCTGTTTATCATGGGCATAATGCAAGCCCTGCCGGCACTTCCTAAAGAACCTAATTAACATTGTCCCCACGGCACATCAGACGGGTTAAAGTGAGCTCCCTGAAGAATCATAAAGTATTTAACTAACAATGTGACCCTGCTCTGTTGGCCATAAGGTTTTCAAAGCAGTTAGAGTTGTCACCTGTCAGGGGAAGGTGCACCCGCTACGCCAGCATATGTCCCTCTGACACACACACACCCACACACACACACACACACACACACACCACGCACAAATAAAATGACTCTTTTTTGGATACAAATACAGATGCTCTGTGCCCTCCGTCTCTAACCTCCAGCACCTGTCCTTTCTTGTCCACAGTATTAAAGTGCACGGCTCGGCAGATGGGAGCTGATTTCCAAACTCACCTCCTGACACTCCTCCTGTGTACTCGTTTACCCTCAAGGCACCTTTGCCTACATTAGCATACAATTACCTCACATTATTATTTTCAACTTTTTCAGCTAACACACTAAAACACCTGGTTAAAACTGTTCCTATTATAACCCAAAAGTCCAGTAAGTATTCCAACCAACGTACTCATTAAAATGTTGTTCACCATAATTTATGATAAGTACATTGTACACTTTACTAGGAGTGCTATTTTTCTAAAAATTAACCACTCTGCTTTAAAAAAAAAAGTTCATGCTAAACCTTGAGCTTTTGCTCAAATCCCACCATCTTCCATCCTTTAACAGGTTATATTTGTTTATAATAATTAATTAATATTAGAACAATATCATATAGAGATATTGTTGTTAAAAGACTAAGAAACATGTTTCTTGTAAAGGAATATGGAAAGGAATATAATTTAATAATATATAATATAATATAATTTAACTACATCAGTTATTTTTGTGCTCACTTTTTAGATTGAATAGATAATATAACAGATAACAAATTAATCGTAGTGTAAGTTAATAAATTATCCAGGTTTTTTAATAGTGCAATTGAAAAGCATGTCCAATATAGCACCGTGTGAAAAATCATTTTCTTGAGATAACAAAGAAATGTCATTGCTTATTTCTCAGCGATAGGGCGTGTGCTTTTGTTTGTTTATTAGCTGGTATCTTCGGTGTAACTGTATGTAATCGTAATTTGTCACCTTGGTTTTGGATTTAATTATTCATTTATTTTAAATTTCAATTTCAGTGCACTTAAAGGACTTATTGTCCATGTTGGTTAAATATTTTTGATTGAAAGTACAAAATGAGAATCAGGTTGTACGTGACTGAATGATCTGAAAACACACTGTTTTTCAACTGTTAAACAGTGACTTTATCCTTTAGCTTTCTTTTCATTGTTTTGCTTTGTTAGTTATTCCCCCAGCCTCCACTTCTAATTAGATTTACAGATCTAAGAATTTGGATAATTAGGCCTGTAAACAGTCCACACAAAAGGTCCAGCACTAAACACAAAGTACAGATGAAGCTGATAGCTCAATATATCAATTAGATATTGAAATGAAATGAAGTGGCGTTAGAGGAAAAGTCAGGGGATCACCAAAATCATTATGTTTCATCCTCTGTGGACCTTGAATTTTTGTATCAAATGTTTTGGTAATCCATCCAATAGTGATTGAGACATTTCCCTCAAAACCAATCCAGTACAGAGTGGCTTTTCAGTTGTTCTTGTTTTTTTTTTGTTTCACTACAAGCAGCCTCTTTCACTTAGACTTTTTTTTGCCACTGTTTATGTTAGAATAATGATTAGTGCGCCTTTAAAGCTTCAAAGTCAGTAATGTATTGATGATCTGTCTTTTTAACACTATATTGTGTTTGTACCTTGTGTATTGAGCCTTGTGCAACTTCTTGAACCTTTGCCTTCCAAACTTACGATGAACAATCACCTCTTCTTTACATTTTTAACTTGGTTCCTAATTCATATAACTTTTCTTACATAAAGGAGGGGCAGGAGGTGGGTTACAATATCTTGACTCTGGAGTCACTTTCAAACTTCTCTGTCTGGAATAAGCACCTTCTGCTTTGCTGTTTTTTCTTTGTACAACCTAAATTGGGGGCGTATGCTAATTATCTCAAAATAATAATGCAATAATGACATTTAAATGACTTGTTAAAAGTTAGTTGCTTCGTCATGCATTTAATGTACTGCCATACATCCTTTCTTCTTTCACTATAATGTGTACCCTCCATTTTCTCTTGTTTTTTTGTATTTTGCATGCTCTCTGAGCAAGCATTTCATAGATGGTGATGTGCAGGTGTGGGCTAAGTTACAAGCTAACAGGGAATAAAATCAAATCCACTGTGATATTTCCTGTATGCTAAAAAAAGTCACATTGAAACAGCTTTGGAAATAGTTTTGAACTGATCAGAAAGATGATTGCATCAAACATGGATCAGCAATGGACCAAATGCAGATGGTGTGGTGTGCTAGAAGCTGATCAGTCCCACATTTCGTAGAAACAGGATGAATTCAGCAATTTTGGTGCAGTGTTTTGTTCACAAGTACAGTTTACAATGGCTACATCTCTGATTTTTGCCTCTGACTGCCTTGTTTTCTTTTTAACAATAGAAGACTAAGACTCGTGGGTATTATAGTATTTAGAGCTAACCGCTAACTCGCTTGCCAGCCAGGCATGCACAATTGCTCCTGGGGTTTCCCATAAGTTTTCTCTCTACTGTTCGGTTCACACCCCCTGACATTTTTTCCACTGTACAACATGTTGATCAATTAAAAGAGGGAAAACAAAATTCTCCAAACTAATGAGCTTGGTAGTAGACAGTTAGCAAACTCAGAAGCTTAGCTTGGAAGCTAACTAGACATGTTCACAAAGTTTATTCCAAAGACATGTTGTTTTGTACCATCAACTCCTGTCTCATAATTGTCTGTCTGAGAATTTACAGTGGGAAAAAATACTTCAGGAACCAGCAGCTCCCTCCACTTCCAAGCTCTATAGCTGTAAGACAAAAAAGTGAAGGACTGACTGGCCTGTATGGAGAGTAAATAATAATATCTTACCCAGAGACTTTTGCAATATTATTTACCCGACCCAACTTGTCATTGTCATTCATTGCATCAAGATGTCTTTTGCTATTTTCTTCCCTCCTATTTACATCCAACATTTGAGGAAATCAGTGAAATGCCCTCAGTGTTTTATTTGCTTGCACAAGAAAAAGTGCGAGAGGCAGAGTGTGTGTGTGTGTGTGTGTGTGTGTGTGTGTGTGTGTGTGTGTGTGTGTGTACAGTATTTCTGTAATGTACCCCTGACACAATGTGCACAAGAGGTAATCTCATCATTGAGGCCCCCACACAGAGTGATACATTATGCTACTATGCCACTATCAGTAGGGGTGTCATTAGACCAGGTCTGCTGCTGTGAATACACTATATCACAGTGCACAGGCCTGATTAACATGTGAGTTTATGTGCGTGATGTACAGAAGAGGATGTCGCTCTGAGAGCCAATGATGATTGCTCTGACTGCTTGTTACTCCAAATCAAAAGGTAATAATGTCTTTTCTTCCCTCACGCTTTTGTGACCTTCATTATCTTTCTTCCCTGTCCTCCTTTTTACCTCACACATCTTTCACATCTCCATTGTTTCCTCAATTTCTGTCTTCCCACTTCTGAACTCTCATCCAATTTGTTCTGTCCCATCAGTTTTTTTTTTTCACCCGTTGTGTGTATCTTCCTTTTCCAATTTTCCTCCCTCACTAAAACTCTTTGCCATCTTATTCTCTCGCTCTCGCTCTCTCTCTATCTATTTCAACCACCCTTTTCTCTCTGTTTCATTTCCTCTGCGGTGCTTTGGTTCAGTTTAAATGATGCAAGCGAAGAGCAGCAAAAAAACCTACAACACATCATCACCTCCATCATCTCTGTCTATATTAGAATATAGAAAGAATGTCCACTGGGATTGAGCTCACTGTAAATCTCTGAAAAGCAACAGTGTAAAGAATGGATGTTAACCGTTTGAACTCTGCAAAGGAAATGGTCTGCCAGTGCCTGGTACATTGGTATTTTTCATTATTGTGATGTAATTTCTTGGAGTATCTTCAAATGCTTAAAATCTGTACAACCTGAGCTAAAAGGTTATGTTCGTCAATTCACCATAATAATTGATAAAATTATTGGAATTGTGTCATAAATGAAAAAAACAATCATCACATTTTACTAAGGCAACACACAAAACATTTCAATCCAAAAGATTTCTAATGTGTGTGTATATATATATATAATATAATATAGTGACTATATCTTTTTTTTTATTGTGTATTATTAAATACAATGAAATACTTGTGCTCTGGCTCTCCCTGCCTTACAGACATACCTACATACACAGTATGCAGTACATGATGTGGGTGCCTCAGCTGCTCAGCCAGTGGAAAGAAACTGTTACTGAGTCGGGTGGTGTGTGATCTGAAGCTCTTGTAAAGTTTTTTAGATGGAACGAGCAAAAACAGAACATGAGCAGGGTGGCTAACGTCCTTAATGATGTCTTGGGCTTACTTTCAGCCAATGGTGTAAATGTTATGAGCTTGTGGTATTTCTGTGCCAATTATTTTTTTCTGCTGGCTTTACTGTGCTTTATAGTAGTCTGCATTCCTGAGCAGTCAGATGGCCAAACCACACAGTGATGCAGCCTGTCAGAACACTCTCTATTCTAGTGTTCTGACAGGCTTTTCTGCTGGCTTTTACTATGAATGGTACAGTAATGAAAGTTCACAAGAGCCTTGATAGTCATACCCCAAACTCCTGAGACGCCTCAAAGTATCTGCTTAAGAGACCATCTGAGGGTATCTGAGATGTGTACACCAAGAAATCTAAAACAATCAACTATTTTCACAGATGACCCATTGACGGAAATAGGAATGTAATTTCCTCTGATCTTTCTGAAGTCCAACAATTATTTTCTTTGTCTTACTGACATTTAGAGAGAGGTTGTTACCATATAGTATATTGATCCTCCACTTCCCTCTTATAGGTCCTCTCATCACCATCTCTTATAGGTCCAATCACAGTGGTGTCATCAACAAATGTTGTGATGCTGTCATATTTGGCAACAGAGTCGTGAGTAAAGGGGCTGACACAGCAGCTCTGAGGCACGCTGGTCCTAAGAACTATTGTAGATGAGTCTCTTTAGGGACTGCCTGCCATGAAGTCAAACGGCCGATTACAGATTCCCTTGACAAAGACACCAGTTTGGATGGTATATTTGTATTGAAAGCAGAGCTATAAACAATGAACAACATTTGACCATAGGTATTTTTCTTTTCAAGGTGTACTAAAGGACTATGCACAACAAGTGACATAGTTTCATCTGCAGATGTATTGGAATAGTAGCTAAACTGTAATGTTTCATGGGTAGCAGGAATATTACATTTAATACATGATATAATCAGTATTTCCAGGCACTAGATAATAACGAGGTCAAAGGAACAGGTGGATAATCCTTAAGGCAAGAGACAGATGTTTTCTTAGGTACAGGCACAATGTTGGTTTCCTTAAAACACAATGGAGAAAGTAACTGCTAGTGAACCAATGAGTACTGCTTTTGTGCTACCAAAGTAAAGTGATATATAGCCTAGGCTTGGGCTGTGTGGTTTTTTTCATACCATACTGACATTTCACCGGTGTATACGGTATATGACATATGTGTAAAAAAACAAACAAAAAAACCCATAAAAGCTGAGCTGCTGGTGATAGACTAATCACTGTGCACGGTGATCACTGTAGCATGTATGACATTGTCTAGCCAACAATGATGTGTGTCTAATGTCTAGTTAGCCTACTTAGACAAGTCTTGCTGGGTTAAACACTTATGGCCCATAGAATAGTATAAATATTTATATATTACAATATAATAGATACAATCAGAAATACACATCTTCCTTGATGGAGGCCTCAATGACAAAAGAACAAATAAGTGCTCCTAAACACAATACAATACTACTACATACTAACTATACACTATATACTAAACTAAACTCAGAACAACAGAAGTGACCTTCTGTCAATATCTCGCTCTGACAACTGTTAGAGGTATTTCTTTGAAACGTGGTATAGCCATGTGAGGTAACTTTGCTGTCTGCTCAAAATAACACATCACACAGGCATTAATGTCAACCGTTGTCAACAAAAGTGAGTACACCCCTACATGAAGATGTCCAAATTGGGCCCAATTAGCCATTTTCCCTCCCTGGTGTCATCTAACTCAGATGTGAATGGGGAGCAGGTGTGTTGAATTTGGTGTTATCGCTCTAAAACTCCCTCAAACCAGACACTGGAAGCTCAACATGGCACCTCATGGCAAACAACTCTCTGAGGATCTGATAAAAAGAATTGTTGCTCTACATATATGTGATAGGCAGGCTTTTGGCCTAGTAAGGCCATGGGCGGCTATAGCCTCTCTGTGAAGCTCCACCCCCCTGTCTCTCTAGAAGCAGGCACACACCTGTGCCCGTTTTAGGAGTTGATTTATAGAGAGCACTCAGGATCTCCCTGTAGGCATTGTGGTCCAGTGTGGCTAGAGAGCAGGTATGTTAAGTCACCTGTTGTCCAGACCTCGTCAGCTGAATAGCCTGTCGTGCTAAAGGTTCACCACAGAAGGCAGGTGGTAACGCTGAGTGGGCCTAAACATCTGACCCATAAACGAGGTGGAGTCAGAGTTGGGTTGACTACCTACTGCATTGTGCGAGGGTTGTTTAGCCACTGCTGTTTTGCCTGCCTGTTCAACTGCCGCTATTTGTGTTTGAATTGTTATGTCTATTATTTTATGAGATTTGTTACAGGTGGATGGGCCCCTGTGAATGTGGTTGCCAACTGCCGGGGTCTGCGAGGGGTGTGGCGGTTGTCCCTGTTTTTTGGCTGTACGATTTTCCTCAGCTTGTTAGCCATTTTTCCCCCTTTTAGTGTTCTGCTGGACGGACAGGGTGGTGGATTGTGGGAACCCCTTTCCCTTTTCAATGCATGTGGTGGTGGGTATGACAGCTGTGTGTGTATGCTTTACTTAGTTTTATTGTATGACGTTCGTGTGTATCTTGCTGTGTCTAGGTGGCTGTACAGCAGTGTGGCCCACATGTACCCCCCCCCACCCACCCCGGCAGGTCTGGCCCCTGTAGATGCTGAGGTGTTTTTAACCGTGTGCTTTTATCCCTTAGCATCTCTGGCAGTATTGGCATCAACATCTTATTTGTTTTTATTGTTGTGCTTGTGCAGCGAATAAAACTGCCCAAAGCCTGATTTTATGTTTGTTTTTGTTTTTTAAATTGTTTAAATTAATCTTCCTTCCGGTTGAAACTCACATCTTTGAATTTTATTAACTGTGGGAAACCCATGGCAATTGGTAATTGACTGTTTGGGGATTTGAACCCCTCACTATTTGACTCGGTTACATATAGATGGCCTAGACTATAAAAGATTGGCAAGACACTAAGCTGAAGCACGGTGGCCAAGACTATGAGTGCTGCCAGCGTTGCTGCAGAGGTTGAAGGGGTGGGGGGTCAGCCTGTCAGACCATACGCTGCGCACTGCATCAAACTGGTCTGCATGACTGTCGTCCCAGAAGGAAGCTTCTTCTAAAGATGATGCACAAGAAAGCCCGCAAACAGTTTACTGAAGACAAGCAAACTAAGGACATGGATTACTGGAACCATGTCCTGTGGTCTGATCAGACCAAGATGAACTTATTTGGTTCAGATGGTGTCGTGTGTGGCATCAACCAGCTGAGGAGCAGGGGTGTTTCCAGGCTCTTGAAACATTGGGGGCTTGCCCAGCCCAGAAATCTTTCATGTTTTCACCCCCTACTGCCGTCTACCCAAAGGTAGACCTTTACAAAGCAACAGTGATATATATATATATATATATATATATATATAGCCTACATTTATTTAATTTTTATAATTACTACTGATAATAATTAACACTGATATTAACAAGGGGGGGTTGGGGGTCCTACCCCTGAGAAATCTGGGCTTTAAACACTTAGTTTCCTGCATTCTGGTGAATTTTTTTGCACCAATTTATTGAGTAAATGTCTGAGGTGACAATTCAAAATAAAAGTATAGTGTCATATAATAAGGCTGTCAGGCATTCTGTATTGCTGTCAGATATGTTTTTCCTGTAGATCAACCTTTCTCATACAATTTAATCCCAGCTGAGTCTACATACATGCAGGCATGCCTGAAGTAGCCTAAAGTCGTCCTTAATGTCCATATGGCACCTTTTCACCTCAATGATAAATTAGCTTTTAATTAATTAATTTTAATAAAGTAAAAAAGTATTTATTAATGAAATATTGGGGGGTCTGGGGGTCCTCCCACTGAAGATTTTGAGCATTAAACACTTAATTTCCTGAATTCTGGAGACATTTTCTTCACCAATTTATGGTGGAAATGTCTTTAGTTTTATAAAGGGAAGGACAAAATTTAGGTGGCAGGTGATAATTCAGAATATAAAAATATAATACGTAGAATCTAATAATGTAATGTAATTTATATCTATAAATCAGTTGTATTCGCACATTTGGCGAATTATTATTTTTTTAGTCCACAACACAAGAAACAGCTCGAGCAGAGGGGGAGGGAGTGGGGGCTAGTAAGTGAAGTGATTGGGCCAGCCCAATGTCAGTATAGGCTTATGCTTTATGGGCCGATTGTTGCCCATTTTTTTTATATAAATAAATAATTTGACTTGTAGCCTATTCGATGAGACGAGCGCACTGCTCTTCACCAGAGAAAGAAAACCGAAACTGAAAACACTTGTGATCAGACAGAAATATCACCACGATTCCACACAAATGTTCACTTTTAAAGTGCAGCTCAGAGCCGCCTTAGAGGGAATGAAGCATCCTGGAGACAGTGAAACAGTAGTGTCTCAGCGAGGGGGACAGAGACAGCAGCACACAGAGGACAGGTGTCGTGATATTGTCTCACTACTTTGCGGCGACTGTATGTGTTAATACATTGACTAGACACTGACCGACAACATTTATATTTAAATGTAGGCTGTTGATTACAATTTTGCTAGACACAATTCAGAAGTTGTGGACAAGCCCTGAAGAAGTGAGCATTGGCTGCTCTCTCTCTCTCTCTCTCTCTCTCTCTCTCTCTCTCTCTCTCTCTCTCTCTCTCTGTTGAGTTACATTCGGGGCTTCAGCTAGCCAGCAGCCATACCAACATAACCCTGCTACTATTGACTGAAGCTAAGCAGGTTTGGGCTTGGACAGTACCTGGATGGGTGACCTCCTGGGAAAACTATGTTGCTGCTGGAAGAGGTGTTGGTGGGCCAGTAGGGGGCAGTCTTCCCTCTTGTCCTACTAAGAAGATCCCAGTGCAGAGATGGGGACACTGTGCTGTAGCAGCTGCTGTCCTTCGGATGAGACGTAAAACCGAGGTCCTGACTCATTGTGGTCATTAAAGATCCCATGGCACTTGTCGCAAAGAGTAGGGGGTTCCCCAGTGACATGGCAAAAATTCCCAACCTGTCTTTCACCTTCTGGCCATTGAATCATTCCCCCCAGTAATTGGCTCAATGTTTCCCTCCCTCTCTGCCTTAAGCTGATGTGTGGTGAGCGTTCTGGCGCTAAATGGCTGCCGTGCATCACCCAGGTGGGTGCTACACATTGGTGGTGGTTGTAGTGAGTCCCCCCCACTTCACTGTAAAGCGCTTTGAGTATCTATGACAAAGCGCTATATAAATGTAATTCATTATTATTATTATTATTATTATTATTATTACAGTCAAAACATTTGGGGCTAAAGCCCCTGAAAAATGACCTGGCAACGCCGTTGGTGAGGAGTACAAAGACCAGTGTGTCTTGTCTACAGTCAAGCATGGTGGTGGGAGTGTCCTGGTCTGGGGCTGTGTGAGTGCTGCCGGCACTGGGGAGCTACAGTTCATTGAGGGAACCATGAATGCCAACACGAACTGTGACATACTGAAGCAGAGCATGATCCCACACCCCCCTTCGGAGACTGGGGCACAGGGCAGTATTCCAACATGATAACGACCCCAAACACTCCTCCAAGATGACCACTGTCTTGCTAAAGAAGCTGAGGGTAAAGGTGATGGACTGGCCAAGCATGTCTCCAGACCTAAACCCTCTTGAGCATCTGTGGGGCATCCTCAAACGGGAGGTGGAGGAGCGCAAGGTCTCTAACATCCACCAGCTCCATGATGTCATAATGGAGGAGTGGAAGAGGACTCCAGTGGCAACCTGTGAAGCTCTGGTGAACTCCATGCCCAAGAGGGTTAAGGCAGTGCTGGAAAATAATGGGCGCCACAGAAAATATTGACACTTTGGGCCCAATTTGGACATTTTGACTCAGAGGTGTACTCACTTTTGTTGCCAGCAGTTTAGACAT
>NC_060168.1:1337211-1339651 GCF_021292245.1 Micropterus dolomieu | reverse complement strand
GAGTCCCCCCCACTTCACTGTAAAGCGCTTTGAGTATCTATGACAAAGCGCTATATAAATGTAATTCATTATTATTATTATTATTATTATTATTATTAATATTACAGTCAAAACATTTGGGGCTGTGTGAGTGCTGCCGGCACTGGGGAGCTACAGTTCATTGAGGGAACCATGAATGCCAACACGAACTGTGACATACTGAAGCAGAGCATGATCCCACACCCCCCTTCGGAGACTGGGGCACAGGGCAGTATTCCAACATGATAACGACCCCAAACACTCCTCCAAGATGACCACTGTCTTGCTAAAGAAGCTGAGGGTAAAGGTGATGGACTGGCCAAGCATGTCTCCAGACCTAAACCCTCTTGAGCATCTGTGGGGCATCCTCAAACGGGAGGTGGAGGAGCGCAAGGTCTCTAACATCCACCAGCTCCATGATGTCATAATGGAGGAGTGGAAGAGGACTCCAGTGGCAACCTGTGAAGCTCTGGTGAACTCCATGCCCAAGAGGGTTAAGGCAGTGCTGGAAAATAATGGGCGCCACAGAAAATATTGACACTTTGGGCCCAATTTGGACATTTTGACTCAGAGGTGTACTCACTTTTGTTGCCAGCAGTTTAGACATTAATGGCTGTGTGATGTGTTATTTTGATTGGGCAGAAAAATTACACTGTTATAAAAGCTGCACACTCACTACTTTACACTGAAGCAAAGTGTCACTTCTTCATTGCTGTCACATTAAAAAAGATATATTCAAATATTTACAAAAATGTAAGGGGTGTACTCACTTTTGTGAGATACTGTAATAGTTTAGGCCTTATATGAAATTTCAGTGGCTTAGCACTTACCTATCTGACGATTGACCCTCGAGTTGACATGGAATCTGCACTTGTGCCCTTCAGTATCCGATGAGAGCGCAGGGGAAAAGAAAGGCGGGAGGCAGCAGATACACATACCCACGAGCACAGTACACAACCACTAATAATAATATGAATGAAAGAGGAGTCAAATAGGGATAGAGAGACATAATAAGATGCATCCACAACATGCAAAATACACAAAAGCCACCACAACCACTTAGGAGAGAGAGAGAACTGATCCAGTATATCTGAATGCTGCAGGTGGAGGTAAATATCCCTTTCCTCTGTTTGCTAGTCACAATTAAATTCATTTTTAATGGTTTTCTCTAATTGTCTCTAATCCAGTTATTTTTACATAATTAACTTCATTCTAGTTAACTATGTCACTGTTTATGTCTACGTGTATAACATTGGTTCTTTATTCTCCACGGTCTATACCTGCTCTTTTATGAAAAGCACTCAGAGATAACTGTTGTTGTGATTTGGCGCCATATACTGTAAATAAAATTGAATTGAATTAATGTCAGCTACAGAGATATATACTAGTATATTATTTTGTGCCCCGTTTATTAGACATTATTTTTTTACATTTTGGCAAACTGGCATTAAAAGTATACTGAATTAGCTACTGGCCATTTTAGTTTAAAATGTATTCATGGATGCACACACAACTACTATCGGAATACTTTGATACTTAAGAAAACTTGATGCTTCTTAGGCAAGTTTGGAAGCGTGTCTTTTCTGATTTCTAAACAGATTTATGGACGGGTATTTGCAGTGGACATCAAAATGAAATCCTCAGGAAGTGTAAGTCACACTGAGTGATATCAGTATGGCTCATGTCTCTGTGTTAAGATTTGACTTAGAGTTACGACTGAGTACAATTTTTGACTCAAATTCACTTCACACAGTATCTTTGCCTCACATCTCTCTCCTGCATCCCCCTGGGGAGACTATTGACTTTCCTGCTGAATGTCCATGTCTATTACAGACCATATCCTGATGGTTAAAATGCCATCCAGAACCATGACTTAAATTATAAAGGAGCATTCCTACCTTCCGCTGTAATGTTAATCCTGTGCATTGCTTTTAGCAAGGGGGACCTAATAAATTAGCCAGAGTGTGTATTGCTAAAAACCTTTACGCTGACACCATCCTCTAGACAATATCTGAATTTAGTTACCAATCAAAAGCATAATTTTGACCTCAACTTATATCCATCTTACAACTTCTTTAGAATGAGTATTACAGCCTCACAGAGCTGCTAGTGTGGCTGTACACTGTGAGTTTGCTTTAAAAAGGTCTACCTTTCTTTACTTGCACTCTGGATAAATGAATGATGCAGGGCTGAAATCTCTAAAATATGCAGCAATAGCACCGAATTAATTAGCATTAATTCTCAAATTAAATCCAATATGGTACCAATAAAAGATAAACACTGAGTTCACCCCTAGATGTTTCCTGACAGCTTTGTTAACATGTACACATAACACAAGCTGTTATTTCCAGCTTTTGTGAGATGCATCTAGGTAGCATGTGCTAGACATTATCGCAAGGCTTCGAATCAACTTATAATACTG
>NC_060168.1:1323826-1337111 GCF_021292245.1 Micropterus dolomieu | reverse complement strand
TTAAGATTTGACTTAGAGTTACGACTGAGTACAATTTTTGACTCAAATTCACTTCACACAGTATCTTTGCCTCACATCTCTCTCCTGCATCCCCCTGGGGAGACTATTGACTTTCCTGCTGAATGTCCATGTCTATTACAGACCATATCCTGATGGTTAAAATGCCATCCAGAACCATGACTTAAATTATAAAGGAGCATTCCTACCTTCCGCTGTAATGTTAATCCTGTGCATTGCTTTTAGCAAGGGGGACCTAATAAATTAGCCAGAGTGTGTATTGCTAAAAACCTTTACGCTGACACCATCCTCTAGACAATATCTGAATTTAGTTACCAATCAAAAGCATAATTTTGACCTCAACTTATATCCATCTTACAACTTCTTTAGAATGAGTATTACAGCCTCACAGAGCTGCTAGTGTGGCTGTACACTGTGAGTTTGCTTTAAAAAGGTCTACCTTTCTTTACTTGCACTCTGGATAAATGAATGATGCAGGGCTGAAATCTCTAAAATATGCAGCAATAGCACCGAATTAATTAGCATTAATTCTCAAATTAAATCCAATATGGTACCAATAAAAGATAAACACTGAGTTCACCCCTAGATGTTTCCTGACAGCTTTGTTAACATGTACACATAACACAAGCTGTTATTTCCAGCTTTTGTGAGATGCATCTAGGTAGCATGTGCTAGACATTATCGCAAGGCTTCGAATCAACTTATAATACTGATTAGACTGACAGACAGAGAAACATATTCCCACGTGTTCACAAGTGTTTATGACTTGTTTTGCATTTTCTAGTCTGAATTATTTTCTAACTCTCTCGGCAAAATCAACGGCAGGGATGAAAAGCTCATCCATAATTTCAGCCAGTCTTCCAGATGGTAAAATAATTTACCGTGGGACTGCGTTGAACCAGGGACTCCACACACATTTAACCCACAGCATAGCAGAGCTGGCCTCTCTCCATTGTGCCTTTATATGTTTGTAACGCCAGATGCTGCAGCGTGTGCACCATTTTAACAGGTTTTTTTTTTTTCAAATTACTAACACCCAGTTGTGCTTGAATGCATTTACTGTTGTAGCATGTTTCTGGAACACTAAAGATCCCGGATGGGGATGAGTGTCAGTTCTGTAATTTAATTAGTGCCGTATCTGCGTGGGGGGGCGTTAAAAATATCACTTTAATTCCAACCACCACGCGGGCAGTTACCCGCCTGGATGGCTGATTTTAGTGCTTTGGATATTACTCTGTGATTTTGTACATTACTCCCTTTTGTGATTCCAATCACCCAGGTTACTGGACTACTCTTGGCTGTGAGTTTTAGTGATGTCATTTGCCATCCTCACACCTAGACCCATGAAAGAGAGACAGCTAACGCTAACTACATACGCATAATGTGTAACGAGTTTTTGGTCCCCCGAAATGTGGAATTTTGCAAAGGGACAATCTGTGTCAATGGTAGCTGACAGCCAAGTCTGTATGGCCGTGTTGCGGAAAACATTTTTCAATGAACATTCGTATATCAACAGTATTATGTTTCTCCAGTGCCGCAACTTGACAGCGCAACCTCCCAAACTTCCCAAAATTCTGTCATGTAACTCCTGTCAATCCTTTCTCCACTGAGTGCTCACCTACACTTCGAAACACTAGTGCAGCCAATAAAGCAACCTAAAGGCCATGACCCTCTACACACACTGCAACTGCTTGTGTCCTTGTTGATACTATCTCTTTAGACTGCTGACAGGATAGATGTTCCTATTTAACCTTCTTGACTAATGCAGCACTCACTGTTCATTGAACTCCGAAGTACTGGGCTCTTTATCCAGTTGATGCTTGAGGAATCTTCACTCTTTTGCTCTTGCACTTACTGTAGGGCGCTATGGATAAAAGCGTCTGCCAAATGGCTGAATGTAAACTGTAATTATCTTAGGGAACACATCTGTGTGTAAGCACCTGCTTCTGCATGCCTCATTTACAGAGTGTTATTTTCCTTTTTGGAAGTTATGTCTAAGTATTCCATAGAGCCATCAACTGGTACACTCAGCATCAAGCAAAGTGTTACTGCAAGAACTACTATTATGAATGTGAAGAACGTTTTTGAGCTATTGTTTGACCTTAAGAGGGGGTCAATAGCCCATTGAATTCTATAGGGCAATCAAGAAAGCTGAGACTTAGTGTTAATACCTATTACTATGATACACACCAGTACCAGTAAAATAACTATATAATAGTCACCAGTAAATGTAATTCCACTTTTGAATGGAATGATTAGTCTTGCTCGTTGTTCATAAATATGAATCATTCATGTGTTTGTGTTGTGTAGTTATTAGCTAACACAAACTATGGGAACCATATTGGGCAAATTGGGCTAGATTGTTTACTGACAGACAGATTCATCACTCTGTTGGGCTTTCTAAACAGCAAAAAGATGCAATTCTCCAAAATGTTTTAAAGAGGTCGTATTATGCTTTTTGGCTTTTCCCCTCTCCTTTATTGAGTTATATATCTTTTTTGTGCATGTAATAGGTTTGCAAAGTGAAAAAGCCCAAAGGGAGTTCCCCTCTCACACAGAAAACTCTGCTCTGAACTGCCTATAAAACAGCTCGTCCAGCCTTTTCTTCCGCTTTGCTGTGACGTCACAGCTAAAGACGCATCATAATGCTCGCCTAGCGGATGGTCCGACACGCCCTCAAAAACACCGGTGGAAAAACACCGTGAGCTGCAGCACCCAGTGACAAGACATCCGCCTGCTGCCTCTCCTCTCCCTTCCAAACACTAGCTACCCTCCAGGCAGTCAATGGACATAAAGTTGTTACTGTGATGTAGAGACAGAGCTCAGCTAAAACTTTATGGATGAAAGATACATTTGTTACAGATTATTAACTCTCCACTCTGAAACTCTTGCTCCAGTCCATGTTGCTAAGCTGGTAAGGAAAGGTAAACACAGCTGAACCGAAGCTGTGTTTACCTGCTTTTCATGACCTTCTCTGCTTCTGATTGGCTAGTAGTCCTTAACTATGAACTGTGCATGTGCAACTCCCAACAAAGATCTTGTAGAAGTGAGATGCATCACTCCATAGCTAGGCGTTCAACACACAGGGTGAAAAGAGGAGCTGCAGCAATGTACAGTATGACAAAAAATATGTTTTTTTTTTTTAATTAAACCATGTAAACCTGTTTTGGTACAACCCCTAAATAAGATTTTGAACCTTAAAGCATGAGCATAATATGACCTCTTTAAATATCAACATTTAGGTAATGCTTACTCACACAGAGTGGCCTTTTTCTCTATAAGAAACCGTCCCTGGCCATGGGTTCAACCATCGGTTTGCAATGCACGTTTAACACCTCATTCTATATAACTGTAAATGTGTGGCCTTTTCCACTTTACACCAAAACCAAGTCTAGAATAGATGTGACAAAGACACAAAGTGACACCTTTCTTTCTTGCCCCTTGTCCCTTTTCTGAACTTTGTTATTTAAGTACCTGCAGTGAAACATGACACAAAGTCGACAAATGCTGCCGGAGGAGGACTGCCGAGGCTGTGAAGCAGAAAATGTCCACGCAGGGTTTCTTCACTGCCTGGGGATGAGGTTACTGATCAAAAAGACAGATTTCTAACAACTGTGAATGCTCCCTACAGAGAATAAAAAGCATATAGGCCAGACATGTACTGTTGTTGGAGCCATACTGAGTTATTTAATTTAAATACGAAAATGGATGTTTTGAGTTAACTTTTGATATTGTGATTTATGATTTAGGAGGAAATGTTCACATTGCTTATTGACCTGCTCCTCCTTGATTCTGCGTCTCTGGGGCGCTGATAGGTTGCCCTTAAGTAGACTATTGGCAGAGCCTGCGGCTGAGTTAGATGGCAGAGAGCCAACCGGAGTATAGCGAAATAAATACATCAGTTAAAACGAAGAGACTATCTGTAGTTACTGATGTAGCCATTACCTTTTCTCGAAATGTCTGGTCTCGTTTTCCAAAATATATAACAACGAAATGCCACAAATAGTCTTATTGTGCGTGGTCAACTTTTAAAGTCTGTCCCAGTATTACTCAGTGACCTTACTGTACAGCGCATTTGTGCATACATATGTATATTTCATTAGTCACAGGACAAACTCAGAAAACCCAGTGACATTTTGTGACAATGGTGTGTCTGAAACTTGAATTAGCTATATTGTTGGAAAGGCACATCTCTATCACAAAATGCCATCTGTGTGTGTGTGTGTGTCTGTGTGTGTGTGGTAATAAGAGTACTGAAACGTGTCCATGAACCTAGCAAGGGTCGCCCGACGTGTGTGTGAATGTTCCACACGTGTGAGTCGGCCTCAGTGTGATCATGTTGTTGTACATTAAAATGTCTGTCAGTAACAGCAGCACACAGTTTGTAAGCGTCCTGCATGTGTGTGAGTGTGGGCAAACGCACAAAAGCAAGGTTAATGACTGTGCTAGGGAACTGAGAAGCTAGAGACATTTCCAATTTGGCAGGAGACACCAGAGCCGCTAATAGAGAGAGTTTGGCTGCTTCTGCAGTGGATTCCCTGTTGCTGCTCCTTTCTTTAACCTGGGCAGGGTCATGGACAAAAGGCGGCTGCCAAGTAGCTGTTTGTGTTTCTGCCCTGTTCTGCATCTTCACATTATTTTTGCATGTCAGACAGTATTCAGGTGTTACAGTGTATGTTATGATGAAGGTATTTGGTTATAAACCACAGTACCACGGGGCAAATAAAAACAATTCGCCGCACTGCTTGGATTAATGTTCATTGTGTTGCTTGTACTGACAGGCTTCAGATGGTTCTGAATGCTGCAGCTAGAAACTGAACAAAACTAGAAAATTCGACTATATTACATCAATTTTAGCCTCCCTTCTCAGGCTCCCTATCCTTGTCAGATCAGACTTTAAGGCGCTTCTGATGGCTTACAAAATTGTAAGTGGACACGCCCCTTCATTACTGTCTGGTCTTTTATTCCATCCTCTGCTCTCTGCTTTCAGAACAAAGGGCTCCTGTCTGGCACCGGAGATAAAAAGAAGTCAGCTGGCTGCAAGGCCTTTCCTATCATGCCCCCTTCCTCTGGACTAACGTTCCTGCTGATGTTAGACAGCCTGACTCTGTTGAGGCCTTTGAATTCAAACTTAAAACCAATATTTTTCTCATTTAGTTCCTTCCGTCTTGATTACCTCAGGCCTTGTACCTGTTTCTGTATCTGGTAAGCAGAGAACTGTAGGCCATGTTTGTCCTGCCAACAAGAATACTGTAAATCTTCTCTTGAAAACCACTGCATCTCTCTCTCCCTCTGTTTGTGTCCCACAAGCCCAGCTGTGTGCTTTTCTCTCTCTCTCTCTCTCCCTCTCCTGGCTGTCAATGCCTCATTCCTGGTGTTTGGATCTGGACCTTCATCCTCGAGAAGATTCAGCCTCTCCTCCTGTCTCCTTCTCTCCCTTGTGTGCATGTTGTCCTTGTCTCTCTGCCCCTCTGTGTGTAAATGCTGTGTTTGACCTTTGCCTCCTGTTTGTCTGTGTAGCCTGTCCTCTTTCCAGGTCTCCGTGGTGAAGAGGAGGTTGCGTGACTTCATATGGTACAATGTATCTATAATTTTGTCATCCCGATTGTCCATACTATAGTTTTACTCTGAGGCATGTCTGTCTTTCCTTGGAGAGGGACCCCCTCTCTGTTGCTCTTCTTGAGGATTCTTCCATTTTGCCCCTCTATTGAAACAAGGGTCTAAGGATAGAGGGTGTTGTATGCTATAAATCTCATAAACCAAAATGTGTGATTTAGGTCTACATAAATTAAAATTGACTTGACTTTGACTATTTGTTTGTTTTTTATGTGGCTGTAGACTTAAGACCTCAGCAGGCTTTTCTTCTTGGTACATAAAAAATTAGAAATTTGAAAGTCACTTGCCTTTGTACCCACCAGGTCTGTACCACTAACACACCAGAGTGCAGTTGTTAAAGGTTATTGATATGCAGTACAGAAGGCTGACATTTACTCAGTGCCCTCACTATCACAATTCCTGTTTGGCCTTTTACACCAGCAGTTATGTAAAGCAAGAAGGGATTTCCACCAGAAAACATGCTTGGTCATGCCCAGCCAGATAACCTCACCTTGAGCTCACGCCAGCAGATCTCCGCTTCATTTGTATTCACCGCAGCAATCTTTTCAATCCCTTTCAACTTTTGTGGAATTGTAGCACAGCGAGGCTTTAAACCACTCCCTGCTTCTTTCACTGCTGCAATGAAGGCGCACTTCCCTGCAATCCGCAGAAAGAGATTTCAGCAAGCTTTTGATTGGCAGTGATGTGAAACAAGTGGTCAAGTTCAATCCAAACACAACAACAATTTTCTCAATACTATGGTATGGTAAAAAGTAATCTCAGCTTCCATTTTGGCAGCAAGCAGCTTTGAAAGTAGCTGCAGGCAGTCATGTCAATATCTATTCAATGTCAAAAGCCTTGCTGGGCCTGGAATGGAGTCAGATAAAGTGAGATAGAAGCTTATATTTGGAGGTGGGTCACGAATGACAGATTATTACTGGAGCTCTGCATATCATCTTCTTGTCACAAGAAAAGAAGTGCCATCTATCATCCAGCTGGCTAATGTCTGTATTGGCAACACAGTGCTACAAACAGTGACCATAAGGCTGTTTGAGGAGCAATATTATGGCCTAAACCCTAATGAGACCGCTCCGAGTTGACCAAGTCATCAGTAATAGCCAGCTTGGTTCATAGTTGTTTAAAGGATCACTTTATAGATATAACAAGCGCACATAACCTAGCAACGGTAGCCCAGGTACCTCAGTAACCCAGCCTTGGCGTAGAGAAATTAAAAACTCCTCCAGGGAATGTATTCTCATGAAAAAGAAAAAGAAACATGATGTGGTGGCACCGTGTACAGAGGCAAGAGCAGCATCCCCATCCACTGCCAGGTTGGCCCAGGGTCTGAGAGAGCGAAGAGAAAACACAGAGCCAGACACAGAACCATGCTGAGGAGCACCTGCACACTCCGAGCACACACATCAAACCACGTGTACACCCACACAGACAGCACACACAGTGTGGATACATACAGCAATTAGGAGTCAGTCCTAACTGGGCCCCCTCAGATATGTATCAGGGCTGTCTTAGCTTTGTTGGGGAAGAAACAGTGTTCCTCCAGAGTTAGACTGTGTTGGTCATAAAAAGAGATTCAGCAGGAGGATTTCAACAAAAAATGTTTAACTAATCATAGGAGTGGAAAATCCATAAACAAAAAGTCCAAGGCAGCTACTCAATTCTTCCTGCACTGACACTGAATGTTGGCATTGGACATTAAACAAACAAATAAACAAAAAAAGAATTGTTCTGCAAAATCACTGAATGTGGAAATAATTTAAACACCAAATGTGTTTTTCTGTATGTAGATAATCTTATTGTGATAAGTTTGTTTTATCCTCCTTCAGAGTCTGGGACTAGGAAGGATGCTGAATCTTAATCACAGACACTTTAAATCCCGTGTTTTACTTTCACAACACAGTTTCTCCAAAGTCTCCAACAGTTTCTTCTTTCTCTCTGCCGAGGAGCAGAGGGTTTGTGATTGTCTCTGATGCATTTGTGTACAATGAAATCACTGTGCACATTTGTGCTGAGAAGAGGAAGCAACGTCTTGATTTAGGCGGCCACTTCACATTTCCTCCAGCTCCATTTGGCACCATTACGTAAAACCTGTTGAGTTTTGTTTGTGAGCAGATCCAAGAGTGGACACAGACACTGAGGTTAAGTAAAAGAGTTTAATGAAAAAAATATGAATGAGTGAAGGGGTTGGCTGGGCAGACAAAGGCAGGAGGCCAGCAATGGGTGGGGTTTGAGCTGGAGCGGTGAGTGGTGAATGGCGGAGCAACAGATGCTGGCACTGGAATCCTGGAGAACGGGAACAATACACGTGAGAAAAACAGCACAGGAAAAAGTCACAAAAAAACATTAGTAGTTTCATCGGTGATTAGTTGGCTGAGAGTCACTGTATGGTGAAAAGTGGCAGGAGAGCTGGAGGATTTAAGTATTGAATTCTGGTGAGGAGATGAGCCGCTTGCCAGGCAGGTAAACTGCGCCCATAACACATATACACAGACACACAAGGGAGGAAGTAGACAGGGACAAAGCTTTAAATTTCTCATGATGGTCTCTTGTCAGAACACAAAATATGATATTCACATTCAGTGTTCCCAGAAATAATACAAGGAAAAAGTAATTTTGTTTCAGTTCCCATTGTTTCACCATTTGCATTTCTGTGTTTTCCTCCTCTCTATATAAGCACCGAAGCATCACTGTGAAGCTCCAACAGTCTCTCTTTTCCATCAGGTTTAGAGTTACTGGCTCAGCCGTGCAAGCTCTGTCAGACATAACTGATGTTGTGGGAAAGTATAGATTTGCTGATGCCGAATTGATGTGACAGGTTAGCATTATTGAATTTTACAGCCTGCAGAGTTGTGGTCTTTGAGAGAGTATTCACAGTGAGCTGTGATACTTAACTCTCCTGGAATGTCCTAAAGGACTTTGCACAAACATTTAAAAGCTGCCCCCTCTGATCTCCGTCTTGATCAACAAAATAGAACATCTCTGAGTGATAGGTACTTCAATCTGAAATCTATGATGTGTTTAAAAAAAAAAAAAATTATAATCAACTTTTTTAAAAATCAGCTTTATTACGCTGTGTACCTGAGTATCGTTAAAACGACAATAAATCTAAATCTAGTCTTTTCGACCACTCAAAGCGCTTTTACACTACATCTGCATTCACACACATTCATTCACTGAACCTAAGTGCTCAAACAGAAACTAACTTTCACACACTGGCGGAACAGCCACCAGGGGCAATTCGGGGTTCAGTATCTTGCCCAAGGACACTTCGACATGCAGCCTGGAGGAGCCGGGGATTGATCCGCCGACTTTCCAATTAATAAACGGGCAACCCGCTCTATCTCCTGAGCCACAGTCGATTGAAGCAAACAGCGGCTAATGTAAATAAACTTCATTCCACATTTGCATTGTACCATTATATTATTTATTGCAGCCTAAAATGAACACTTTGACATCATACCTGTGGTACACAGGATAGTAAGATGGGTCACTTTAGCTGGTGAAGTAATGTGGTAAGCCATACAACTAAGTTAGAGTATTTTGCACCTAACTTGAGCCAACTAAAGCACAAAATCACAATATAATTCTCATGCTTTGCAGTAATGTTAGTTTACCTGTCCAGTAGGATGAAAGCCAACTCTGTGTCGGTTTGGTCAGTTTCAAAACAAAGTGGAGGTCTCTCCATGTGTCAAACGCTTTTCCGATGTTCACAGTGCTTTAGCCCAACTTCGATCTGACGGGCCTCAGCACATAAAACTTTGTTGTTGAATTTTAACCTTACGTGTTTGTGTTGTGCTGTGGGCTGGTCATTTTCTGGTGTTAGCGGACTCCATTTCAATATCTGCAGTGTTGTTGCTGTGTATACGATACAGAATCAATAGGCAAGATGCCGGGGAGTGTGCATGCAGAAAATCCAACCTGATTTCTTCACAAAGGACACAGCATAGTGGCTGTTCCAAGGGGCTGAGAAAGCAGGCGTGTGGTTCATTTTTATGTTAAGATACAACCTGTTCACAAATAGGCAATAAAAATAAGTGATTAATTGATAAGTGATTTTATTTTTTAAAAAACTACGTTTAGCCCCTTTTACGATAATGATGATATGTACATGTTTACAGTATCGTGTTACAGGGTTACTGCACAAAGATTGTTATCTCACACTATATGACTGATGTAATTGTTCATCAGTGTGACGGCCCTTGGGTAGAAACTGTTTTTGTGTCTGGTATAGTGCTTTGTAGCACCTACCAGAAGGGAGAACAGGTTGTGTGGGTGATGGTGATGGGTCTGCAGTACAACTGGACGATATGACCTAAAATCAAAATCACTATTATTTGAACATTTTACCTCAATTACGACAGGGAGACATGTTCCCCCTATATTCGGCGCATCGCCCCTGCTGAATTATAATGGCAGCTACTAAAATTTCACATGATCATTGATATCAATGAGCAAATATCGTTAATGATTTTCACTCGCACTCTGGGTGAGCATGGCAACACTCAATGCTGAGCTAGCTTAAAAAAAGGACATCGACGTGCCAGGTGCTGTTATAAGAGCAGCGAAGTTAGGTTTTTTAAGGGCAGTGCAATGCGAGTGCGTGGGTGAGTGAATGTGAGAGAGCATGCAGTAGAAAGCCAGCCAGTAAGTTGTCAGAGAGGGAGTTAAATGTACATGTAGGTCAAACTGTCTTGTTAAAACAAAATCAGTCTGGCACAACATGGTATCCAGCTCCTTATATTGCATACTGCTGCTGGGCGGGACAGGGTAAAAGAAAAAAAAGAAAAGAAAAAGTCTGTCTGTTGTTTCCCCAAATGCTGGAAAGTGAAGTCGGTTAGAGCTAGCTAACATCTCCCTGTGCTTCAAACTGCAGTCAGGAAGCTAAGCAGGCCTGGACAGGCTGGAGTCATGTGACTACACATGTGGTAGTAGGTTTGGAATGACCATGATGAATGCGATGACAGAGATGACACCAATATATTTTTCCTGCTTGTTGACCTGTTTGGTGGAGGACTGGATCAGCAGATTGTGGATCTCAGAAACCTGAAGGTTTCCACAGCAGACACAGCGCTGTTTAGTATGGTGATGTCATCTGCACAGTTTTGAGCATGTTCAGCTTCAAGTTGCTATGACTGCACCTGCTCTTCAACCTCCCATCTGTATGCAGACTCATCATCGTCCTCCTATAAGATGTCACAGTCTCAGTGAGTTCATGTAGATCTGTAGCTGCAGTCTCAAAATCACTCCATTCAGTGCAGACAAAGCAGGCCTGTAGTTCCAGCTTTGTCCACAGGCTTCTCAGATTCTAGTTTATGCCTGTAAATGAGCAGAAGATGAATCCTTTAAAATGGTGTAGCAATGGTCCTGTGTGTTTCTATCCCTGGTGGGACACTTCATTTTGACAGTTCACGTCAGTTTGCTCTGTTTAAGTCCCCAGCAACAACGAGCAGGGAGTCTGGATGTTTGTGCTCTGTGGAAGTTATGTGATCAGCCAGGTGTTGTAATGCCTCACTAACATAGGCCTGAGGCATCACAGGTTTTAGTAAAGCACAGGGCAGCAGATCTGTCAAGTCTGTGTTTGCTCTGTTGAGAAGCAGACATTTTGTTGGGCACAGAGCGGACATTTTCCAGATTTATTGACAGGAGCGCAGTTCAAAGTTCCTGCAGTCGCAGTTTGATCAGCGCGACACCTGTGGTGCAAGAGTCCCATAGAGAGCTGCTGCTCCTCCAGCTGAAATCTCTGCTAAACTTTCCTGTTGAGTGAAAAAGTTTGACAAGTGAATTGTAGAAGGTTCATAAGTTTCTCTCTGGTGAATGTAACGGGAAAGGGAGAGCTGCAAAAGGAACAAATAAACAACAATAGAGAAAGTACCAGAGTCTCAGATGCCACAACTACCATCTGCAACGCCATGCTGAATGATGTGAATTATGGTATCCGTCTATATGATGGATTGTGGTGAAACACTGACAGTGTTTGGAGATTCTTTGTATGACATTTGAGAAATAGTTCTGTTTGTCTGATATACCAGTGCTCCACTCATGTATCCTGGTTGCTAGATTACTTCTTCTGGACAAAGCATACAAATATCATGAGGTTGGACAAATTCAGAAACTCAGACACACGAGTTATAAATTAGCCAAAAGCAGAGCTGTTTTGGTGGATAAAAACTTAAGTGGAGCATGGGCTTTAACCAGTGTTCATAACACCAAAGATTAATCCCATTATTATTAAAGAATAAAGGTGCATTAACATGTAATCAAATAAAAACAGAAAAGCTAATGTGTTAATTTACGCAGTTAACAAACAGCTTGTTGCAAGTTGTTTAAAATTAAATCAAACATAACACAAGCTATTGTTTTCATTTATAGTTCACAGGCTTGCAGTGTAGCTGTATTCCTGGATATTAAATTTACCTGCAACTTTCTGTAGTAGTGTCCCAGTAATATTTGTAATATTGCTGAAGCATGTCACATGACATAGTTAATCTCTGTTTGAGACTGAGGACATGACCACAAATACTGACACAATAAATATCTGCTGAAACTATTTGATTCTGCTGGCAAAATGTTATTTACACAAATGTAGATCTTTCCCTTTTGGAAGCATTTCAAAATTATTTTTAAAATATATCTTACTTCCTTATATTTTTAAGTAATCTCCTCTCACACTTACAAGAAACTTTAATAAGACAGCCTATCATTTAGTTTAATTTACTAACTTCCTAATTTAAATGATTTGTTTGTTTGTATGTGTGGCAGTCACATTCTCAGATGTAGGTACTGTGATGAAATCATATAATAATAATAATAATAATAATAATAATAATAATAATAATAATAATGATGATGTTCTAATAATGTCTGAGCTTTTTTTAAAAAGTGAGGGCCAGAACAGGTATGCAGATTATATTCAATAAATGTAGCCCGTCTGAAATGCTGGACATATGCGGAGACCGCAGGAGGAAGACATTCTTGAAGTCAGTCAGTTGCTGACATATAGCAAAGTTGAAGTAAAATGGGTCTTCAGTGCTGCGCGAGCGATGGATGAACCCGCTAGCGATAACATTGGAAGGAGAACCCTATACGAATAGAACAAGTGTTTACTGTTATCTTTTCTGAGTAGCAAAGCTCAGGTAAAAGGTGTGAGTAACGTGAGGTCACTGAACACCCTCGCAGGTGCAAAAAGACAGTCAGTGAGATGCAAGCTGGTGTCTGAAATCACTGCTTTATGAGTCATCATCATTTGGAATCATCACTGACAGATTGCAGAGTTGCACAACTGTTCATTTTCACAATGTAGAGCCGATGGCAGCAGGTAGTATACACGGCGCTGACTCAACTTTTGTTTTGCTTTTTAAATGGAGACACAGTAAAGAAAGAGGGATTTTGGATACAGCGGCTGTCTGGGCATGCCTGTGCAGTCTGGGGAGATCTAAACAGCCACAACAATTAAAATCACCTGTCTGTGCAAGGCCTTTAACTGGTTTACTTGAGTCAAATGTTTCAGAGTCATTAGCAGAGCTGTAGTCAGGACCACCCTTGTTGAGTCAAGTCCAAAGCCATAAGATGGAAATAATAACAATTAATTTAAATAAACAACTTTTTGACATGCACAAAGAATAATGCTGAAAGGAAGACCTAAATTAGTTTGTGT
>NC_060168.1:1285765-1323726 GCF_021292245.1 Micropterus dolomieu | reverse complement strand
ATAATAATAATAATAATAATAATAATAATAATAATAATAATAATAATGATGATGTTCTAATAATGTCTGAGCTTTTTTTAAAAAGTGAGGGCCAGAACAGGTATGCAGATTATATTCAATAAATGTAGCCCGTCTGAAATGCTGGACATATGCGGAGACCGCAGGAGGAAGACATTCTTGAAGTCAGTCAGTTGCTGACATATAGCAAAGTTGAAGTAAAATGGGTCTTCAGTGCTGCGCGAGCGATGGATGAACCCGCTAGCGATAACATTGGAAGGAGAACCCTATACGAATAGAACAAGTGTTTACTGTTATCTTTTCTGAGTAGCAAAGCTCAGGTAAAAGGTGTGAGTAACGTGAGGTCACTGAACACCCTCGCAGGTGCAAAAAGACAGTCAGTGAGATGCAAGCTGGTGTCTGAAATCACTGCTTTATGAGTCATCATCATTTGGAATCATCACTGACAGATTGCAGAGTTGCACAACTGTTCATTTTCACAATGTAGAGCCGATGGCAGCAGGTAGTATACACGGCGCTGACTCAACTTTTGTTTTGCTTTTTAAATGGAGACACAGTAAAGAAAGAGGGATTTTGGATACAGCGGCTGTCTGGGCATGCCTGTGCAGTCTGGGGAGATCTAAACAGCCACAACAATTAAAATCACCTGTCTGTGCAAGGCCTTTAACTGGTTTACTTGAGTCAAATGTTTCAGAGTCATTAGCAGAGCTGTAGTCAGGACCACCCTTGTTGAGTCAAGTCCAAAGCCATAAGATGGAAATAATAACAATTAATTTAAATAAACAACTTTTTGACATGCACAAAGAATAATGCTGAAAGGAAGACCTAAATTAGTTTGTGTGTGTGTGTGTGTGTGTGTGTGTGTGTGTGTGTGTGTGTGTGTGTGTGTGTATAAGCCTGTCACGGTATGTAGTTGTTAGTAAGAGTGGGATGCCACAACAGCGCCACACCGGCCCCGGCGGCAGGCAGGCAAGAACCCCAGCGGCCACGGCACCCTTCAAGATTGCTTGAGAAAGGCACTTTGCCTCCTTGAATCCATCACCCACTACTAGCTGATGACTGTAAGCAAAACAGGACAGAGTCCTTCCTCCTAGGTTAAACCTCAGTGTGCGATCTGACCGCACCAGCGAGACAGCGCCTCTTCTTTTTACGTAGGCTTCGAGAGTTACTCAAAACACTAAGATTCTTTTGAACTTTTATTATTGTGTAATTGAGAGTGTCTTAACTAATTGTATTACTGTATGGTTTGGTAATCTCACCTTGAAAGAGAAGAGGACTTTGAACAAAGTGGTTCGCTCAGCCAGCAGGATCATTGGCTGTACTTTGCCGCTCCTGGAGGTTACATATAAAGCTAGACTTTTGAATCGAGCTTTAAAACTTGCTAATGATGCATTAGGCCATCCTGCAGGGGCCTTCTTTGAGATGCTTCCCTCAGGGAGAAGGTATCGCTCTGTCAAAAGTTCTACCGATCGCCATTTCAACAGTTTTTTTCCCCAAGCTGTGATCACTTTAACAAACCACCTTAAATTAGGCACTTTATACCTTATGAATGGATTTTATCGAATAGTGTTTTATTTTAAGAGTTTTTTGTGGCAATTGCTTGTCTGTTTTATGTCTTGTTTTTTATGTGGTGACATTGCACTTTGAGCTTCTTGCATATTCTTTTCCAATGTGGTTTTATACTGCAAATGGCTAATAAAGTGAATCTAAATCTGAATCTGACATGTCAGCAGTTAGAGAGACGATTTTCTGGTCTTTCAGACTGGACTTGATACACTCATTGACTTTGGTCACTAGTTGAGGTATCTGCTTGTAGGTTGTGGTTGATCTGGCGATTGGGATGTACCTCCCATTAATGGTGCGCAGAAAATGAAAATTGATTTTCCACTATTGATAGGGCCAGGCAGCAGCCAATGATAAGGTCATGGGTGTTGATGGCAAAGTGCCTTAATGAAGAAGCACTGTACACCTGAACTTGCAACATTAGCTTCTGAATCAATGGTATGGCGTTTATTTTTTGTCATAAGTTGTGAGCGTATAAAACATACTCATGAGCAACTTGTGTTACTACACATGCAAAACTTGTTACTTTAAGAAAGTTAATTATATACGTTTTCAGAACTATTCAGTGTTTGGAACTATCGACTGCCCCATGTCACGCGTCACTTCCGCATTCCACAGTTCCAACAGAAGTCAATGGGAGTGTCGGAACTCTCTTATTTAAGGGCTCCGGTTGTGATCCCGTTGAAAGTGACCAATCATAAGAGGGTCAGTGCCCTCCTTGGTTTCCGCCCCCAAATTGTCAAAAGTCATGTAGACTCGAGCGAGCAGAAATCAGCTGAATGAGCAGAAATCCACTGCGCGAGCTAAACACCACTCCGTGAGCACGATTCCACTGTGCAAGCAGAGTTAACCCATGAGAGCATGCCAGGCGCTTGCTCGCAGCCACCTGTCCACAAGTAACATAATTTGCTTGTGATTATGTTTTACATGCTCACAACTTATGACATAAAATAAACGCCATACAATGGACAGTGGTGAATTCGACTGTTGCTGGCCTGCCTGAGACTCTTGCAGCTTGGAGAGACACTTCCAATCATATGCTGGAACTAAATAATAGGCAAGCAATTAAATTCTGTGTCCCATTTGGTCATTCGTAAATATCACAATATGTGATAGAGGAACAGAAGTTGCATCATAAGTTGCATCAACAGTTCTTAGGGTTGTCATGACTTGAAATGCTGATGGTACAATTACAGTCTGAGAGGTAATTATTTTTTGTTATAATTGTTATACTTTTAGTCCTGCTAACTGATTTATATTTAAACATAGCTGGGGAAACTGTATTTTAGAATTCAGGAGCTGCCTTTTAAACCCAGTCCATCTACAGTTGATTGAGCTGCACTTGCAGCAGGATCAGAGGTAGTTTTAGGCTAAAACTTTAGTCAAATAATGATGATAACCAAATCCATGTCAAGAAGAGTAAAACAGTTTCATGATTTTAGAATGTTTCTAATCTGCCCACTGAACCAAGAAAACATCAACAATTCATTTCATTTGTGTAACATTCATCTTTGGCAACTTCATATAAATAGCAAGTGAAGTGTCCGAGTCGTTACTTTTAAAAAGTGGATTTAGGCTACTTTTACGCCTTGGACTGGTGGTGAGCACAGATTATAGATTTCATCAGAGTTGATTTTGCAGGGATAAAGCATTACTTTCAAAGATGAATAGAGACAGTAAGCTTGCACAGAGGCCTACTGCTCTGCTGTCCTTTGCTCCAGGGTCACTTACACGTTTTCAAACAGTAATATTGTAACACAAGGCTCAAAACTAGCTTCTAAAATTGTAGGTTTGGAAACTCTACATGGGCAGTGTCCTGCTCTGTATTGCAGTTTCACTGTTCCCCCTATTTCCTTGTCGCTCTCAAGTGGATATCACTATAAATGTCCTATCCACCTATTTGCAACACGGACTGCCTATTTAACCCAAGAAGACAAAACCACAATGACTAACTTTTACTACATTTGGTATGGAACATGCCTGCTGTTAGCTCGCAGCTACCTTTCTTTGTGGTGCCTTTGCAGGGGTCTTATGAAATTGGATGTTGCCCCAATGGTTTCTGAAATAGTTTTTTTCTAAAATTTACAAATTGTCTGTGGTTTGTAGAAGCAAATTAAATTATGATGCTGCTCACCAACATGGCGTCTGATGTTTCACACATGAGGATGAGTTTTGGCAGCCGGGCATACAGTTGCATTGGCCAATTTCAATGCCCATTCTAAATGGATTTTGAATTAAACCAATATCTGTTTTCTGAACAAGCAATACTTAATAAGTGATTTTGTTTTGAAGGAGGAGGTTAATTCAGAAAAAAAAAACATATATTGCTGGACCCAGTCGAGAACACCAACACAATTTAGCAAGACTAATGGCCAAGTAAAGTCTGGGACTGACGGCACTGGTTATTAGTCAAGTTTTCATCTAAATTTGGAGCAAATTTTTCAGAATGTGCCAGTCAAACCTTAAACATACAAAAACATTATAGAAAACATGATGAAAAAATTCTGTTTGCTATATGTAGTACTTTGAGGAAGGTTTCTGGTCGCTCCACACAGATCTGATGTCTTCTTAGTGGAGCAGTCACTTGAGTTACATGTTTTTATGATATTTAGACTTTTCGTTTCAAATTTCCTGTGTTTCTGTTCAGGTTCTTGTAGGCATAAATAAAAAATGTGAGAGGTGGATGGAAATGCACTTTATAACTCAAATTCTGGCTTCAGTCAAATACAAACAAGCAGCGCTTCTAATATAGTTTAATATTGTAATAGGTTGTTCCTCTAAGCAAACACTTAATGTAATGAATTCATAATTTGAGAAATTATGACTGAAAAGGATGTGCCTGCTTTAAAAAACACTGAATGCTACTACAATGCTGCATTAGTACATAGGAATGACATTCAAAACTAAGACTGATTTTGCATATGAAGCATTTAAAAAGGTGGGGTATACGATTCTGGATAAATTGAAAATAATGACAAATACCATGACAGAGTGAACAACAAGACAGGAAGTAAAAAACTAACATTAGTTAAATTGTGGGTTAGTAAACTAACCAATCGTGATTACGTCTCCAGTTTCATTGTTCCTCAAATGGAGATTGATGGTACAAACTATTCCTTCTGGCTATGGAAACACAATCTGTTGAGTAGTTCAAGCTGTAATATTCATGTAAAGGGTAAAGAAATGCCATATTTCAAAATGTTCATTCAGTCTCATTCCCCTTTAAGTGAACAGTTCAGCATTTTTAAATGCCACCACAGCAAAATAAAGCTAAATCTCTTACTCTCTCTCTCTCTCTGAGCCTTCTCCTCTATGAAATATGGATTTTTAGACAGTTACTCTTGAATTGATGTGGCAGATGAACAATATTGCATTTTAAAGAGAACGTTTGGCAGGAAGAGTTGTGGTCGTTGTACACAAGTATCCACTGTGAACTTTCATTTCCACTCTGCTGAACCTCCCTCAGATATTTTGTAATGGTTTCATCATTTGAATCAAACAGTTTGGAATAATAACTGGCAAAATAATCTAATTAATTCTGGATGATTACGGTGATGTGAAAAAAAAGGTTTCAAAGGAAAAGGACATGTTGATTTTGTGCCAGAGTTGTTTCTCCTTTCTGAAATCAATATTTGAACTGTGATCCTGTTGAAATATCCTAAACCATAAGGTTAAAAGCTTTGTCCTCATCGCTCTTTTACAGACTCATACATTTAACTTTAGTCTTTACAGTGTAAGAGGTCATTGGCTGGCAGCTAGTAAAACTCCACAAATGTCATTAGTGACATTTTGGGGAGCTGGGGGTGAAATTGCCCCCCTAAAGAAAAAGAAAAATCTCAAACTAGATCAGCTCCTTTCTTACAGCCATGATTACTATCTCATTATGTTGTCTTTTCCTCTAAAACCTTTTATCATTTATGTTGGATGAAAGCATAAAACTAAATAATAAGGTTAATCCCAAGATTATGCCTCCTTTAGAAATCAGACCAATGCTTTTTCTTCTTTCTAAAGCGCAGAAAGGAAATGACATCTTCACCATAATCCATTTCCCATCATCCATAACCCCACAATCAGTATCAGAAAGAAGTAGAGAGGGGTTATCGATTTGGGTCGTCTCTGCAATAAAAGCTGCTCATGAACTTTGACCAGCTACAAGACAAATAATATATATACTCCTGTGACCTTCTCTATTTTGTTCAATCTGCTATCCCCAAACACTTTGCTGGAGTCAAGATGGATGGGGCACTCAGAATACTTTATTCTGCAACAATGGGACACAAACACAACCACAGTTGCTCAGCATGAATGAGAAGTTGGTCAGAGGTCCGCTCTCGCTCGAACCATAGCATGGCATTCCCATGTACTGTGGGTCACCCATGATGCGATCGTATAGTGGTACAGTTTTATATGAAAAATATAAATGTGAATATGAAAAAACATATTTAAAAAAAGGTAACAAAAACAAAAGACATATTAAAACATATTCTAGGCTTTGTAATAGTAATCTGTCAACAATAAATGCAATAATATTTAATGGCAATATTCAAAATAACTCCTATTACATCGCCATAGACATATTACATGGATTACATTTTAACCCAGTCTCACTCTAAAGCTCCATTTTACAAATATAGAACCAGGATATGCTGTGCTACCACCATGTGGTGGCAATGGAGTATAGCAGGCCTGTCTGCAGCCTACACAAATTTACCCCTGCCAGTTTAACTCGTCAACTACATAAACTGCAATAAAATGCTTAACAGTTTTATATATAAACATACTGGCAACAATGGGACACAAACACAACCACAGTTGCTCAGCATGAATGAGAAGTTGGTCAGAGTTCCGCTCTCGCTTGAACTAGAAAGCAAGGTTCCAGATTAATAGACTAGTCTGTCACGTACATCATAGAGCTCGTTAGCAGCTAGCCAAAATGCTATTTGTTACTACACATTCAACGATAGCTTGTAGAGCACTAGAACTACGAATTTTGCCAGTATGTCTTTGAAAATCAATATCAATGGTGAATGCTGACAGTTTTTACACATCATAGGAAACGTAAACTACATTTATTGCTTAATATGTGTCCGAGCAGGCAACATCCCAACTTACCCATAGCATGGCATACCATGGTTAATAGTCCAGTTTAACAGGAATTTAACCATAAACATATGTTAATTATTTACACTGTTACACTTGCACAGGTGCCTAATGCCCATTTGTTCTGGCCAGGACTGAGACAAGGCCAGTTTGGACTAGTTAGTGTGGACCAATCATACAGCATCATGATTTAGCATTTCACTCTTATAACATTGGAGGACTCTTGGCAGAAATCCATCCGATCCATCCATCTTCATCCGCTTATCCGGGATCGGGTTGCGGGGGGAGCAGCTCCAGCAGGGGACCCCAAACTTCTTTCCCGAGCCACATTAACCAGCTCTGACTGGGGGATCCCGAGGCGTTCCCAGGCCAGTGTGGAGATATGATCTCTCCACCTAGTCCTGGGTCTTCCCTGAGGCCTCCTCCCAGCATGACGTGCCTGAAACACCTCCCTAGGGAGGCGTCCAGGAGGCATCCTTACCAGATGCCCAAACCACCTCAACTTGCTCCTTTCAACGCAAAGGAGCAGCGACTCTACTCTGAGCTCCTCGCGGATGGCCGAGCTTCTCACCCCATCTCTAAGGGAGCCACCCACCTGAGGAAACCCATTTCTGCCGCTTGTACCCGCGATCTCGTTCTTTCGGTCATGACCCAGCCTTCATGGCCATAGGTGAGGGTAGGAGCGAAAATCGACCGGTAGATCGAGAGCTTTGCCTTACGGCTCAGCTCTCTTTTCGTCACAACGAGTGCAATACCGCCCCCGCTGCTCCGATTCTCCAGCCAATCTCCTGCTCCAGTCTCCCCTCACTCGTGAACAAGACCCCGAGGTAGTTGAACTCCTTCACTTGGGTTAAGGACTCATTCCCTACCTGGAGTTGGCACTCCACCGGTTTCCTGCTGAGAACCATGGCCACAGATTTAGAGGTGCTAATCCTCATCCCAACCGCTTCGCACTTGGCTGCAAACCGATCCAGTGAGAGCTGAAGGTCATGGCCCGATGATGCCATCAGGACCACGTCATCCGCAAAAAGCAGTGACGAGATCCCAAGCCCACCGAACCGCAGCCCCTCCTCGCCACGACTACGCCTCGATATCCTGTCCATGAATATCACAAAGCACAGCCCTGGCAAAGGCCAACCCTCACCTGGAAAGAGTCCGACTTACTGCCGAGTACTCGGACACAGCTCTTGCTTTGGATGTACAGGGACTGGATAGCCCTGAGAAGGGCCCCCCTCACCCCATACTCCCACAGCACCTCCCACAGTGTCTCCCGGGGGACCCGGTCATATGCCTTCTCCAGATCTACAAAGCACATGTAGACTGGATGGGCATACTCGCAAGCCCATTCCAGGATCCTTGTGAGAGAATAGACCTGGTCAGTTGGTCCACGACCAGGATGAAAACCGCATTGTTCTTCTTCGATCTGAGGTTCGACAATCGGCCGGACCCTCCGTTCCAGCACCTTGGAGTAGACTTTACCGGGGAGGCTGAGAAGTGTGATACCCCTGTAATTGGCACACACTCTCTGGTCCCCCTTTTTGAACAGGGGAACCACCACCCCAGTCTGCCACTCCTTGGGCACTGTACCCGACTTCCACGCACTTGGCAGACAGTTTTTTTTTAAAAACCAACAGATTAAAATCTATGCATCAGAACCAGAGACATTGTGTATCCCATCACATTCTTCTTCTTTGTCAAAAACTGACGTCTATGCCTGTGTAACGTAACTTATCTGCCCACCGTTCAACTGGAGGTTTGTGTGTGCTATGCTAGTAGCGGCTAATGTAGCCTGGAGCAGCTAACCTCAAGCAGAGATGAGGAGCCACAGAGGTCTGGTAAGCTCACTTCTTTCCAACTCTATTACCCCCAGATTTTTTTAAAAAGTCTTCTAACATGTTCTTACCTGGTCAAGACCTGTGGCATTCACTTTTTAACGCTTTTGTTCAACGCCATAAGTTGGCTTTGTATAAAAAATTTTAAAAGTCTGCGTAAGGAGCACTCCGGTGTTTGTTTCCTATGTGAAACATAGTCAACTTTGTTGTGAGACGGGACAGAACGGACCCAGACGCAACGCTCAGAGGGAAGGGGGTTTATTGAGGGTTTACGGAGGGGGCTAAGGAAGAGGTGAGGGAGGAGAGGTGGATGCCAGGGGACGTGGACACGGAGGACAGAGGAGCAGGCGAGACGCAGGTGGTGAGGCGAGGAGCGGGGGGAGCCGGGAGGACGCCGTGGAGGGAGCCCGAGAGGAGAGGAACGGAGGATGAGCCCAGCCGACAGAACGGAGGACGAGGGTGACAATTAAGAGACTTGAGAAGCACCCTATGTTCCCTGATCCTGTTCCTGTCTGTCTCTGCCTTGATTACCCTCATGTGTCTCAGCTGTTCCTCATTACCCTGCCTGCCTGGTGTGTGTTGTGCTCTGTCAGTATTTAAGCCCTCAGTTCTGTTCAGTGAACCTGGGAGGAAAGCAGACAAAGAGACAGGGTTAGTGACAGAAGCGACAAAGCGCAGAGAAATTGAGAGAAATCAAAAACATGAGAGACTGAACGCAGCGGTGGCACCGGGTATGGAGCAACGACGATCAAGCGAGGATGGTGTGGAGAACCGGGGTTGAAATACAGGCAGAGATGAGGTTGATTACTGGCAGGTGTGGCAGGCTGACGAGGTGGCTGATGAGGTGCAGGTGCGGGTTGTTGGCTGGGCTCAGGAGCGGAGGGAGAGAGGAGGAGAACACAGGGAGGCAGGCAGAGCAAAACAATGGGAAAAATAAACCGAAAAAAGGAAACCAGGACACTCACCGTCAGCCGGGCTGTCCCCACAACAAACTTAAGCCATTTAACATACGTAACTTATGTAACTAACTTAACTTATGTAATGTACTTGTTTGTTTCAACCCAAACCATGATCTTTTCCTAAATCTACCCAAGTAGCTTTGTTACCTAAACCTAACCAAATTGCGACTGTTTCACTACGGTATAGTCCATAAGTAATTTTATACTTCAGTCTTATTTTTATTTGTCACTTATTCCATTTTGAGGTAACTAGCAGTTCCACAAAACGGAAGAACAGGCTGGTGAATGTATGGGTCTTTATTGACAGTAATAACTCCAACATCGTGTCCATACATAGCATCATAGCATAATTTTCGGCCACAGCAGGCAGCTGTTTCCTGCAAAAAAGCTCAAAAGCACACTGTGCACTACCGGCTCAGCACCAAACGGTAGTTAGAGACCAGCTGGCGGACACAGTGGTGCATTTAGCAGCTAAAGAATCAGATATTTCCCTCAGAATTTGGTAGAACTGAAAGAGAGCTGATGTTGGACATAGATTCAGCAGGTGGCCAGAAACATGACTAAGACTGATAAAGGATGCTCTTCAACTACTGGATGTGTAAATAAGCAACTGTTTGCTAACAAGTTCACCATGTTAACTTCAAAGGTAATTATATGTCAATGTCAACGTGTTTCCGTTGCCCTCATATGAACAAAAAAATCTGTTATTGCAGGTTTAATATGGTGTGAATAAATGGTGAAAAGATGGGGAAAAAAGTCTATGGTGGCCAGTCAGTGGAGGGTGCTCGTGAGGAGCCCCGCCAGCCACAAAGCTTAATTCAGAGTCAGCAAGCTCAATAAATTATTATTAAAAACTTGAAATAAGTGAATCAAATATTTATTTTTATATTTTAAGCATTTTAATCTTACTTTAAATGTTATACAGTGTTGAATGAATGATACCCCTTATTCAACTTCTTCCTGTTTACATCCAGCTGTTGCAGTAGCCTTGTAGGAATCACATTCACCACAGTATCAGGCATTGCCAGCTCTACTTGTCCAGTCCAACAGGTGGTGACAGTGTGACAAAAAAAGCAACCAATTGCAAGATGGCATGGTAACAGCAGGCTGTTAGCACTCTTCATTTGCACTATAAGCATTGGGGCTTTTTTAACTACATTTTCAAGTTTAAGATTTGTTTTGTCATCTAGACTATCTTTCTGCTTGGTGAGAATAGCTGGGCTGTTGGAATTGGTCTTTTCTTCTATAGTTTGGACAAAAAGCTTTGTGCACCAGTCTTGACAATAACATTGCTAGTCCCTAGAAGCCCCCAGTGCTTATAGCCCCACTCAGCTAAATAATCATCAATCTTCAAACAATGTTGTCAACCCATAGATTTATAGAGTTGTGTACAGAGTACCGACTCATAGGGTCTGTCCCAATACTCACATTTGTAGACAACAGGCTCTCTGTTCCAGTAAATATTTGGATTTAAATCTAAACTCTGGACCTTGGATATACTGTGACACAGGGCTCCTCCAGTCTGCATGTGGAACTTGCCTTGGGTAAGACTCTGATGAGCAGGCACCTTGCATGGCCTCTGCCATCAGCGTACGAATGTGTATAAATGGGGTGAATGCGAGATGTAGTGTAAAGCGCTTTGAGCGGTCGGAAGACCAGAAAGGCACTACACAAGTGCAGTCCATTAACTAGGACATGTAAGGGTCAACAAACACTCCCTAACTCTCAGATGGGTCCTGGTGTCACCACCTGGCTATAAATGTGGTTGAGGCCTCTGGAGTCTTTCCTCATACATTCTGAATGCTTTGGGCTTCAGGCCATTCACTTTCGTTTGCATTCTCATTTTTTCAGTCTCTCCTTCTCATCCTCTCAGCCCCACACACTGAGTGTCAAAACATGGGCTCCGGATACTCACAATAGGACTATAGCAGGTTTTATCTTGGGTGTTATGAAGCTGCTTTACAGTCACCATGCCTCTTACACAATGTAGGCATGGATGAATCTGCTGAAATTTGTTGGTGCGGACTTTAAGTCCGTGCTTAATGCTTTATGCTAATGAGCTGGCAACCAAACACCCAGACTACATAAACACTCCGTCCACAACTTAGTTTTCAGCATCAGTCCAAACCCTGGGCAACAAAACCCTACTTCATACAGCATGTTCCTGAGTTTATTCACCTCAAAAGCCCAGGACACCGTGTCAGATTATCAAGCACCACCAAATGTTCACTAATGTTCACCAGCGTTTACTTGATGAGATAAAGACACTAGCAGCTAGCCACCTTGCCTGCCTCGGAAACCCCCACTGCATGATGGGTAGATGAGTTCCTGTGGGTTTGAAATCTGGGTTAATGGAGCCTTTTTCCACCTCCAGATGTTGGTCGACGCAATGCCTTCAATCTGCTATAAAGTAACACAAATTAACTATGACGTTTTTTGGTAAACTCACCTGCTAATTGACTGTCCTTATGACTCAAGTTTAAATGTAAAAATTACTTCACATTTAGGACCAGAGGTGGGTAAAAGTACTGTTACTTTGCAAATACAAGTACTCAAGTAAAAGTAAAAGTAGTCATTAAAATAATTACTTCAGTAAGAGTACAAATGTACTTACTAAAGAAATTACTAGTGAGTAACTTTGTGAGCAACTCGTACACTGTTAGCTTTAATATTTCCATTAAGGCAGAAAGCAGAAGGAGTTTAAAAGGATGATATACTGTTTATAGCTATTTATTATTAAACATATTAGCATTACCACAACAGACACTGCTCTCTGTCAGCTCAGTGTCAGCACTGTATAGGTAGGTAGGTTTATTGTCTCAATACAACAGGTTGTAGAGTGAAATTAAGTTTTGTAACTCCCTTCTGCTACATAGCAGACAATATACATTAATAAAGAATGAATTATGAAAAATGGTAAACAGAAAGCGGCGAAGCATCGGTGTCAGACGCCCCGGGATATGACGTGGCTGGCTGCACGGTGCGCTACATTTTAATCTGTAGTCTAAGTATTAGCTGCTAGCGCTATTTGAAAGCCATACTACTATGCTGTGCCTTCAGCCATTATTCTGTTCTGACAGAGTCGTGTGGATGCTTAAATAAATAAATAAATAGCGAAGTAGTGTGATGAATGTCTCCAAATGTAGCGGAGTAAAAGGAATGATTTTTCTCAAAAACTTTACTCAAGTAAAAATATGATGCATTAAAACTGCTCTGACAAGTACCATTTACTCAAAAAAGTTACTGGAGTACATGTAATGGAGTAAATGTTACTCGTTACTACCTACCTCTGTTTAGGACACAGTGACAAGTACTAAATATTTACTGAGGAAACACATAATGTAGTATCAAAATTCCTGCACTTGACACAGTGTACGTACCTGTAATGCCTGGATGAAGTTACATTTTATACAGTTATGTTTAATAAATTATCATAGGATACAGTGTGTTGTATGCTGTACAGATAATAAACCCTCCTGAGGCAAATGTGTTATTTGTGATATTAGACTATACATATTTTCATCAAAATATGATAACTAAGTATATGTGGAATGCATTAGCATGCTTTTAGAAAAATACAATTCTATATTTTCATGCTTTCAAATGTTTAAAAGCCACCGTTCATCTATAAATATTGAGAAAAATCATCTCTTTGTTTTGCCTGGGTGTGTGTGTAGGTGTGTGTGTGTTTTGTGATGGGTCAGCCTCAGACTGAACTCCAATTGTTTCTGTTATTTTTCCTTCAGTCTCTGTTTTTTTAAAGTTTTGCAGATGCATCTTCACTATTAAAGACTAGATGGGTCATAATTATATGAATACAATATGGACAATCCACAAATGTGTACCGTGATCCCCAAATATTTCAGCATCTATCACTAAATATGATTTTACTTGAATTGAATATCTACAAAAAATGTATTTTTTTTATTTGTGTTGTGTAAATTTATATCTACAAACATACAGAGTGATTTGCAAATATGCTTACTCAACTTTCTCTGTGAAAACATATTTGTACAAATGTAAATAGTTTCAACACAGTAAAATGTGAAATGGGTTTTGCACACATGGAAGGTTGTTGCTTGCTCCTGGTTTGTTGGCCACGTGACATTTGTGACATCCCTCCTGTTTGTCTACACATGAGCTGATGGAACTACAGTCTGTACTGGAAGAAAGATAAAACAAGAGTCATCTGTACAACAGGAGACAACAAGGAGAAGGACAGCAGTCGGGAGGTTCTTGATGATGAGCTCGTAGTGTCCCAATGTCAGGTCCTCCATCTAAATGTTTCTTCCACTTTAAACTCACTGTCTGACTGGAGTGAATTGTCTGCATTGCTGCCAGAGCATGCACAATTAATAGTTGATCCCGCCCTGAAAGGTTTATTGATAAGCGACTGTCATCCTGAAATAAATATGCCACCAAATAATTAAAAGAGGCCTTCGTTGGAAAGAAAGTTAAATAACTGAAAAAGCCTGCCTACAAATAGATACTGAATATATTAAAACACATATAATAGAGATGGAATGGAGTTTTATATCAATAAACATTCATATATTTCAGTGGATACTGATTTATTCATTAATTACCTACCTCACCTCAGCTTGAGCTGCCTAGAGCAATCTCTTTCCATTGACTTTGTACGGAATCACACAGCTGCTGTTTGAACACACCTTAATAATTGTGCTTCCTATCTTTGCACTTCCTAATTATGAAAAAAAAGTCTCCTCTGATGAATGCAGTTCTGCTGTACAAGTCCTGCTTTATTCAAGACTTGCAGGACCAAACCCACATGCATATATTAATTCCTCTCAACCTGGGTTTCAAACCACCTCATTATATAAATCTAATTAGCAGATCCCAGTGCTCTCTCTATTTCCTTCCCCAACCTTCTCCCTCTCCGGCACCCCTGTAGGCCCTCCCCTTCTCCCTCTCCTTCTTTCTGCCTCTCTCTTCCATATGCTGGCTTGCACATCAGAACAGCCAAATCAATATGGCCGAGGCGATTAATGCGCTGGCGGTGGCGATGTACTTATAAAGAGCTTTCATGGCCCACTGAAGGATGAAATCACCCTCCGAGTCTTGAGATCTTAAAAACCTGAGGTGCACCGGGCAAAAACAGACAGAGAGAGAGAGAGAAGCGAGGGGGGGGGGGGGACAGAGTGAGCAAGATCAGTGTAGAATTCATTGAATCTCTTCCAACTGGTGAAAATGTAGGGGGACAGAGAAATGTGACACCTTTGAGGAGGGCATTGGACCTTCTCCAATAACCAAATAAAAGAGGCATGAGTCCATTTATGACCAGAGGAACGTGTTGTAGAAGCTGAATGAAAGAGACTGCAGCAGGAAATGAGAGAGAGAGAGACTGACTTGGCTATTAGTGCTTTCGGTGATACTGTAACTCTATTTATCGCCTTGGTGCTGCTGCTAAAGATCTGTGGGACTAAAGACAAGCTTCTGCCATGTTAACAGTCACATGTGATTTTCTACTTACAGTAAATGCAGGGTACCGGTCTGCACTGAACACAGGCAGAAAGACAGCTTTATTAAATATGAGAATCAGACCTCCTAAAACTAATGTTTACAGTATGAACAATGTCTGTGTTTAATATAGTCACATATTGAAACCGTCCTGATTAAGACTGAAGAAGATTGGACTGCCACTTAAAGTAAACATGTGTCAATTGAACAAACAACCAGTTGGTCTCTTGTATTCTTTAAGTAGAGGACGATGATGGAAGTAGCGAGACACAGTTTGCAGAATGTAGCGCCACAGAGTTCTCGGACTAGATTTTTTTAATCCAATTGATCATGAATTGTGGTCCGATAGCGCTGTGGCTTCAAAGCAAGAAGGTCGTTGGTTCAAACTCCGGTTGCCCCGGCCTTTCTGTGTGGAGTTTGCGTGTTCTCTCTGGGTGCTCCGGCTTCCTCCCACTGTCCATAGATTGATTGATGAGCCTAAATTGTCCTTAGGTGTTAGTGTAACTGGTTGCTTGTCAATGTGTGGCCCTGTGATGGATTGGCGACCTGTCCAGGGTGTACCCCGCCTTTCACCTGATGTCAGCTGGGATTGGCTCCAACCCCCCGTGACCCTGTACGCAAGATAAGCTCTTGACGCTGGATGGATGGATCATGAATTCTAAAATAGATTAGAGGTCGCAAACTCCCGCACATCAGTCCCAAAAAAGAATATATTATTTTATCATTATTATTATAATATATAATTTTTTACTTAATTATATTTTGTAGCAGTTTCATGCCAATTACCCCTTTTGAACTAATTAAAAACTCAATTTTTAAATGCATTTCGTTTGTCATTGCAAAGGTAAAGTGGCCGCAAATACCTGCAATGGGCTGAAGAAGAAAGATGTCACTGTCTGAATCAATACGGTGGTGGATGATGAGCACAGACTATTTCAAGAAAGATGGATGGACGAAGCAGTATTTTTTGTGGACTTAACAGAAATGCTACCTGCCTGATATACAAAGAAAAACTTGCAGTTTTAAAGGAATACAATGTCAAGAATTATTACTGGACTAAACATGGAGAGCAGTACAAGTACCCGGGAGACAAGAGGACAACACGAGCCACGCAACTATAGAGAGGATTTATATCTCAGCAAAGTCTATTTCATGAAGCCAAAAAGGACCCTGATACTGAAATTGAACCAAGTTATGTGGTTAGTGAATGAATCGTCAAAGCCGGAAAGCCATTCACTGAGTTCAGGGAGGCACAGGGAAAAGCAGATCTGATTGGACAATTTTTGATATTTCAGTCAGTTAATGTGTCTTTTTGGAAGCACATATCTGAATCATGAACTTTAATAAACGCAAGTACAGGTCCAGGCTTACTGATTGATGCGTAGCTTGAAGCTGTACTCAGGGTTTTAACTGCAGCCTCCATCAGGACAAATGCATCCCTGTTGTGTGAGAATTAAAATAAAGTAGGACTATGAGCCTACAAATTATATGGGGATTGCATTTGATAGATGCAAATGACAAATTGGATAATCCAATTTGATATTTTGGTTAATGCTAACATGATTTAACTGAAATGTTGAGAGTCTGAACAAAGGTACAACAAAAGAAGGGCTATATGGGTGCTGACAACAAAAGGAAGTTTTATACTAAGACATAGGTTTAGTACTTATCTAAAGAGAACAAAAACACCCTGTTCACAGCGGTAGTGAAAATAAGACTAAGGCAACAGCTCCCATAAGCTTACAAAAACGGCTATTACAAAACAACAAGGCAAGACAGGCATGAAGGAAAAGCAATCTAGTAGTTAGCCTGCATTACTAACACAATGTTTTCTCAAAAGACTAAGTGGGTCCAAAGGCTTGGGTTCACTAATAACCCGGCAGGTAAGGGTGTGGGTGTGAGAAGGTTACACAAGTGCACACTCCTGTGACCTGAAAGTCACTGTTACGCTAATCAATACACTCAACCTGGTAGCAAGGCGATTGATCACAACCTATTTATCCTGCAGCTGGTGTTGATTAGAGTCTGTGGATTGGAACGTTCCGACCATAGCCGCACCAATCACCAAAGGAAGCAGTGACGTGCAGCCAGGAAGTGGGCGGTCTCATCTCCGGAGGGATCAATCCTCGACGGAGTTCCACACAGCAGACTTTGCATAAACAGACAGTTGCGTAACAGCACAAGTTAAATAAAGACGAACTAGTGATGACCAACGGAAGAGTGTTATTGAAATATTGAAATATATAAAACTGTTGTTTGCAGTTTTTGTTAAGTATGATGCTCAGTTTGCAAGATTTGAGTTCAATTGTGGCTACTTCAGTGGCCCAATGTGAATTACTTAAGTAATGTTTTGAGTTACATATACTTGAGATTGCACTACATTTCAGTAAAGTAAATATAGTACTTTTTTACTTAAGAGCAATTATCAGACAGCTTTGATTTCCAATTTATTTCACAAAAACACATGCCAATAAAAAAGTTACATGAAATAGAATATTCGACTTGCTTGGAGTACTTTAACGCTGTTGTAGCCCTCCTATGAGATGACAGTACCAAGTGTGGCCCCTGGATTAGATCATATCTGCACATCAGACAACTCGGGGGGCTCAGACCAGTGCCTCACGAGACAGGACAACTGACAAAGGATCTGATGAGAGAAAAATGTTACCACGACATGTTAAATGTCTCTCACTACACATTTATTAAGGAAATATTCTGTTGCCCAAAATAATTTACAAAAATGACAGAAGGAAGAGATTGCAAAGATTTGCAGCTGTGTTAGTTTTTTATTGTTGATCAGTGTTGTTTTATTGTGTGCATATTTAAAGATAGAATTAGCGTCTTCAGTGAATGAGGCTTTGCAATTCAAACTCAGCGTAACATGAAAATAAGCCTGGTGGGACAGGCCTAAAGATCTGTGCAACCTGCAGTTCATTATTAACCAAACATGCTCAGAACTGACACATTTAAACTGCATACAATGGTGCAGAGTGTTGGTATTACTCAACATATTAATACATGTATCTTTACTTTTTTAATTATTCGAAAGATAAAAATGTCACGTAACATTACGTGAGCAGTAATCATCCAATGAAAAAGCCATCAGGCTGCTTTCCATGGTGCAACCTCAGTGCAACTTCAGTATACTTCAACCTGTGGACACACACATGTAGTTCTACCCCTCTCTCACACACACACACACACACACACACACACACACACACACACAGTGTGACTGCGAGTAATTTCCTTCGTAGCTCATGTGTTGTGATGAAATGTGGTGACGGCAGCCCTCTGCATCGGATGGATGACTGTCGAAGAGAGAGAGAGATGCATGGGTGAGATTAGTGAGAGAGAGAGAGAGAGAGATGGATAGGTGAAATGTGGATGAGATAGGTGGGGCTGCTGTGGAGCACTGAAAGAATGGACGCCTGCACACACTTCACTCCCTGTTGTGGGCTTAAAGGCCTTGGAAGATGCCAACATGAGTGCATGTGAACGTATTCATGCTTAAAATGAATAACCCAACTTCTTCCCTTTCCATCAGTCTCTCCACTCCCTCCTTCCCTCCATCTTTGTGTCTTCCAGATACCCTTCTTTCTTATCATGGCAGAGCCAGAGGGTCTGAAGGAGAAAGGTAACAGTGGTTTCAGGTAATAGATCAAATTTACTGGTTGCCATTCACTTCATCAGGGAGAGTGAGGTGAATGTGTGATGGTAAAGGTGTTAAAAAAAACATGCGCTGCCATGGTGCTGAAGGCAAAAACGTTGACCTTGTGTCATCTTTTCCAAGGCCGATCCTCAGGCAGATTTTAACCGAGGCTGACTTCCCATTAACCCCTTTGACCCCGCTAAACTCACCTCTGGGTCCATCATTACAAACGCATATTGCATGGTGAAGCACTAAACCCACAGACCTTTTTAGCTGTAATTCTAGTTGTGATCTCATGGTTTCCGAAGATACCAAATGGGACATAGAAAATGATTCATAGGACATAGGAGTTTAGTCCAACACGTTGTCATACCTAAACAACAGAATGGGTCGCCAATGACTCCCAAAACGACATATATGATTGTTTACCAAAATAACATATATGAAAAAGTACCATTGGCAGGCAAACCCGACCTTAAGAGTGTTACGTAAGTCATGTGACGTAAGTCGAGGAACACAAACCTCAGTCTTCTGGGTGGAATTCCTGTGTTTAGAGCTCAATACGCAATAGCTGAAAACAGGATCATCACATTTGCTTATGCTTATGTGAAAAATCATTACTTTCTATGTAGGACTAACTAATAGTGGCATCCAGCACTGGATTAAACACTGGAATTCTGTCCTGACCTGATCTGATCACTAAAAAGCAGAAGGTTGGTGTTCTAACGTCTGCAAACACAACCATTCACAAGGTCAACAGGGTTTGGTTTGGATAGTGAGGTGGAAGCTGTGAGTTTGTGAACGCTGGAACATACTGAGTATATGGATGGATTGTGGAAAAGTTATCTATGTTCAGGAGTAGTCTTTGAAGTGATACTTTTGTCCACCCTGAAGTCTTGTTTATAGAGGGTGTCTGATACTCCAAAGATTTAGTATTTAGTATCACTTTAGAGATGTCTATATTAGTACACTGCCACTGTCTGTAGCTATAAACTTGGGCACTTTTGCTTCATCAAGGGTTACAAAAGTCTGACCAGCACCACCTTAGGGATGGATAATCAGACATATGGACCGGGGCTGAGCCACATATCTACTCCTGGCTTCACTGTGGTTCCATCAGCTGCAGTGTGTAAGAAATAACTGTACATGTATTTTAAAGCAAACAACAGGAGGAATTCGTTTTTCTTTTACATAGAAAAGTTTGAACAAAACAAACGGCTTTGTGCTTCCTTCAAAGGTCTGCAAATCATTTGAAGGATTTAATGGAGTAAATCTTCTGCTACATTTCATGTGTGAAGACATGTTGCATGGCTGTATTTGGTTGATGTTGGCTTTGACTTTGAGTATGATTACAGCCTAGGGCTTATAGTAAAGCAATAGCTTTTGTTTTGGCAGGCTTTGAAAGGGTGGTGTGTGCATTTCCCAACTGGGACTCCATAGTAGTGTTGTGGGTGACTTTGCTAGGCTTTGGAAGTTCCTGTATTGCCTCAGCAGCATTGTTTTATTAACATTTTTCTAAAGGGACGTTATTCCATTATTCTTATGGCAGTATGTGAAGAGATCTATAGACAAAGAGAACTTATAGCTGTGAGTGTAGAGGTCTGAACAAGAAAGACTTTTTCATTCACCAATGGGCCTTTTCATTTGCAGGGACAATGTCATTCCAGGGAAATGCACCTACTTGAGTAATCTTTCATTGTATAACACAGTACATTAGCATGGTATATAACGGCCTAAATGGTTATACTTCAGGCGGATATCTACATCACCCCTACACTAATAAAAGGCTTGATGATTAAGGGAACACATGTCCTGTCTACAGCCTACAAAAGCCAACGAGAGCCCGCATTATAAGGTAGTGCCAGTCCCTATTATTTTGTGGGTAGGCCCGAGCCAATGAAATTCTGAAAATAACGATATATAGCTTCAACTACGGAGTTCCGGGTAATACGGAGTGATGCAGCAGGAGCCGCTTGCAGCCAAGGGGCGGTGCTGTTTTTGAAAAACAAAAAAACACCATAGGACATAGACCTTAGGAAAACCTCCGTAAAATATTCATTTTCTGTGGTATTGCTATAACATTTAAACATGGACTAGGAAAGGCTTCCTGCTGTGGCCCCACAGTGTTTTTCATCTATAGTTGTCTGCATGCATGTGTTAACAAACATTTTCGAGAGGAAATGAAAAACTTTTAGTGTGTTCAAACTCATATTAATCAATTCCAGTAGCACTTACAGTGATTTTGGGTTAGATACTTCAGAGTGTTATCTTTTAGAGAAGCCTGAAACCATGCATTTACTCCAAATAGTTCAAGAACTGCATTTCATTTCCTTTTGGTATGCCTTGGATAGGAGTTTTAGTTGAATTTTACAGGAATGGTAAGAGGTTTTAAGCTCCGCTTTTTTGCTGATCTCATTTACAATAAAATAACTGGCCAACATCTGCTTAGTTCTACTAATGTTTCAAATTTAATCTTTTTCTCAACTCTCCATTGAGCCAGCGCTCCAACTCATTTGCACATTTTTCATTTTCACTGTTGGCAGTTTGCTGTGTTTCTTTATGAAGCATGAACTGAGCTTGAATGAGTGGTGAGGAAGGTAGACAGGAAAGACGGACACTTGCGCCTGCCACCTGTGTGTGTGTGTGTGTGTGTGTGTGTGTGTGTGTGTGTGAGAGTGTGTGTGAGAGAGAGAGAGAGAGAGATGGATTGGTGGGATTAGCACCAAGTATGTGATACTGCTGTGATGCTGATGTACAATAGCTGCTCATGTATCACACACACACTAATTTGAAGTTGCCCAAACTGCACCGCCAAACATCCACCCATGATACACACACACCAATCACTCTGGCATGCACTGAGCCTGTGTTTATGTGCATAATATTCACACACACCTTGAGCGTGAATATGAGCATTTCTGTGTGTGCTTGCGTGGGTGTGTGTTGACACTAACAAAGAGTCACCTTTGTCACCTTCTTTCCACCGAACCATTCATGTATCAATCAATCGCCTCATCTTTCTCTGGTTCTCCACCTCACTAACTCTCTTTCCTTGTCTCCTGAAACAGGCAGGTTGCCTTTCAAATCTCAACCTATTAGAGTGTAACTGCAATAGTAACCAATCAGAGAAGAACTTAGGCGAGGGTAGAAATTACATTAATAAAGATTAGGTCACTCAGCATGTTGTGGCTGAAGGAGCATGTGAGGTCATCAGGCAAATATGAGTTATTCATTTTTGGCCATTTATATGACTATGCATTCTTTTATGAATGTGTATTTTTCTGCCCGTGTTTACTTACATATTTATGTGTAAATTTGTGCACGCGTGTCTCTAATTTTATCTGTATTCACGTGTACCCGTGTGTGAGCAGAGTATTAAAACCTTGTTACATTTGCAGACGGGATATTAAAATCAAACATGTATGTCTTTACCTAATTTCTCTTCTTTATTGGATGTGTATTTGTTTGGGGGTATTTGATATTGTTGTTTATGCGCGTCCTTTTCTGTAGATGCAAAAGTAAAATGCAAAGGAAAGCTGACATGCAAAGCAAATTACTACGACAAAGCAAAAATTAATAACTCAAAATGCAAATAAAACAAACCAACCAACAAATGAACCCAGAATCGACATACAACAAATGCACACACAATGTTCAGCTTAATAGATGTCTGCCATGTTACATTGCTATTCGTGCAGTTTAGATTCTAACTAGAATTAGATTCAAGTTTAAGGTTGTAATTGTCTTAAGCGCAACAATTACATACATTCTTACTTTTCACGCTCCCTCCAACATATATACATATGTTGTGTTGCTGTGATGTATGCAAGTATAAACAGAGATGAAATGACTAACTAAGCGATAGCAGCATGAGCATCCTTTAGAAGATGCAGAGTATCCTGGAGTCCATGTTAAGGTTCCTCAGCCTCAACCTCTGGATTCATCAGATCAGGCTGATGACAGTAGTGTCGTGAGAAAACTTGATGATGGCGTTGGAGCTGTTGGTGACAATGCAGTTGTGGAGGATACACAGGTACAGGATTGGGCTTGAGCATGTAGCCCTGAGGAGGGTGCCGGTGTTGAGGGTTAGGGTGGAGGATGTGCTGCTGCCTATCTGCACAGCATGGGGTCTGCCCGTCAGGAGGTTCAGGATCCAATCACAGAGGGCGGTATTGAGTCCCAGATCGCTGGGCTTGATGACATGCTTTAAGCCAGGGGTTCTCAACCTTTCTGGCAGTCCTTTCTGAAGTAGAAAATATTTCACGACAACCCCCACCGCGGAGCCGACAGAATGTGTTTTTTTTTAATTGTATTCTATTGGAAGTGTTAATGCGCCCTGTGCGCCTAGCATTTTGGCCGCCTGCTGCGCCTTGCGTTTCTGAATAAGCACTCTGAGCGCACGGAGTAGAAAAAAATTCAACTTGTGCCCGACGTCATTTGCGTTTTTTTCCCATTGGCCAATCTAATGAATGGAGAGGGGCCCTCAGTTGTGCTCACAGAAGTTTACAGTTGCTTGGATTGTCCGGAGACTGTCTGTCGGCAACAGTCTGTCCCCGACTCATCCTAAAATAAGCCTTAAAACGACCATCATTAAGACGAAGTCCCTGGACCAACTGATTGGCTACTACCAGCGGTGTCTCCTCTTTCTGAGGGTCTCATGTGCCCACACAGATCTCCCTTTCCCTGACTCCTGTGTGTTTTTACACCTCTCACACTCAAAACAATGCCAGAGCAGGCGTTTTCGAACCTGCAAAGCGCTTTCTGTCTGATCAGGACCTGATTCTTTGTCGTTTCATAGCGGTTGGCATTACTGCCACCTACTGGATTAAACAGTGCAAAATATTTACAGTGTCCACCCAAAGTTATTCCATTCACAACTGTAGTCGGTCTAGTTATTTTTAAGTTATTGATTTTCTCTTGTTTTTGTCTGTTGCAGCATTCTCGCGACCCCCCTGGGGGGATCTGACCCCCAGGTTAAGAACAACAAACAATTCTATTGATTCCTATTGTCTCCAAAGACCCACACACAAATGCAGTGAAGTTTGCAAATAACAAGCAGTTTGTAAATGTAGCTTCAACATTATGTTTATGAATGTAACTATTCTATTAAATTTAATAACATTTTATTTAAATAGTGCTAATTCATAAAAGTTATAATAAGTTATCTCATTGCACATATAATAGAGCAGAACTGGGCCGCACTGTAGTATTTACAGAGAAGCGATCTACCTCGACCAGTTGAGTCAACATCTTAATATGTTTTTCATGAAAATTGCAAATACTTAGAAATACATATATTTGTGGATTTGTTTCCGTTACATTTATTTAAATAAAGAAATAGATGTGTGTGCTTTAGACTTGGTGATGTTATTGAACACTAACAAAAGCAGGAAGTCTAACTTTACAGGTTTTTGAAAGAATCAACAACTTCCTTACCTTTGCCCCCAAAAGGGATCTTAGCATATGAGTATTACATTAAGATATATTAAGAACATACTTTAAACTATAACTATGTATGTTCACTGTTAAAGAAATTCACTTGGAATTTGGTTTAAAGCAGTTCTTAACTCTTAAGCTTTATATTTTGACCAACCCATTGCTCACGGTTCAATTTTAAAATGTTACAATTTCAATGAATATTAAACAAGCAACTAAGAATTTTACTTCAAAGAACACAAAATTATTGCGTAGCAGACACACACACACACACACACACACACACACACACACACACACACACACACACACACACGCACACACACACACACACACGCACACACACACAAAGTCGTGTATGCATAAACACATCTGCTTTTCTAAACTTCATTTATTTCCTACTAACCAGAGGAGACGGCGGTTATTGGCAATTTAGAGCTGGCAGTGAAACCGGAAGAAAGAAAGCTACAAAGACATTGATACATTAGTCGCTACGAACATAATTTAACTGAAAGCCTGACTGACTAATTGACATAGTGATTGTGATCAGTGTGCCACTGAGAGTGACCTGTGCTTTCATGACTCAACTACAGTCTTCACATTATTTGGCCTAAATTAATAAATGATGCTTTTTTAAAACTGACCAAACATTGGCCAAAACGGTCAGTGGGCCAGCTGCAGGTTGTAGCAAGATACTTTAATGAGCCTGGGCCTGAATTCTGTCAGTCAGGTGCTGTATTGGGGAGATTTTAAATGACTTGCTGCAAACAAAAACAGCAGTTTAGATTTATTTTCAGGTCACATGGTTTCATGATAGATGACAGCAAAATCCTGCATTGTAAGTCCTTTAACCTGACGTTTAACTCAACCATTGTTGGCAGGTCCAGGTTCTTTGGGCAAGTGTTCATTCACCACTGTGAAGTGTTGAGATTAGACAATTTTAAGTCACAGTCTATATCCAACACCAAAAAAATGATAATATAAATCAAAGCACATCGTGGAAAATCGATGGTGTCTCACTTAGGTTAAGGATGATGGCCCACTTTATGATTTAAGTGGACAAGAAAGGTGTACTAAAACCCTCACCTAGCACAAGGCTTATCTGGCTTTTGGTTACATGATCATAAAAAACTAATGCTGCAGCCTTTTTATTTTTTCAAACCGCCTGTAGCCCTGCACAGTGGCTTGTAATTATTTTGATAAATATAAAACACAAGGCAATATACCTAATATTATCAAATGTAGCTTATAAACAATTATGAAATAGACTAAATCTAAAGTCGTCTTTCCCTCTGACACAGGTTTGTTTTGCGGCCCCTTGTGCGGTTCACTTGTGCTTTTTTTTACTGTGGAGAGTATATCATTTTCGACTGCCATATATATATATAATCTTTTTTTTTTTTTTCATTGGGTAAAACACTACTTAGAATTGTTTCTTTCCAATAAATATTTTCATTTGTACTTTTTAAAAGTTTGTAAGCAATTATATGGATGCCCAAACAAGCAGGAACAGGAAAACCTTCTGATTCTACATAATTATAACATTATTATGTAGGCATTTAAAAACACTGCAATACTCAACTGTTTTTCTAAATTTTATGCTGCATTTACTGTGTTTAGATTATATAAAACTATAACATATACAACAGTAGCGTGTGGATGATATCAAAAGCGTCACTGCACATGGATGGGCTGCTGTTTATGGGAAATGCACTGCCAAGGTGCTGAATGTTTGCCAAAGTGTTTGAGCAACTTGTTACAGAAATAATAATAAAATCAATGCATTTTAATAGCGGGTCAAGTTTATCCGCTTTCGAGGTTTCAGGTATACAGCAAACCCTGGCGATCCCAGTGTTAGTTTCAATAGTCAGTGAGCAAGTGAGGAAGAGAAATGGGCAGCAGGCTTTAGTTGTTTGAAGGCATTAGGTAAATAACCTCAATAGTCAGGAATGTAATTCCGTCTTACTTTAGACACTCAGGCAATGAGGTCTTCTTTCAAAAAACATTAAAATGACCATATTGATAAAAATTTAAGGACAAGACTGATAGAGTTTTCACTTAGCAGAAGATAATGTCAATTCATTGACGTCTTGTGGATGGTTACTAATCGGCAAACATTAAACTCTTAGCATGAAGTCTTGTTCTTAGAATTAGCAGTTTTTTCACCTACAAACATGGCAATGTGAGTATGAACAGAGAACACCGCCACAGCAAGAAGTATTGCTGTTCCAGAGGATGGTTTCGATCCATCAGTATCTAGGTTATGGGCCCAGCATGCTTCCGCTGCACCACTCTGCTAGGGCACGTCAAGTTGTGAGGCTTGGGAAACTCCTTTTGAGCTTCTTTAAAGTGACTTTTCCTAGTTTCCTTCAAGAGTCCCAAAAAATTTCCATATGACTATTTTCGGTTTCATTGAAACCTAAAAGTTTTCACAGGCTGGGACAGCCACTGTATTTATTTATCAGCTGCTTGGAACAAAAATGGTGTCCACTTTAGCACTGAAGAGAGCAGACATTTCACTTTTGAAAGTTGTGGCAATGGATGGTCAGCAATGTGCAAACATAACATTGTGAGTATGAATGGAAAGCGCATAGACAGCATGGAGTCTTGCTGTTCCAAAGTATAGCAGAGTACATTATGCAACTTTTACTAAGCCTTATAAATTTAACACCTTACCAGATATCATATTGATAATAAAGTTCAAAGAATGGCAGCGGTGGGATTTGAACCCACGCCTCCTCAGAGACTGGAGCCTAAATCCAGCGCCTTAGACCACTCGGCCACGCTACCTGACAAGCTCTTTTTTCTCATGCAGTCAGCAAGTGAGGAAGGCAAATACGCATGATGACTACTAAAGAGCTACTAAAAGACATAAACAAAGCACATGAATTGGCTTAGATGTGAATATTGTGTCAGAGAACAGACATCTAACCCTATACTTTCATGGAAATGAATTTTGAAAGCAGTAATGTGACAGTAACCATGGACAGCACAGGTGGGAGATTATGCTTAGCAAAGTATGGTTTCAGTCAATCCCCTACTGCGTCAAAGTAACAGCATGCATCAGATTTGCCACTCTGCTCGCCTTTTCGTGTTCCAGGGCTTGCATACCAATAGTTAACAAATCATTTATTTTTGTAGCTTTCAGCTCACAAGGTTTGGGAAGCATCCAGTTCACGAGTTCCAAAATTAAGCAATTGGTGGACTTTGCTGTGAGCTTCTTTACACTAACGTTTCCCAATTTTCATTCTAGAATCTTGAACGTCCAGAAAAGTGTCCATATGTCCAAAGGAGTTCAATTGAAAGCGAAGAGTTGTCACAGGCTGGGACAGCAACAATATTTGCATCAGCTACTTGGAACAAAAATATGGCGTTTAGCACTAAAGACATTTCACAATGTTAGCTATTTGCAAGTCTTTTTGAGTGTGTACGGAAATCACAAACAGCCTGTATTGTTGGTGTTCCAAACTATGTACAAATAGCAGAGAACAGTTTCAGTCCATCAACCTCTGAACCTCTGGGTTATGGGTCCAGCACACTTTCGCTGCGCCACTCTGCTCAATTTTGTAAGGACCAGGGCTAGCAAACCTAGGGGTAACTAATCAATTAGTCAGGAACCCCCCCCCATCTGAGGGTTGTCCCCCCCTTAAAAAATAATAAGTAATATAATGATATAAATTAGACAAGTAATTAGAATTTTTTTATAAACATTTTGAGTCCCCCCTCCCTTGCCTCACAGTGGTTTGGTCCACTTCCTGCTTTCCCCCTTGATGTCACCAGCACACAACTCTGCAGAGGGAGAGAAAGTTTGAAACCTAATGCCTCTTACCCCCAGTTCAAAGACATGTTTACTCACTCATACTAAAATATAACATATAAATGGCCTGGTAAGTATTGAATGTGAGGTTGTGTCTGAGGGCATCCAGTTCACCTTTCTGTCTGAATTTGCTATTTTTTCACCTCACTACATACTGGACCTTGAGTACCAGGAGGAGGTAGCGTGTATATTGAAGTTCTTTCAAAGGTAAGGTTTGACCTCTCACAACCTTAACCTGCATTTTCCATGTCGATGTTGACTCCATTAATCATCTATGGTGGCAGGGAAACTCTCAATCCATACATAAATGTGATTATATGCAAGCTGCACAAACCTGCATTAAGTGATGTTTGTGTGTCCTGACAATTTTCAGGCACTTCATGGGCATGAGCCCAGAGAGAGAGACGAGAGAGAGCGTCAGGTGTGCTGTAGGAAATTATCCAATTTCTTGTAATTGGGCCAACAAATATTATTATTTAGTTACTGCAAATAATTTGGCATTGTGGAGCGTCTTGCCTGCGCTGTAGTGTCTGGCAGAGTAATTAAATACTATTACATGTCAGTAGGTGGCAGTAGGTAGCGCCATAATTGTTCATTTAAGACAATAGTACAATTAGGCGAGAAAATGTTGAAAAGGAAAAATGCAGACTGTCAACTGGGCCCTGGACATAATTCCAACCCAGACAAAGAGCAAGTGCAAGGCTGGGATGCAGAATCTGAATGAACAGAACACATGAATGCAAGGCCTAAGTGAAAACCTGCTCACAAGCACAGATAAAATAAATGGATTCTGTGCAAAGGTGAACCTCTGGCAAACGACCTCTGGAAAGTGGCAACATTGACATGTTCCCACTCACCCAGAAATGGCAAGGAGTTGTCAACACTACTGCACTGTGTGAGATAATAGGTAAACATTTAAAAAGTTGTCAACCTTCACTGAATGCCTTAACTGGGTAAGGGACCCATATATAGCTCAGCAGCACTTTTTGGAAAGGACATGACTTTGCAGAAACAGGAGGAACTAACTGAAGTGAGACAAGACGGTGGTTTAAAGCTAAGCTTTGCTGATCTACTTTTGGACAGTTTTTGGTTGACTGCTGCCAAGGAGTTCCCCGTTCTGGGAAACAGAGCTATTTCAACATTGCTCCCATTTTCCACAACATATATGTGTGTCAGGCACTCTGCCCCAGCCTAGTGGAGGTGCCCTGTTTTTTCTCTCTCCTCCTCCCTTTCCCCTTTCCCTTGTGCTTAATTACAAGAGTGGAGGCCGGTGTGCGGGACTCGAGTACCGGTGGCCAGCCAATCAGTTCCTTTCTGACCTGCTACTTAAACCGGCTCTCCCCTCCACTCAGTGCCAGATTGTGGACAAATGATACCTGCCAGTCACGCTTCCAGTCTAATTCAGCTTGCTCCTCTTGTTTGTTTGCTTGCTACCCTACTAACTTGGTTTCCCTGTGCCTTAGGTCACCACACTTGATCCGTCTCTTGCCCCAGCTACACTCCAGCTCCCACCAGGATCAGCTTCCTTGCACAGGGGAAGCCCTGGGCTTTTCTTACTAGATTCCTCTGGACTTCATTCTGATCCCTGTGACCTGTTGGATTCCCCGAACCCCCTTTGAGACTGCCTAGTACCTCCTTGTAATATGTGAAATAAACCATTTCCCTCGAAAACGCATCCCTGTCTCCCAATCTATTCAGATTACCTGAGTATGCATGGAAAATGCTTTAATGTAAAAAATGTGCCGTGGTTTAAAAAAGGTTGAAAAACACTGCACTATTCAACATAGATGGCAAACGTTTGCAAGTTTATTTAAAATGTATTATGTCATATGAACTGTCAGAAGCTAGGCAGTAATTAACATGTCCTGCACACAACAGTGACTGAATATACAAGCAAGAGTGTCACATACATATTTTTGTTGTTTGTCCTCTAGCCAGTCACAGAAACTCTCTTTATTTATATTTGGGTATTTTTGTTCCATCTCTCCTTTCCTGTTTTCTTTGTGTCTTCTCTGTCTCTCTTTGTCCTTTCATGCCACCTAAGATTCAGCTTTCTGTTTATGTTGTCCCTTCGGTCTTTGCTTCGCCTTCATACTGCCTCTATTCGTCTCTGACTTGGCTTCACCTTGACATGGGCCTCCACATTTCTCTGCCTCCTACTTCCTTTCACTTGCTCCAGTATATGTATATTGCCCACAGTGAGACAGTTTATGGAAATGAGCTGTCAACGTCTCTCAGACACTCCCAGTGGTGTGGAAGAAGAGGTGCTTCTCTTTTGCTCTCTGTCGCTGCTTTTGTCTTCCTCTCTGGATGGTGGAAGGAAGGCCCCATTTCTTCATTTCTTTCCACTTGGTGCTCTGGGAATTTTGATGATGCAAACAAGCAAACAGACAAAGATCCATAAATGCATTTGTCGATACTGGTAGGAATACATGTATTAGCCTTTGCATCTTATGAATAAAGCTCAATATTTAGGTGTTTTTAGGGTAACCCCAAACTATATGATTGTCTTGCTTTGTTCACCTGCTGCTGTGTGTGGAAGAACTACACTGAATTAATCTCATAAATGTACAGGTTGGCAGTTAAATAAAAGCAGACAGATAAGACATCCATCATACTTCTGAGGATGTCTGTTTTCTAGAAATTGAAAAGTTTTGCAGACTGCAGTGCATAAAATATTTCTGGGTTTTGATGTGCTGGTGTCTGTGCATTTTAGAATGAGAGTGATTTGTAGTGGTAGAGCTTTTTACATGCTGAGTAATTTGTCACGGCTGTGTGGATAACCAATGCAAGCCTTTATTGTGATCTATTTTTCAGCCAAGGGGAGTTGACTCTACCTAATTGCTATTGCTGAAATTTAAAAAAATTGTTCTCTATAACATAAAGCATTTGATACATGCATTAAATCTGCAATGAGGCCCGGTCCCAACAGTATATAAAACAGCTAGATTTTGAAGCAATTATATTAATTTCAGTGGATCAACTCATAACGACACATTTTTTTGTGTTGAGTTCAGCTGTCATGAACTGCACAAATTTGCGCAGTTTAACAACAGCAAACCATCTTGACAGGCTGTATCAAAGGTGAAAGCAGCACCCCCAACACACAAAGTTGTGCGAGTAACAACACATCTGTAGTTATGTGCATAAAACAGAAGAAACTAGACTTGAAATGAAAAAATACAGTTCAGGTTGCCATTATGCACACATCTGAGGGAACGCCTTGAGGGACAAGAGAGCAGAAGAGTTAAATACAAAGGAAGCTATCATAGCTCACTAGCTGTGTCACATTCATCCACTTTTATATAACCCTGCTCTACCAGAGTATACACTGATAAATAAAGAGGCATGGTTTTCAGCCAGGGATCTATAGTAGAAAACATCTCTGGTTGTAAATAACTAAACACATTTACATTTACAAGTATTGTACTTAAGTACAATTTTGAGGTAGTATACTTGTACTAGTTGAGTATCAAACATCTTTTTTTCCTTTTATACTCCACTGCAATTCAGAGGTAGTAATTGTACTTACTCCACTATATACAGTATACTACATTTATTTGATTACATTTATTCATTTAGCTGTAGCAAAAATGGAGCAGGTTCATTAGCTTATTACACTTGAGAGAATGATGACTTGTTGCTTGTGTTGAGAGATCTGGAGACAAATGTGTCCACTTGGCTGGGTTTTTAACCATAACATTCTGAAACAGCTTATTCCAAATATGGAATAAAAAAAGATGTTTACACTATTTATGAGAGTGTCGAAAAGCTGAATGCAGGTGGTGGAAAACAAATCTCTAGACTTCTATAAAGAAAGACTTCACATTTAGAATTTAGAATTGAGAAATGTAAGGCGGCTCTTCTTCTCTGACATTATTGCAAAAAACAATAATAATGCACGTGCCTTGTTTGCTGCTGTTGACAGGCTAACGAACCCTCCTGTGTGAGGTCATTTCAAAAAATCGATTCAAATAGCATGACATAATTTGATTCTATCAACCATAACAACCTGGAGGACATAATACAACATTGAAATCCTCCTCCTTCTGCCTTGATAATCTGCCAAAAGGCTTTTACAAAAATGTTTCTAACTGCATGGCCTCAGATCTTCTACAAATTGTCAACATGTCTCTCCTCACAGGTTTCTTCCCACAGGCTCTGAAAACCGCAGTCATCAAGCCACTCTTTAAAAAGAACAATCTACACGTCACTAATGAGCAGTTATAGGCCCATAACAAATCATTTTTAAGTAAACCCCTTGTGTTTATGTTCTCTTCCCTCCCTGGGTCTCCTGTTAGTCTGTCTGTCTCTCTGTTTTGTCTGGGCGTGGCTTCTCACTCTGGGCCTGGCGCTCAACCTGCACACCTGATCCACATTCCACTAATCAAGACTCTGCAGTATATCAACCCGGTTCTTCACCTCAGCTTACCTCAGTGGATCACTGCCTGCCTGGAAATCCTGCCTCTGCCTCTCTCAGCTCACGGCCTACCTGGAAGTTCACTCGCTGGTCTCCATTCCCTGGTCTGCCCTCTGCTCTGCTCTCACCCCACTTTTCAATAAACTTTAAATTCCTGGATTTTAACCTGTCCCGAGTCTGCTTTTGAGTCCATTCGCCTAGTCTGCCATAACACCCCAAGGTTCCATTCTGGGGCCTCTACTGTTTAACGTCTACATGCTTCCACTGGCTCAGATTATGAAAAACAAAAAAACATGTTCTCATAATAATACAGCTGACACACAAATTTATATAACCATATCACCAGGGGACTATGTATCCTATACAAGCGCTGAGTAACTGTATTTAACAAATCAATGATTGGATGTGCCAGAATTTTCCACAATTAAACAAAAAATCTTGGTGTAGTCATGGACTCAAGGACCTGAATTTCAGTAGCCACATTAAGACACTGACATAGTCAGCCTGCTATCGCCTGAAGAATTTCTTAAGTATTAAAGGCTTTATGTCTCAACAGGACCTGGAAAAACTTGTCCATGCATTTATCTTCAGTTGACTTGACTGCTGTTAACTATGTCTTTACAGGTCTCCCTAAAACATCGATCAGACAGCTACAGCTGATTCAGAACGCTGCTGCTCGAGTCCTCACTAAGACCAAAAAGTGGATCACATCACTCCAGTTCTGAGGTCTTTACATTGGCTTCCTGTCTGTCAAATAACTGACTCCAAAATCCTGCTGTTAGTTTATAAAGCACTGAATGGTTTAGGGCCAAATTACATTTCTGATCTTCTGCTACGTTATGAACCATCCAGACCCCTCAGTTTATCTGGGACAGATCTGCTTTCTGTCCAAGAGTCAAAACTAAACACGAAGCAATGTTCAGACTTCCAGCGTTCAGTTTGTATGCTCCATATATCTAGACCAATCTCCCAGAAAACTGCAGGTCTTCTGAAACTCTCTTCTTCTTTTAAACCAAGACTTTTCTTTTTACCACTGTCTTTAATAACTTATACTGCACTGTAACTGTTACTGTCCTGTTTTATCCTGTTTTTATTTTCTATTTACCTCTTTAAAAATTTATTTTATGCTCTATTTCACCCTTTAATGTCTTTTTTTATTTCCCTATAATGCTTTTTATGTTTTATGTAAAGCACTTTGTATTGCCCTGTTGTTGAAATGTGCTGTACAAATAAACTTGCCTTGCCTATATCAATCACACTGTAACTGTTATAGTAATGTGTCTTCATTTATTTTTTACTGCAAACAATTTTTGGGTTGTGCTGTTTCAAGAGGACTTAGTTTAGTGTAAACTAAAGTGATCAGGATACAGCAGGAACATAAAAATAGGATGAAAATCACTTATAACTCTCCCCAAAACACATCTTTTTAAAAGACCACATTTACATAGCCAGTGGGTCTTATTGTTTAGCCTCACAATGCCACTGGATAGTAAATGTGTATTTAGGTCTGGCCATAAGGCCATGATCTCAGACCACCTGCGAACTTTCCTGGAAGCACATCTCCTTGTTTCATTGGACTGGTTATATCAACAATGGAGTGAGAAAAATCCCTGATATATTTTTTGTGATTGTTAGAATGTCTAGTTCATGTAAATACTTAGTTATTGTGGAATGCATGCATCAAATTAGATTTTCAGTTTCTTCAGTCCTTGTTGTAATTTTACATTGGGTTGTAATTTTACAGCCTTGGGTGAGAATGGTAGTCAAAAGCATGCAGATATTGCACTTCTCTTTAATGTTCACATATATAATAAAAACTTAAGAAAATAATGTATTTCATGATTCACAATTTTCTAAACGTTTTTATTTTTGATCATTTTCAGTTTTGATCAAATTTTAATAGTTCAACCACTATAGTATATTTGATGTACTATAGATTTATGTGTAGATATTTTTTTTATGACAATAATACATTTTCCAAGTTTCTTTGTCAAATATGTTTAGCCTCTAGCCTCTGCCTATAGCAGCGTTTCTCTAGGGATGGCAATGTCAGTCTGTCACTCAGTTGGTCCACCAGGCTGGTTGTTCCAGGCTGAGCTATCTCAACTATTGGATGAATTGACACGCAATTATGAACAGACATTCATGGTGCACAGAGGATGAACCCTACTGACTTTGGCAATCTGCTGACATCTAGTGCCACTATACGGTTGATATTTATGGTTCAGCATGAAATTGCCATGAATTTACCACATATAGTCAGGGTCCCTCTGGGATACATTGAATGACTTTGGTAATTCTCTGACTTTTCCTCTACCGCGACCATGATGTTAGTTACTTTATTGAAATATCTCAACAACTATTGGATGGACTGTTTGGTACACAGTTTATAATCCCCAGAGAATTCAATACTTTGATCCTCTGGCTTTTCCTTTAGCCCCATAACCAGGTCAAAATGCTCACAACTCTCCTGCTACTAATAGCTAACATCACAACGACAGCATTTCTTGGAGAAGTCTGAATGTGTGTGGGCAAGTCATTTAACGTTACCTGACAGGCAAATCATGGCTGGAACAGCTGGCATAGTGTTGGGCGGGGCATTCCAGGTTGCTTTGTGAATTTCCCACATACAGAGCCAGGGCTGTGTACAAACACCAGACTTGCTTGCATTATCATTGTAAGCATACTGATGTGAGCATTTAGCTCAGTAGAGCCGAGCTGCTTGCATGACTGCAGACTGTTAAGCCCCATTTGGACAGAATTAACATTCCAGGGGGACGTGGGAATAAAATGGTCACTCTGCTCCTGGGTAATATGACTTGTTGTTTTTGAAGGCATGTCAACCATGGTGAAATTATGGCTTAAATGTTTTTGCGTTGTTGCACAAGTTTATATTGGTGTCTGTCTATCAGATTATCAGATGAGCTGATCAAAAAAAAAAAAAGACAAACAGGTCTTTCATTGGAAAACCCCTCAGAGATTCACAGTATAAAACAAGTATATTGCTCGTTTTATTATGTGAATTTAAATGTAAAAACAGTAGATAATCGCAGCTGTAATTATTACTGAGATTGGGATGAAAAATTACCCACATATGCGCTCCCAACAGAATTAAAATAATTGATCACCATGGGTTATATTAAAATCACCCCTCCTTCCATAGAAAAATAAATCAAATCCCAATGGGGCATGAGTGTTTACACATGGTCTGATGTACACAAATGCACCAGCCTTTCCATATAAAAGAGAAAAGGTCACTTTCCTTTGTTTTGAGCCTCCAGACTGTCTGAAACATCTAAACAAAAAAGTGTCCATTGACTGACTCAGCCTCAATCAAACACACCTATAATGAATACTAAATACACAATGAGACCAAGTGACTCATTTTCTTCCCCATTTGGGAATATCATCGTTAAATCAAAGTATTCAAAAGACTGACCTTCTAGTCACAAAACTGTCTCTCTAAACTCTCAGCTGACACTGTCCCTCATTTGAACTCAGACAAAAGTTTTGGTCATTTTCTATTGAGGGCAACTTCACAAGTAGTGCCATTAAATTCTCTTTCACCCCTGAGCCTCAAATTGTGTGTGTGTGTGTGTGTGTGTGTGTGTGTGTGTGTGTGTGTGTGTGTGTGTGTGTGTGTGTGTGAGCAGAGAGAATGTCCAAGTCTGTGCATTCATGCAGTCCTTGTCCAGCAACAGTATGCGTGTCTGAGTCAATTCTGGATTTATTTCCTGGCACGTTGGGTGTGTCTCAGACTTTTGTGGAGCATCACTGTATGTATGCATTCATGTGTATGTGTGTGTGTTTGTGAGAGCGAGTGCACATCTGTGTGTTACTTTCTCAATAGCCCATTTCCCTGAAGTCATTTCTCATCTCTGTGATGGTCTTGGTTCAAGGATACAGGCTCATACCCTAGAGTGGCTTTTTTACCACCACCACCACCAAACCACTACACAAATAAAGCTGAACTGCCTTAGTTTTCTCAACCATTATTTTTTATTGTGTCTCTGCTTCATTAGATGGAACAAAGAGGGGGTGACAGGAAAGAGTGGCATGCATTTGAACTCAGGATGTGATGAGCATCTACAGGATTATGCATCTTGGTCTGATGAGCAATAAGGTCACCTTGTAATTTTGGCATCCTTTTTATCCACACTTTTCACATACTTCTATCCGGCAGTATACCACTATGTATTGTATATTATAGCAACATATTCTCACTCCTGACTCGTCACATATTGACGCTTGGTCAAGGCCCTATGGCATCGCTTTTGAACGCCCTGGGTACCCCTTTAGCCTCACATTTGGACGTTTAAGGCTCCACGGTCAAGTTAGCAACGCTTAGCAAGAATAAATATACAACAAACTTTCAAAATAAAATGTGTGTCAAAACATTGCCCTTTTGAAATGGCACGTTATTAAAGTCGTGAAACGTTGCAATTTGGTTAGGTTCAGGCACAAAAAGTACTTGGTTAGGTTTAGGCAACAAAACTACTTTTTTAAAGTTAGGAAAAGATCATGGTTTGGGTTAAAATAACTAAATAGATAAGTTAACACGTAAGTTAACTTACATCATTTGCGTAACTTAAGCAATATACGCAACTCGCGTAACTTAAATAAGTTGACTTTTTGTTTCACACAAGACACGAACCCCGGTCTCCTGGTTCAAACCTAGCTGGATTTATAAGTTGTTTAGTTTTTTAAATAACGCTAATTACGGTAAATGGCCAAACAGCCGGACAGAAAGCTTCCTTTTAACGTGGTCTCGGTCTGGTTGTTTGGTCTGCACCACGGTTTGATTCACAGCTTTCACACCAGCCCAAAGAAACGGTACTAAGTGTACAAATGTGCCACATTCCCATTGGGCAGAAAAGTCTTCTGGCAAGTGTATCCACCGTATTTTCATACAGTGATGAAAATTCGATTTTTGTAATTACCAAAAAAAAAAAACAGTTAGGTAGTTACAGTTATGTAGGAAGAAAAAACAGTAAAATAATATTTAAATAGATAAAAGACAATAATAAAAGACACTAAGCCACAAAGTGTCACACTTTTTAAACACTACTCCCATCCTCTGTCATCTTATATTAATACAGTGAAGCCACTGCCAGCAATAGGCATGTCAGACCACAACAAAGACATGATGCAATGTATGGATGGAAGGCTGGCCAGACCTGATTGCTTCTCAAAAATGGAGACAGAGCTCATTTTCTGTTGTGATAGATTGCAACAGTAGAGTCTTACAGAGAATACGAGGCCAGGAAGGGTCAGACTCACTTATAATTATCTATTTTAGACATCGGCAAAGTATGTAACTTTGATTAGACCCACATACCATACTATATACCATACAATGGTGATCACTGAAAGAGAGCTCTGTAACATTTTGTGACATACAGTACTTCTGCTGTACATACAGGGTCAGTGTGGCAGCACCCGACACGGTTTGTTTAACTCCTTCAGGACCAGATACATCTGATTGCCTTTCACACATGGAGACAGGACATATTTCATGTTGGGAGAGATTACAACAGCGAGTTCAGGAGATGGTGTGGATGTATGGATTTTTATCTGTGTGTGTGTGTGTGTGTGTGTGCACTTACCAACCTATCTAACAGTGGACCTCGACGTCGTTACACACCCACTAAGAGGGGACTAAAAAGTGAACAGGGGACATTTTTTA
>NC_060168.1:1251817-1285745 GCF_021292245.1 Micropterus dolomieu | reverse complement strand
ACAGCGAGTTCAGGAGATGGTGTGGATGTATGGATTTTTATCTGTGTGTGTGTGTGTGTGTGTGTGTGTGTGTGTGTGTGTGTGTGTGTGTGTGTAAAGGATAATATACTGTAAGTGACCCCCCATATTTCACAACCACATGTTTAGAGGTGGCTGAGAGGAAGGAAAGGAATTGAGAAAGGATTGAGTAACTTTAGTACATTTGACTCTTTTAAAATCACCATTTGGTCACCCAAACCACACAGTAATGTGGTGACGGGGATATCTCACACTGGATCATCAATTAGACCTTTTGCTGTGATCATTTAAATATTATAACGGTGCACAGTGGTGCATACAATAGCTGTAACATATGTGGAGCGACGGGTGGACCTGGGTGGGTCTGTGCTGCCCAAGATGGATTCCTCTACTGCAAAGTACATCTACCTACGAAATAAAGTATTAGGTCAGACGATGTCAGCAGAGGGCAGCAACAGGCGTCATGAAGTCACATTAAAGAAGAACCTGGACAGCGATGAAGCTAGTTTGTGTAAAGGCCAAACAGTACACAAACTCCCCATGATCCAAAAGACCTCAGTTTTATTTTGTCCGTGGCGTGAAGAAAAGGGGGAGCATCCTCAAAGTCTCTCTCTCAGGTCTTTGAGGTGTGCCCAATCTCCAAGCTGACAGCCAGGCTACACAGAGGAAGGTGTCTATGACTGTGATGTCTGTGTATTCTTCCTGTTTGGCTTTTGCCCCTTTGAACTTGGGATGTCAGATTTGACTGCATACCTGTTGCTGGTTACTTTTGCTTGCCTCATCATAGTCAATGGTGCTTTTGCGTCCCATGTCTTCTTTTACTGAGCCGTAACATCGGTCCCATTGGAGGAAATAGAAAAACAACTCTGGCTCTCTTGAACCCGTTGCTGATGTTTCACATTTGTGCCGGAACCAAATTAAACAGAGCCATGTTAACATCCATCTATGGCCAATTGTGTGAGTGAGCAATTTTGTGCTGACTAAGATCTATAACATGGCATAATGAGCATGCTGGGTATTAGAAATCTGATAGTACGACTGGGTATGCATATCTGTAATTGCGTACATTCATAAAGTTTGGTCTGTGTACATAGAAACTTTAGCCTGTGGTGGTGTGCGAGTGTGGACTGGCAGAATCCATTTTTGAGCTCACACAGTTCAACAAATCAGATGTCACCCATATCAAGGAATCAGCCACTGTTGTAGCATGCGCTGAAGTCATGCTACAGTCACATTTCTGAAGAGTTTTGGGAAGCAACATTGTGAAACTACCATGCATGCCTGAAAATAACCTATAAAGCTCAAAAAGCTGTTCCAAGGCAAGTAGGCTGGTGTGAATAAATTGTTCTCTATTGTGCTTGATTGAACGTTTCCTCCATTTTCTGTCAAAAACTTTCTGCTACTTTTTCCAGGGAGATTGTTAAAAGTGGCAATATGTTGTCTACAGTGGAGGGAGAGAGCCGGTCACATTGCCAAAGGCCAAGACAGGATTACACAAGAAGCCCGACTAGACAAGTTTGCATGCAATCCTATTTTGTGAATGTGCATTTCCGTGTAATTTGGGCATTAAAACATGGAGTCAGATTTATGAATAGAAGTCACACGCACATCTTATTAATCTGCTTTTCTCTCCCCCAAATCTGACATAAAACATGAAACTCAAATAGGAAGTACAGCGTACTCTGTAATTCCCACTAGAACGGATTTTAATTGCATGCATAAGCAATGCCCTCTGAATAAATTCCATTCGGCTGTTCTTATTAAATTAAATACATTTCAACAGGGAAACATTACAAATTATATATGTCATGCTGTAGGCTGCTGATGACCTGAACTTAGATTGAACTTATAGTTTATTTTAGCTCTCAAAATTCAAAATACTGCAGTGGCCAAATGATGAGTTACTGTAGTTTCCTTTGAAAGTCAAAGAATTTGCTGAAAAGTGCTGATTTAATTTGTTGGGGCATTTGGTATTCACTTTGTTTGGACATGGACGTATCAGTATTAGTGTAAAATATCTGAATGAGTGGCCGTTAAAATAAAATCTAAACTGGAATCTGAACAATCAGTTGCCATGTATTTTCTGCCTCTGCCTGTATTCTAGTAACAATACAAATATGAATGCAAAAGAGAAAAATCCTGTACCTCCCCGGTTTATCAGTGCCATTCTTAATGGATCGGTGGTGCAGCTCTAACTGTGTTCATGCAAACTCACCGACTCACTGATGATGATGATGATGATAAGGATCACATTAGACCAGCATAGCTTGAATGCTTTATGGGTTTCCTGGTTTGTCTCCTTAAGAACATTAAATGAAATTGTGTTCAAATCACATTTAGTAAAAACACAGCATGAGGGTTCCTTTACTAGGAAAGCTTTAAAGTAATTCCATGTGACTCCCTTATGACACAAAAACACTGTTGCAGTGGCCACTATAAGACTCCTGACATCACTATTGGGTGCAGTCAAAACTGTGGTGTGTTGTACTTGAGACTGCAGAGCATGCATCAAGAAGATCCCCAAACTCACCTCTGCTATATTGCAGTAAAAGCAGGACTTTGAGCCTCTTTGTGTTATTTAAAACTTTATGATTTGACAGTTTTGTAAAGTGAAGCTCTGGAATGCAAACTGTGCTGTACATAAAAAAAACGTTTATATTTCTAAAGCTTGGAATATGAGGGGGGAAATGTAAAATCTTCAGTGGCATACAACTGTTAATTGTTTAGGATTTGATTTAGGACTAGAACGTGTCAATTGAGATGAATTAGTGTATTTACCGTATATGTGGGCTTTGTTTAGTTTATGTTATATTTATATTAATTTGCATTGGTACATAGCTCCACGTTGGAGAGCTTATGGTATGTTATATAAATGTCCAAACACAAAAATAAAAATGGTGCACTCATTAAATTGTCTGTGAAAAGAAAGTCCTTATGTTCATTGCCATGTTTATGCAGCTCCATGACGGCAAAAAGAAATCTACTCGTTATCAAGTGGTTTCAGACTGACCCTACTGCACAGCTTTTCATTTCTGACATGGCTGCATTTAGAGGATGAAATTAAGTGCCCCTAATTTAAGAAACTGATTCTGCTGTCATGGCAACTTACAGGTAAGGGCATAATATGTAATGCTTCCACATTAAATTGTCTAAAAATGACAAGACCTATGTCATATTGTCAATTTTGTTGAGTTGTGTACTTTCATTATTCCAAGCATTTCCAACAATGTTAACCTCTGAGAAATCTGTAATTTTATTCAAGGTAATGGTGCATTTAATTTGGTCGCCTGTACATGGTGTCATATCTCCTTTTTCCCCCTAGTTGTTATGTCTTGGGAAACACCAGATTATACGTCTAACTGTGAGGAAGTCTGCAAACTAGCTAGCCACTCTATGGTTTATATTGCTCACTTGTGATTATTCATTGCCATTTGCATTTCCTATAAAACTTGAATACATTATCCCGTCCGTGAACATAATTTCTGCCTGAGTCACATCAGATAGATTTTAATCTGCAATGGTGGTTGTTTAACAATGAAGTCAACAGATCCCATGATCCCATGCTACTAAGTTTTCAAGTCCGTCTTTTGTTATTGTTATGATTGAAAGACTCTTAGCAGCAGAAATTACATACTGTGTGTTTAAGTAATGTTCACAATGAGCCCCATCATTACCACTAGTTCAACTCGCTTCTGGGGAAAAAGTACCTGCTGATTTTTAAGTGTACAAACCAACTCCTTCATCCTTCTATTTATTTTTCCTGACAAGAACAATAGAAATGTTAACAAACCTGTGAAATTAAGTCCATAGTCTACATTAAAACACAATTAAAAAACACAAATTACAGTCAAAAGAAAATACCATCAAAACCTGTGAAACATGACATTTGTCATATCATTTTGAGTGGCTGCTGCAGTTTATGTTTCTCTCTTCATAAGTAGCAAAAAGTCTCCTCTTTCTACGGAGTCGGTGTGCAAATATTTCTGTACATATTTGAAAGTGGCTAGAAATGTTTTCCTGTTTTCCTTTTCTTGATTTACGGCTTCATGTACTTTTGCTGGGAAACACGTTCTCTGCAAACATAATCTGAAAGCATTCAAAACTGATTACTGTAGTGTGACATTTGAGATGGAAAGCTCTCCCAGCTGCAGAATATTTTTGTGTGATTGCTCCAAATCTATGAATGTGTTTGGAGCAGCCTATTTCCTTATATTATAGCAAGCATGCTTTATTGGCCACTGGGTTAATTTGTGCATCACTTGCTAGCTGCTGACCTAGAAACGGACAATAGATGGAAAGCTCTCCTATTGCACCTTATTGTAATTTCAATCAGGAAAGACTTGACTTAGTGAATGTGGACATGTAATACAATGAACATGAAAATGTAAAAAGTCATTTGGCAATTAGACCCAATTGAGTGTCATATCCAGCGCTGGACAGCCCCCATATCACTATCATCACATACCTCTTCCATTGCCTGCAGAGGAGGTGTGCGCACATAGGGCTGTCATACACCTTTAAACGCCATACTGAAAAGACCTCTTCTATTGGATTGATAAATGGAGAGTAGGGTGGAAGAAAGTTTGGATGGTCAACAAACAAGCTTTTGAACCAGGGCTGCATGTCGAAAGCTGACATCGTCCCACACCACAACACATCTGCGCTGCTCCGTGTCATCCATATAGTCTGTCTTCTACAACGGCTCTGTAACCATTTCCAGTACTCTCTGAAAACATTTTTCTTTAATTAGTCAATATGGTGCAGACCAGTACACAGAGAAAATGATGTACTGTGTGTAGTGTACTATAGTCCATTTTGTACTTACATCAGATCTTTGATTCTTTGAGAATTTCTCTCACCCTGTAAAGCTGCTTCATGCGCACTTGGTTTTGATGGAGAATATGGGCCAATGTGGACAGGCTGGCTTGCCAGATGTTGCTGAAAATTGCGTTGTTGCTTCTGATGTGGCTTAGAATCTCTCTGAGTCTAATTGTATTATTTGCCAAAACCAAGTTGATTATTGCTGCTTCATGTGCTTCATTGAACATGTGAGCCAATCCAACTGTGTTATGTTTTTATCTCTCAGTCTTTTAAAGAAAAAAACCCTCACAAATATAGTGATTAGTCAGTGTCGCCTAAAGAAATATTTCTTATCTTCTCTGCAGTACATTGTGCAGCATTCTTGTACAGTTATAGCGTGTATTACATGGCAGCCTTTCATAAAGTAAATAGGGGCCCCAACAACAACTGATGTATACTTTAGTACTTTTGACAATAAACCCTAAGTTTTAAAAGTTTAAATAGCTGTGAAGTCACCTCTTACTTTGACCGACGATGTAATTTAACAGGGTAGAAAACATGAATAAGCTTTTAACAATCATTAGCACTCCCGGCAGACATCAGCTACCAGTGGCTTTCATGAAGGCTCTGCTGGCACCTTTTCTTCTCACTTTTGCCTCACAAACATTATTAACAGTCCACTGTAAAAGATTTCTATAGTTTAAGAGAAAATCCAGCCTGAATACCATAAGAAAGCAATAAGCCGCTTTGAAAAGGCTTTAAATGCCTCATTCACTTCACTCAGTTTTTTAAGGAATGCTTTCAGGTGTGTTTTTGTCATATCAACTCTGACTATTCTGTACTCTAAAATAAGAAAAATAGAAACTGCACTAAGACGATTATATTTGATATACGGCTGTCCAATCCATCATGACTAAACCTGTTAGAAATGAAAAACTCTTATTTTCCAAACTTCTGAAGAATAAAAATGCCTCATCTTTAGAAAGGTGTATGTGTAATTTTTTAATGCGGTTTCAGTGGGCTTCAAAGAGTTCTGGGGTCATATAACTTAATGTTGTTCCTTACATTATCATGACAAAAGGGAGTATTCACAATACAGCTGCGTTATTTGTGTAGCTTCTGTGAACAATAAAACTCACTGAAGTGTCAGAACTATGAAGGTTGCAGTCACATGAAAGGTGCAGTCATAAAGTGGTAGATATAGATTGTTCTCTCACTTCTACAGCAGTGGGTGGTCGTGTCTGCATACAGAGACTATGCTAAACTACAGTTCACTTGAGCTTCATTACAACAATTTCCTTAATTTATAGACACATCACTGCCTAGTCTATCTGTACTGTACTGTTAAATGTTTAATGTACTTATCTAACACAAATACAATTTTCATTAATTTGTTCCAATCAGCTACATTTTGCTACATTTTGTGTTATGAGGGTAAGGGGTACCGGTAAGGGTAATGAAACTCAACACTCCCTGCACGGACATTTCACATTAAAAGCCCTTCATCGTCTGAAAGCGCAGAATCTCCAATTCCTGCTAGGCTTTTCATTTCAGATGTACAGGAAATGTTTACTGTTTGAGTGCTTGAATTAACCTTGCTCAGAAAAGAAGCAATTGGAATTATTTGAAATTTTATAATTGGTAACGTGCATTTCTCAATACTGAGTTAAGTTAGTGCACAGCATAAGTCGATGTGTGTGGATCACTTTTCAGCCAAGCGAGCACAGTGTCCCACTCGGTAGGGATGGCTGATACAGATTATTTGTATTTCAATTTTAACATTGCCGATATTTATACGGATCATTTCACCAGTAAATGGTGATTTTTCAAAATATTGGTCGTTTTTAGAAGAAGGCAAACGACACATACCTGCCATTATTAACAAATTTATTAGAAAAGCTAATATGAGTTACAGTTAAATAAAAATGTTTGTGCTAATGTGAATAGAAAATTGTCAAGCTTTTTACAGAAATACCATGATTTAATATTAATAAAATAAATAAATAAATAGAACCAACAACATAAAACGAGCACATTTGCACTTTCTTAGGTAATAACTATTAACGTTGCTGTACCTGGATATGTCTCTCTGAAAACTCTCCTGTAACATCTTTTGTTGGACAGAGAGGTGGAGACTGCATGGGCATCTTCTTGTTTTTGTCCAGCTTCTTTTGACTTTTAACTTTTGTTTCTTAATTTAACATTTTGTTAGTGAAAAGTAGCACCGCACCACGCTACATTTGCTTTACGCCATTCTCTCACAAATTTGAAGCATGATAATGTGAAAATGACTTCAGTGTCGACTCAAGTGGAGGTAGAGACAGTCGGGCTGCACTCTCTCACATTAAGCAGAGTCAGCATACATCTGCTGAATGGCAGCTGGAGAGAGTGTGTGTCAGAGAGAGAGAGAGACAGACAGACAGAATGTGGGAGAAGTTGATGGAGAGTGAAAAGAATAACCAACTACGACAGCAAACTTACTGACATCACACACACACACACACACACACACACACACACACACACACACACACACACACACACACACACACACACACACACACACTCTCTGCCTTTGGTATAAAAGAAACTTGGGATGGAGATAATTGCAATGAAAGGTTTAATGCTGTTAAAGAACATCTATTTTATTAATTTAATCATCTTCATGCAGCCTGGGTTTTATTTTCATGCAAGTAGTTTTCAGCATTATTCATTATTAACATTTCACTCACCAAGAGATCCAGGGTTATTGGCCACAATAGTCCCACAAAACATAGAGTGTTCAAATAATCCTCTAACTCTCTAAATAAGATGACATAGAATATTTTGTGCATACACAACTACAGCACCAACAATAGCTTTAACCAGATGTTAAACCTGAATTAACAGATTAACAGCAGAAACACTTTTTGTTAAATTAACACCTGTTTTGGTTTACCAGAGATGTGATTGAGCAAGTGAAAAAAAAGTGTAAAGTGTGAAGCACTTTCTGTTTTTTAAACATCAGAATCATCCATTTACTCCATGAACCATCAGGAATTGTGAAGAATGACACATTGAAAAAAAACATTTAGCAGCTATAATTTATTCTGAGTAATAGAAATAATAGCATTGACCTGTATTTCAGTCTGTGTGCCTTGCTAAAGACGTCTGTACTGGCTGACTGGCTAGAGTCTGTGCAATAGCCAACAATCCAGCATCTAGTCTACTGACAAACTTCGCCATACCCCTGTAAATTATAGATGACAAAATTTGCTAGATATTATGTTATCAGCTGCATCAGACCCATTCAAACTGGCCCCACCAGGTTTTCAATGCATTTTCACAAATGTAAAATATTATTTATACTATGATTTGGCTGAATTCGTGATGGTCATTATTTCCTGAGATATATACAGTACATCCATATTGCCCAGTCTACATTGCTAATCAACATTTGAATAGTCAATGTCAATCCATTGATTTCCATCTTGCATTAATCCACAGTTGTAACTAACCCAGATAATTATTGTTTTGTTTTAAAATGAGTGCCATCAGGCCCATGCACATTCTGTACTGGTCCACACTAAGGTTGCTGCTGGAATGAGCAAGTTTACTTTTGTGCATGCACATAGGAACTCGCGTTCACGCGAGACACAGTTATCTTTTCCGAGCTGCACTTGGTAAACACTGTGGCCTGTCGGCGTTTATCAACTGTAATAAATAGTTGTATTTTGTTCTAACATTGGTCAGGCACAAACTCTGGCAAGCAACCAAGACAGACCAAGAGATGCGCTTCCCAGCTGGGTTTGCAATACACACAAACTAGACTCACTGCAAGCTACATACTGTTATTTGCTGACATCAGACTTTGAGAGGAGAGACCTCAAGTTTATCTGATTGCTGTTTTGCAATTCCCTCTCGTTGAGTTTTTGTCTCTTCTTATGAACACAAGGATAGTCCCTCTTCATTCTCTCATCAAAGTTGTAAACACTGACACTCGCTTTCACACTCGAGTGAGGCCGGGCCTTGCTTAATTTGAGGGGCCATATAGGATGGTCCAGCTCTTGTCATGACGCTAGCTGTTAATTTCTTTCGGCTTGCGGCCCACTGTACGCTGCTGTTGAGTCTCTGGCCACCAGTGGTCGCCTGGCTTTCTACTGTGTCGGAAATATAAGTAGCATAATTAAGATGAAATAGCAGGGCTGAGCTGCCAATAAACTCTGTCACAATTAATAAGAAAAATAGCCAAAACTATGAAAAGAAGATGTTGGGTAAACATCATATTGGTAGTAGTTATCACTAAGGTAAGTCAGTGAGTCCTACAAAAATGTTAAATGTAAAGACACTACATTTTAGGCCTTAAAATCAATTGAATGATACAGGATGGTGTGGTTCCAGCACTAAAAAGTATTAAGTCGAAGCCCTACAGTCATCCAAGACAATCCCAAGGCTCATCAAGGTCATGGACACACTGTGGATATGATTTGTTCCAGACTTCGTTGAACATGATAGTTTCATGGCTCTATCTTGAACACAAGGATTATCTTGATGGATAGAGTCCTGGAAAAAATAACACACACACAATCACACACATAACTAACACTATATATATATATATATATATATATATATATATAAAAAACCTTTCAGAAAGGTGTGAAAGTTGTTTTGAATTAACCTTGATGAAGACTTTCCACAAAAAAGTTCTTTACTGCCCTTCAGGGATTTGTATCACCCTCCCTTGAACTCATAACTTAAACTGACAGCACCACCGTAATATTATTGTGACATTCAAGATTACCCTTTAGAAATTGCACCACAATGAGGAAAGCAGGACTATACATTAAATATATATTTTTGCAACACAGTTATGAGAATCTCTGGCCATGTGGGAGAGAGTGTGTGCAGTGCGTGTATGTGTGTGTGTGTCAGAGGGACAGATGCTAGCGTAGCAGGTGCACTGTCCCCTGACAGGTGACAACTCTAACTGCTTGGAAAGCCGTATGGCCAACAGACCAGGTCACATTGTTAGTTAAATACTATGAGTTTCCCCAGGGGCAACAGCTTTAACCTGCCTGACAAACCGTATGGTGAAGTGACCGGCAGCAGGATTATGAAGACTGAAAAAAGATATCAAGGTCACATTTGGAGTTCCTCATTTTGTGATTGTGGAGGGGCAAATGAACTGAATAACAAAAGTCATACATTTTTGTTGCCAAAACTGTCAAAGTGACTTTTGAAATGTTGAAGACATTGTGTTATTCTAAGAAAATAGAGATCTTTGGATATCCATCAAAAATGATCATTTAGCCTCGAAGCCTCTGAGTGGGCAGAGTGTTGTATGTGTTTAAATAATAGCTGAGCCATCAGGCCGACTAAAACACAATGTAAGCAAACTTGAGTTAGTAACTGTAGCCTTCAAACCAAGGGCATACAGCTTTTGTTTGCAGTGGTCGTGGCCCCATTGGAGCCCATGAGATCACACCAACTTTGTTGTTTTTTTTGTTTAGTTTGACCATAAATTAAATTTTTTTCTGGATTTAAAACATTCACTGTATTCTGTAAGTCAGAAAATGTAACAAAAAAGAAAATCTATTTATGGCAGTGGGCTACGCATCTGCCCATTTCCTGTACCCATATTCTGGTGGCACTGAGTTGTTCCTACAGTGTTGTGTGTGTGTGTGTGTGGCATGCTCACCTCAGTGAGTCATTACCGACGCTTTCTGACAGCGTGGCAAAGCGTAATTATTTTACACTAAAGGTACCCTTCAGCGTCAGTATGAAACAGCACCGTTTGCTACGTCGCAGCCCCACAAAGGAGGCTTGGCCGGTCAACAACCTAAGTCGGTGACTTAGGTTTAGGAACTAACATTTCTGATGGTTATGGTAAGGGTAGGGGGCCTTCAACACCTTTAACACAAACGTAGCTAGCTTGCTAGCATCTGGGAGCGACTCCCACAGATGCGACGCTCTTGTCACTTCAAATCAAATCAAAATCTAGTGCACAGAGGTGTTAAGGCTAAGAAGCTTTTTTCCCCCATGTTTTGTCGTGTGGTATAATTAAAAATTTCAGAGTCATTGACAGGTTTGTACTGTATAAAATTAATCTAAAACTAGACATTAACTTGCATTTAATTTGTTTTGAGTTAAAGGTTCAAATTGTAAGTTTTAGTGGCATCTAGGGTTGTGAATTTCAACCACTGGCTCATGGTGCATTCTCGAAATAATGCAAAACCACAAAAGAGGAAGTGATTATATGAGTAACTGTTGCTGTCGTGACTGAGATCTATTTCAGTACTGCAATAAAGTATGTAATTCTTTTTCTTTTTTGGCGCCATCAAAGCATCATAATCTCAATCAGATATTATTTCTGGCGGGAAGTTTTGGCGATGGTATGTGGTGTTAAAACATGGTTTTACTGAATAATTAAATATAATTTCTTAATATATCTAGCTAAAGAAACCTCATTTCTTGACTGGCTACTCTCTGCTGTCTCAGACGATGACATCTTTTGTGCTGTGTCAGCCGTCCTACGCTCTTTGAAAGGGGGCGGGGGATGCGCAGTAGACTAGAAAGTTGGTTGCAATTCGCATCCTCACCGCTAGATGCCACTAAATTTTACACACTTTTAACATATTGAGGGAAGTAGCTAATGTCAACTTTGTGAGAGAGATTGAGAGGACAGGGCATGGGGGCAACAACTTGTTCCTAAGTTACGTTTTTTCTTGTGATAAACAACGACAACACAGGCCACATACAGCTATGTAGCTAATGTAAATAAGTATCAGTATAAGCCTGTTTTACCAATGTTGTTATAAGTATATAAGTTTATATAAGTAAAGCACAAGGCTTGTATTAAGTTACTGTAATAAACCTAGTTCAAGTGAAAAGTTTTTAGTCAAATTACATAACGAAAAAATCAGACCTCTTGACGCCCGTGAAACTTTTCTCCCTAAAACAGCAATAAGGAAGTGAACAGTGCACCTTTGTTTATCTGTGTATAGAAGTAACATTAGCTGTCGGCATAGTATTAGCCGGCAGCTAACACTGATACACTGATTTTACTAGTAGTTTGATTGGGCAGGCCTTCACAAAAGGGCCTTTACAAATTTAAATATAAATATATTAAGGACATTTTGCATTGACAAAAGGGCACTTCAAAAGGCAAAAGGGCATGTGCTCAAGCTCCCATTGCACCCCCCTCTGCATGTGTCTGGTTTGGGGCACTGGTTCTGGTCTTGACTTGGTCTTGCCCTCCCTTGGTCCTGGTCTTGACTTGGTCTCAACCCCTCAAGGTTTTGGTCTTGTCTCAGTCTCAATACACTCTGGTCTTTATCAAGCCTCTCAAAGTGCCATTTTAGTCTTAAGTGCTGAGAATTCATGAAATTTACTCCTACTTTTAAACTTAAAAATAAAAGCAAGTTATCAAATTTCTCAAAGCTGAGAATCACTCTTACTCTCCCAGTTATTTAAGACAGCTCGAGAGGTCTCTGAAGTGGTTAGGAGTGGCCAGTAGGGCTTGTGATGGTGCTGTTGAGACAGAGATATGTGGAGAGGAGAGGAAGAGTTCTGATGACGTGCAGTTAATAAAACGGGGTCGGACAGCGCAGGCATAAACTTTGTCAGCCAGTTGGTGATGGACGTCATCTCACCACTGGCTTTACACAGTAATGTGTTCAGTTAAATTGAAGGTGGTGATGACACTTTGTTTATTTACCACAGGACAAACGCAGCAATGCTGATGATTTTGGCCGTCACAACCATCAATAAGCCGAATAATTATGGCAACAATTTTAGCACTTACAGCTCCACACACTGTCCCAACAACACCCCGTTATCTGACAGAAGCAAACACAGTTCATGCAAATAGCCGGCAATACAGGAGCAGTAGGCGCATTTGATGGTGCTCATATGACGATAAACATTTTTATCTTTCATTTATTAATGTGAAGGCCGATATCATAATGTATTATCTTGAAAATTCTTTATTGTTAAATGTGTGTTGAATATAAACTCCTCTTAGGATCTCTGAGAATATTCTTAAATAAGGAAATCTATTCAGTGATCGTCAGGCGACATCGTCATCCAAAACCAGTTTGCGGCGCAGCAAAGTGTCGTAAATCAGCACTAAGACTGATAATTAAGATTTAGTCCTACACTTCACTCAAATTAGGACCATGATGCTTGATAACTAACTTTTAAGCACAGCTTTGAGCCAAGAATTTTTTTACTCTTAAGTCAGTTCTTAACAGTGTTCTTATGAGTAATTCTGAGAAGCCTGATAAATACGGGCCCTGGTCTTTGTTTGAGTGGTCTCGACTACAACACTAGCTAATATAGTGACGTTAGCTGAAACAAACTTGCAAAGAATGTACCTACACATGTGTGTGCGGAGTGTGGCAGTGTGTTATGACACAGTCAATCATAGAACAATAATAGTTTGAAATTATTTGATATTGTCTACATACATAGAATTCTAGAGAGACACCGTATTTCTTCGGTACTGAGTTCGTTCTCAAAAGAGAGCCGAAAAAAAGTGCAGTTTAATGTCTGTTGTCTTTACTGATGTCTCAGGCTGCAGTGTTTGAATAAACTAGGTTTACAGAGATCAGTTTGCCACATATTAGGTTGCAGCTGCTGTCTTTTGTTAAAAAATGTAAAACCTGCTGTAAAGCTGTACTGAACTTTATTTTTCTTTTTATTACAACCTGGTTATTTCAATATTTTTGGCTGTAATTTCTGCAAGTTATGATAGCCTTTTAATTACCTTAATCGCTGGCTTAATTGACAGTACAAAATTAGGCCTATCCCTACTTGCCCAGCAACACACATGCACACGCAGTGAGAGAGTTAATTTGCAGCTGTCTGTGAAGTGTCAGAGTTTCATTACCATGGGAATCTGAAGAGGCATCGGCAGATCTGCTGAGCCAGCAACAGCTGGAGACAAGAGGACTGAAGGAATAGAGGCATGGATGGGAAAACTCAGAAAGAAGGAGCCAGAATGAGGCAGGAATGGTTGTTAAAAAATGAAGATGGAGGCATGGAAATGGAAAGAGAAGGTAACCTGTCTCATCGCCAATAATGAAAAACTCAAAGGAAGAGCTTTAACAAAATGATTTCCCTGTGAATAAAGCTTATTGTGCTCTCATTTTTGGCCTAGGATGAATGAAAACCCTGTCTTTACAAGTGCTTCAGGAATGGAAAATGTAATAGTATTTTCGGATTGACACAGTGTGGAGAGAGGCTATAATTTTATGGGTTTCATTTGCCCTGCTGTCATGAAACTTGTTCAGTCCAGAAAGCAGGCTGGAAGCTTTTCGCTGTCACTGGAACAGCATGAAAATTGGAAAAGCAAGGGCTAGGACGTACTGTCATAGGAGTCATGTATTGACTGTTAGTAACAGAACAGATGTTGGGTATCAACATTACAGCTTAGGCTTCTTGTCTGCAAAGTCATTTATTATGGTTGGCAGTTAATGCATTGACACTAAGGTCAGTGTGTGGTGCCCTGAGCTGGTGGAGAGATTTAACATCACGTGAAGGTGATGGAGACCCTTTGTGTACTTAAATATTTAGTGCATATACCTATTATGAAGCTGAATTACCCATGCATTGCAGGTAGTTTATATTTATATATTTTCATGCTGCCTTGGGCAAGGTCTCAACAGCAGTGTTCGGCTGGACCGCAGCAAAGCTCTGAAATCCGTTTAAGTATTCTCCGAAACACCAGAGGGCATACAAAAAAAAAAAAAAATAACATTATGTGAAGACGCAAAAATGAGTGTTAACAGCAAGAATGCCATAGAGCAAACAGGTCTGCATGTTCTGCTACAAAGCTCCTCAATGCCAAGGCAGAACTGGAATTAACTCTAAACTCAAAACTATTCATCAAAAATTGCTGGTATACTGCCCCTGTTAGGGACTGTGTAATGGTAAATACTGTGAAGGGTAAATGGTTGAATATGAGGTAAACTATTTAATTATGCTGGCAAAATATTATTCACCGAAATGTAGATTTTTTTAAGATCTCCCGTTTTTGAAGCACCTAAAAGCAAATTGGCTGGCTTATTAAAATCCTTGAGACGTATTAATTGTAAAAATGTATTCATCATTATGCCTCTGAATTTCAGTTGCATGCTTTTATCAGTATTTGTCATGTTTGCAGGTATATTGTTATTGTATTGAACACTCAGTATTCAAGAAGGAGAGAATAAATCCTAAAACCCCTCAAACTCGCCCATTTTGAAATGAAAAGGCGCAGTGGTGCCTTGTGTCAGAAATTGGGAGACGCACGACCACGAGCCCCAGCGACTGTGCGCTTGACACGAGGTGCCGTTGCCTTTGGTGCATGAACCCTTGTGTCTGGGGAGCACTGCGTCGAGCATAAACAAACCTTTATCATTTAGCCACTATTTCGCACATTGACCTTTTAAATTATTATTTATTTGCAGTGGTGTAGGTCAAAGGTGGTGGTTAAGAGTTCAAGAATGAATGTTTGAGTTTAGAGAGTGACAGCTGATAATTCTGCTCGTCACGATTCACCTGGCACCATCAGCACAACATTCAAGCAGAGCACTCTGCTTTGTAGGCTGCCCCAACAAAAGAGATGTGGAGCACCTTGCATTGTTCAGCTTTCAGAACACGTGCAGCGTGATCAGGCCCAGCACCGTGTTTGCTGAAGGGAGATAATCCCCTCCCATCTCATAATTTTCTCCATCTCTGTCTGCCTCACCATTTTTCATCCCCCCCCACCCCCCCCCTCTCTGATTCAGCTGAGGAGCCATTCAGCAGATGTTTGTTGACTGTGCGATACAAAGAATAGCTTGACAATGTCACTATATCAGAGAATGTTGACAGTCAAGCCGTTTCCACGCAGTTATATGATCCAGAGACTGCTCTGGTTAAGTTCCTGCCGCTGCTGTTTGGTCCCATTTTCTAAAATGTGTCTGTTCAAACTGCTATTTTTTAATTGGGGTTCCTTTCCAAAGCTCAATACTTCAGAAAACTAGTCTGCGGTTTTTGACTTATTATGATTTTTCAGTGGCATATTTGCGCAAGCAGTTCTCTAACAAACCCCCGCCTTAACGTGCCAAATGCGTTGATCCAGTGATTCCCTGCGCAGTATATCCTCATCTAATGTTATTCCACTCATGTGACCTGCATCATTGAACCCTCTTAATATATTACCGTATTTACTCTATTAACTTTATTTGTTTTCAGACTCTTAGCGCAGATCCCAAGAGCCCCCTTCTGCAGCTATTAAACCTGATTCATTTTCAGTGGGGAAGGAGTGGCACTTCACTAATATTTTTTTTCTTACCAAGTCGCACTTTTGCATCATCCATCACTCCTCTGTGCGACTTCCACATTTGTCACGCTTTTTTCCAGTATGTTCCAATAACAACTATACAACAGAATAGAAGTATGAAAGGCGTGAATGGAGACTCACCATTAGTCTTCATAAACTGTACCTTCTAGAGGGTCAATGGCTCTTTAGTATGTACCTTGATGACAGATTTTAGGAGAAAAGGAGGGATGGGTGGAGGTCTTTTTTAAGTTTAGGGTGTTTTCTAACCGGCTTGGGTTAGTTTAGTAAAAAAAAAAATCGTGTTGTGTTTGCCCGGTTAGTATGGTTCGTTTGGGCTGATGTGAAAGCTGTCAGGCAAACCCTGGTGGGGACCAAACAACTGCACCAAGATCGCTTGAAAAAGGTGGTCCTCTTCCAAACAGACTCTGGTGCGGTTTCCTTGTGATGTGAAAGCAAACAAACCATTCACAGGATTTTTTGATAGCATATGTGCGATTTTAGCATCATTATAAAAGCCAAACTAGGCATACTAATCAATCTTTTCAGGAAGTGATCTTATAATTGATCTGTATAAGCCATGTATATATTTATGCAAATAATTTGGTTATTACATTTGCATGTTAGCGCGGGTATTTTCCCTGATTATTAGGTCAAAAGCTGTTAAAATTTTTGGTATTTGTGTACTTTGTCAGTTCATTAAGCTCATTTAAAAGTGTGTGACAGTGATCCCGCTGGAATAAGCTCTGAATAATTACTGTGCAAGATGCCTTTGTTTTGTCTCTTCGTCATTATTCATAACATGTGGTTGATTTGCATTCCAAGCAGACTAATGTTTTTAATCAGTTGTTTCTTTGTGAGCTCTTTGTGTCACCAAAGAACATAAATATACACATCATAAACATTAAAATGCTGCTTCCTGTCAGCACTTTGGATTTCCCAACATGGGTCCTGATGATGCAGGATGACAATCGCCAAAACTGTTTTCGATCAGCGAGTTACCTGTCAGTCTGTATGACTTGACTATGTAAAAAGAGACAAAAACTGACAAGAACCTAAAGCTGACATCTGACATGAATCTTGGTTGGCCAACATCAGACTGTTTGACTTCGTCAGTACAAAGTCGATTTATTTCTCATTTTACAACACAGGGTTGTACAAGAAGATGAAGTTTGTTTGACTGCTGGTAAACTCGCAAACGACCCCTTTCACATTTCATGTAATCATTTGACACTTTGTACAAAGAAAAATATTGATCAGCACATCTTTAAATAAAAAGATGGTTTGCAGAAATAAAATCTTTGAATTCCGATAAATAAGGTATATTAATAAGTTAACGTATTGTTTTGGTAAACGTACCAAAATTATGATCAAAAAATTCAAATAATAGCTCAACTGTAAGATAAGTGAGATTATTTTCAAATTTTAAAATCCGCATTCATTTCTTTACTTTGTGATAAGATGGGAAAGTAGATTTAGGAACATTTCAGAAACAATAATTATGAATGTTAACTTGATGTATGAATATATACAAATATACAAATTATTTTTTTTACCTCTTCCCATTAAGGAGTTAAGTACATTAACACAACCACAGGATAATTAACTGACCTAATTTGTCATTTTAGAGTTCTGCCAGTCTTGTTTTCTATTAATAGAGCTCCCAATAGCTCTTTCATCAGGCTTTAGTAGAAAAAGTTATACTTGAAACACTGAAGATTTTCTACTAAGACTGTGATTGGTGTGTCATTCAATTGTACAGAACAATAGTCCAATTCCAGTCATTTAATGCACATTAAATGAGATTCAAACTTGATATGGTTACTCTAAATGTTTAAAAATAAGTACATCATTAAATGGTTTTGGCAGACTGGCATAACCCGGCTGTTTTTCAGTTTCGCAATGATTTAATTTCAATCTATTTCTATGCTATAAAATATTTGTTGTCAAATTAACAGTAACACTGCGAAAAAGTTATCCAGTGGTTGTCATTTAAAAGAATTCAATGTCACGAAATGTCACTACTACCTAGTAAGTTGATGAAACATCATACTACACTTAAGTTCCTATCGGAGCCTTGTCCATAAAACCTGACTTAGTCTAAATAATAAAATAAATGATTGCTCTCAAATCAAGGACATTCTTACATTTGAAGATGGAGGTTTGTGGTTGTTAATTGCCATCAGGTAGTAATACTATATTTAGATTAACAGTAATATTTTCCCTGTATGCAATGAAAGTCTACAGTAAGATACTGCCCACAGCTTATAATAATAGTAATAATAATAAATTAGATTTATATAGTGCTTTTTGAAATACTCAAAGACGCTTTACAGAGGATTAGGTTATACAGTATACAGAATAGAGTTACTAAAACGCTGAAAACTATTAATTTACAGTGAAATTAGGTCTACCAAAAGCTAAATAAAAATACCCTGGCAACACTTTGGCAGGTATTCTAAGCAGAATTGTTTCCTGGGTGTCAATTGAAGCCTCTGACACAGACAAACTCTTTCATCCACAGTTCATTGCACAGACAGTCAGACACACTTGTGCAGTGCCATAGAAACTGACCTGTTGCAGCACTGTCATACCAAAATGTCCTCAATATAATTGGCTTCATTTGTTTTGGTATTTAAAAATGTAGAGAAACCACTTACCGCTTCAAAACACAGTCTGATATAATTCTCATTATTATTGTCACTTTGTAGAAAGTGCTCTGAACAATGGTAAATGGACAGTACTTGTGTAGCGCCTTTCTAGTCTTCCAACCACTCAGAGAGCTTTACATTACACATCACATTAACCCCATTCATACACTGAAGGCACAAAAAGGCCTCCACGCAAGGTGCCAACTGCTCATCAGAAACAGAAACTAATCATTGACACACACCCACACACAACCCATCGGGACTAAATTGGGGTTCAGTAACTTTGACAAGTAGACTGGAGGAGAAGGAATATCAACCCCCCTTTGTATTGACATACGTCATTATAATATCGCTAATATTGATGCTGGTGGAAATTGGTGAAGTATGTGTTGCTTTCAGCCTTATCATTCTAGGGGGGTGGGGGATAGCATTAGGCATTGCAGTCTGTGACAGTGTCTTTTTTGATACTAGCTTCTGGACTACACTAGCAACCCGACCACTAACACTTAAATCACAGATTTGGGTTTGTTATGCTAGTATTGGCTAATCAGCTTCAAGCACAGATGAGGAGTGGGGGACAGAAGTCTTGTAAGCTCAATACTCCACACGCCCAGTTTTTTTCAATTTTTACACTTATTCAGTCCCAACCGACACTGACTCAAGTGACAACACTTGAGGACATATATCAGACTTCACAAATGACTTGATACAACTGTATGTGCAGTTCTACTCCCCAAGACCTGGAGACAGATTTGGATGTGGAAAATCGGTGGACACCCCCTTTGAGGCTGTTGTTGGCACAGAAGAGAGTGAACAACATATCGGTTTGGTTGTCATTTTCAGTGAGAGTAAAACTGCTTTTTCTGCAAGACATGTTTCACTTTCACTGTCTCCTCCTGACCCATTCTCATCATATCGTCATCCTCGTCATCTCAGCACGTTTCACTGCCAACGCGTCAGGCCGTAAGTACCCCACTAGTGCAATTTAGCGTAATGTTTTAATGTGAGGTGATATAGTATAAAATGGTATATAAATTGTGTATATATATCCATCCATCCATCCATCGTCAACCGCTTATCCTGTGTACAGGGTCGCGGGGGGCTGGAGGCTATCCCAGCTGACATTCGGCGAAAGGCGGGGTACACTCTGGACAGGTTACCAGTCCATCGCAGGGCCACACATAGACAGACAACCACTCACACCTAAGGGCAATTTAGAGACACCAATTAACCTATCCTGCGTATCCCACACCTGGGAGCACCTCCAAAGATCCCACACCTCTCTCCAGGTGTGGGAGCACCCGGAGAGAACCCACGTGGACACGGGGAGAACATGCAAACTCCACACAGAAAGGCCGGGGCAACAGGGGTTTGAACCCACGACCTTCTGTTTATATATATATATATATATAATAGTATATAAAATTGCTTAAATGAAAATGCTTAAAAAAGTGCATTACAAATTAAATGTTTTATAATGGGATTTTCACCCAGGAGGTTGCTGCTTGTTTCCCATGTGAAACAATAATTAACATTCACAATAATTAGTCACCTAAAGGTACCTTCAAGCGTCATAGTTTGAAGCGCCACTGACAAAGCGGCTGTTGTTCTGGACGCTGTATTTCTTCAATGTTTGGTATGGCAGTTAGTAGTACTGCAGCCTGCTGTAAGGAAGTAATGTTCATTTAGACAGAATTGCAATTTGGCGTTCCATCTATCGTGACAAGACTTGTTAGACGCATTGTCTGTAAATAAATGTGTTTAGTGATATATTTATGAATATAACAGCACATTTCAATAGTTTATGGCCAATTGTTTATTTTATTAGTTGATGATATGAGCTAGTTTCCTGATGTAAGCTAATACCTTATGCTAAATTTATGCGTACCTGTTAGCATACTTATTATATTTACTGTGATATTCTATATACTTATTGTATAATACTTACCTCTTTTTGTGTGTGTTACAGTTTTACAAAAAATAACTATTCAAGTGAACTTCATGGCTCTCCTGCAGTTTTTTGATTAGATGTTTAAGCTGACTGGACAGCTAGGCACAGGAACCTCTAGGGAGGCCAGTACAGCTATGACGACATGTTAGTTTACACCCTACACATACTTCAGACTTATACACAAGCATTACATGAATAATGATGTAAAATGTGACCACAGAGAGAGAGCAAGACTTTTTCATCTGCCTTGGTTCTTGGGTAATGCTACATTTCTCATTGGTGTCCCAGGATGACAGAATCCTCCTTTGATGTTTGTGCTTCAATAATTCTTCACTCCAGCTCCTTATGTCACATTACTGCAGCAGCTGCCAAAAAGTGGCTTTCACCTCTCAGGCTCCTCCATGCAGCACTGACTTGGCTATGAAAAGATGGCTGTGAAGCCTATAAGCCAGGCCTCTGTGCTCTTTAAGCTACCAGTTCACTGCTCACATCCACTACAGAGCAATTATGCTCAGACGATTTCCACTGAAAACTACAGATCAGGACCCATATTTTCTTCTCAGTGAAAGCATTAGAAGGAATCCTACGCCTGTTTTCATGTCTGTCGTGTTGAAATAGTTTAGTGTACTGACCGTAGCTCTTCTTCTGGTTGGTTGGCTGCAGCTCACGCCCCACTGAAACTCATGTCTTAGTCTGTCCGTGGTGCTGAGCTCATTGGTGTAAATGCAGATTGGAGTTTGAGCTGTACAAACATTTCTGGGAGGCAAAGTTAATCTGGAGGCAGAAATAATCTCATTAAAAAATATGAAGCTCACTGGGAAAAGCCAAAGAAGCACAGTTTTGCAGCCAAATAATGTAATATCACACTGGAGCTTGTTGGAAGAGGCAAGAGGAGACACAGAGTTGATATCAGCTACTTAGCCTTGCTCACTTTCCAGGTTGATACCAGTCATAGCTTTAGTCTCAAGTCTTTAGCTAGCATTCAGATTTGAAAAAATTAAAAGGGAGTTGAATAAAAAGCAATGTAACATTGCTGACAACAAATCAAAATATAATCTAGTTAATTACATTTTTAAAAATGAAGACCCACTCAAGCAATATTATACGATCCAATTGTAACTGGCGGCTCCGAAAAACGTACAGCACGGCCCTGCACTTAGTGTATAGGTGACTGCAGAGTAGACAGTGAAACAGGGAGTAAAGAAAACTAGCAGCTCTATGAGGTTGTACTTGGGCACTTTGAGTTAAATGCTAATATCAGCCTGCTAACATGCTCACAATTAAAATGCTAGCATGTTGATGTTTAGCAGGTATAGGAATTTACAATGTTTACCATATTAGTTGAGTGTGTTAGCACTGCACACAAAGTACACATGACGCTGATGGGAATGTCAGTTTTGCTGGTTTTTGGTCACAAACAAAGTATTAAAGTTTTTGAGATACTACACTTTGGACCAACGTAGTGGACCAATCGACAGGTCGACATAGCCATCCCTAGAGCCAATGCAACATTGCTAAAAAATGTCTATATCTTTATGTAGACCAAGGAGTTAGCAGTTGATGACTAAGGCTGCAGTCGGCTGTTGCTACTTCACAGTGACAGCCTTGCAACAGATGGCTGGTGGGAAGCTGTATTTGTAAAGCAGTAACAGGAAGTGTTGTGTTTGCATTAACAGAAACTGACTGTAGTAGAATTGATTATAGCTTTGAGCAGAGAACACAGTATTAATCTTGCTTGGACGAGATATACAGCATAAAGGGAAACACTAAAGAATCAGGATAGCTCATGATAAGCGCTGGCCTAAATTTGTTAAAAAAAAAAATTAATAATAAGCCAGGAGTTTAAACCAAAATGGATATGAACAGAAATAATTCATAGTTTCCACATGATGTCATGTTTCAAGGAGAACAGGTTTCAAAAAAGACTTTATTTTCCGCAGCCCGGCAACTAGGAAGCAAGTGATACACTGTTACTTTGAGTTTCTTACTTTTGTGTTGCCAAAATGCCAGATAGTTGTTGTGCTATCAGCCCAGGAGCCTGGGCTGTCATTCTACAGAATTCCGTCCGATAAAGAAAACCTTGGCAGCAGTGTAAGGGGAGGCATTCTCCACAAGGTAAACGTAACCATCACCGCAGTTGAGCTCTGGCAGGGACCTGGCGGTTTTTAACAGTGGACAGACGGTAGCGGGTGCTGTATATGGATCGAAAGTGCCCAACACTTGCAGTTTGTGCCCATATCTTTCTTGTTGTTGAGAGGTGATCCAAATAATCGTGGGAAGGGAAATTTAACGGCTTTTGCTGTGTCACTTTGGGAAGTCCTGGTCTGTTGTTCTGCCCTCCAGGTTGCCGCACATGTCATGTGACTGACATGAATCAGAATTACAATCACTGTTATAAAATCTAAACAATACACAACCCTATTATTGACTGATTCAAGCTGCAAAACGACAATATTATGAACACAAATGTATACCACTGATTCACGGGAACAAATATATTTTTATTTTCATTAATAGAAAAGGATTGACTTATAATGTGGCCTGTCACATAGAAAAACAGTGTTTTGGCTTTGACATGCCAGTCACCTCTTGAAGAAAATGCCAACTGTAATTAGGTCTTTCAAGCTGTAACTGAAATGACTATCAGATCGGAACAGTGACGATAATAGCTATTAGAGACAATTAGAATGAGAATTAGAAAGTAAGGGAGAAAGTTCTCCACACTGTGGTACAGAGTGTGTACTGTATATGTGTACAGCCTCAATCGTGGAACTTGGCAACTTGCAGAGCCACACTTTGTGTTGCACAAGCATCATAGCAGTAATTAAAGCATGACCTGATGCTTGAGCAGTCTAATCAAACACCACTTCCTGTTGATGTTTCCCTCCATCTCACTGTCTTACAGCTGCGCTCTCACAGTGTGTTTTTGTCGAGTTGCGCTGTCGTGGGTTTGATTGTTTGAATAGGAAAATAAGCTGCAGCATGGGTTAACGTGTTTCCATAGTCCCAATGTGAATTAGCATCACAATTGGAAATTGACAGGGATCCAGACTTCTGCAGGAAGATAAATGACTGTCACTTGCACATGCAGAGTCAACTTTGGTGAACCCCTCTAAGCATTCAGATTCATGCAAGCATATGTCTGAACTTGTCATGCATTTCCCCTGCTGGAGGTCTGAGCAGGCCCTCAAACCAGCATGACTACTACAAAATAGGATCCATATTGTTACAAGCATTTTTTGATCCGCCACAGTGTTAAAGACACTTTGTGACACATGTTCACAACAATACCACGAGAGGCTGTTTGTCAGGAAACATTAGGTGGTTTTAATACGATGCTCGCTTGTCACAAGCATGTTGAGGGAGTTGTTGGCTGCTGCCAAATCCACCGTTCACTAGCAAGGACCACGGCACAACAATATGTCATTTAAAGGTTTAATGAAAAATCGGAAAGTTTAGATGATAGTGAACGGATAATTGGATGTAAAGGAGAAGGGTAATGGCAGAAAAAGGATGTAGTTTTACAGGCTGCTCTGGGAGGATGTACTGAAAACCAGGTGGAGGAGACTGAGTGTGGGGGTTCACCCAAGCCGGGCATGAGACATGAAAGAGCTGAGCACCAGATTGTATAGGAAGGGATGAGGTGGGGGAATGAAGGGATGAATGGAGGAGGGAATGAGTGATGTGCGTGTAGGTATGAATGGATGGAGGGATGAGGGGAGAAGGTGGATGGATGAAGGGAAATGGAGGGTGGGTCAAGCAGTCTGAGATGAACGGCTCAGGCTGAGTAGAAGAGGTATAGATCGACAGGTGATTAGAGGTGTGGTTGAGGCGTGACCCCTCTCCCGACCCTAAGTTAACATGTTAACTCCATAAGTGCAATGCAAAAATCAGCTGAAGCTAACCTGAGGTTAGCGAGTTGTTCACGAGTCAGCCAAATTAGTCTTGTGTAGCGTTGTTGCTGGTGTACAGCTCAGTGAGGAAACACAGTCCAGAGAAAACACACTCACACCAACATATATATCTAGTAAGTAATATCCTCTCTATGTTCGTATGATACGCACTTGATTTGGCTAACTCAGACTGCTGAAAATGTCACGTGTGGCGCGTGTGGATACGTGATGAGATAAATTAAGATTAACCTAGGGAATGAGCCCTAGGACTCACAGACACACAGGTTCTTTAAAATCGGGGTTGGAGCAGAGCAGAAACAAACCACAGGAGCTAAAATAAATGTTAACAATTTATTACAATTAAAAAATGTGTATAAGTTTAAAACAGCCTAACTAAAACCCATGTGATGCCACAGATAAAAAACAAAAGCTAACTAAATAAGAGAAATGTTCCGTGATTTCACTGCTCCCGGCACGACAAACAGTCCCTCTGGGGAATCCTCCGTCCCATGGCCTGGCAGCTCCACGGGTCGCTCCGCAGTCCTGCTCGTCGGTTTCCTACAACAGAGGAAGCACTGGCGAGTAGTGTGCGTCGTCAGTCAACCCGCACCCTATGCCTCACGACCCCGACTCTGCAGCCCTCCCCTGCCTGGTCCTCTGTGCCGTCTAGCTTAAGATACGTAAACTATTACTCATGGTTTCCCCGACCTCAGGCCTGAGTGGAAGTGCATTGGCGGACACTGGCTGCTGCGGTCATCTACTCGCGTTGCTCCTGGCTCTGCCCGAATCAGCCCGGTGTCTCCTTGCAGGCCTCTATAGTGACTGCTCTAACGGTCGCCCGCTGCTGCGTCGTCTCGGATGCCGCGCCGGTTCCTTCCAAGTCAATTACTTCCCCACAGGTCTCTCCTAGCTGCCGTCCTCCTGCTCGATGCCCCCCTGCTCAGCGCCCAACGAGCTGGCTGACTTTCCCTGCTGCTCTCTTCACTCTTCTCTCCGTCGAACCTCCATCTCCTCCGCCTGCTTCCCCGCAGTCACGCTCCTTACTGGCCTACATCATTCGTTCGTGTCGTCGCGTTCCTCTTTACATGTATGACTTGGCTCAATAATGACAACCCTTCCTTTTTTCACATTGTTAATTATCTCCTAAAGTGCTAATGTTGACCACCTGCTAATGCCCACATCAGAGTTAATTTATCCCACACCCAACATTTAGGTTGTATCCATGAGAACCCAGCCCTCTACTTCCTGAACTGCCTATTTTTGACTTTTCACAAAGTCAGTTAGTCACGGTAATTTGACACGTCACGCTGAAACACAGAACATGTCTGCTCACTCAATCTCACTCACACCAACACCCACTAACACAGTTTTGGGAACTCATGCAAGAACAGTAGGACAAGCACACAGAAAATGATTAAAGGTACATGATTGTCCTGACAAATGACGCTCCACAGCAGCAACATGTACACTGAAAACATCCAGAGGCAGCAAAGGTCTGAGAGTGCTGAAGAGGCTTCACAACATCATCATAAAAAAAAACTTGTTGCGAAACAAACCGCCCGCTAATCAGGACACTGACAAATAAGACAGATTCCAGGTGGAATAAACTGTACGAACCGATATTTCATCATGACACGCACACAAACATGCAAACACACAATGTACACGTGATGCAGCCAGGACCATCAGTTTCAGATCACACTGCAGCACATGTCAAGGCTGCAGGAGTGCTCCACCTCCACCGTTGGAAGCACCTGGCTATGAATCCCCACTGAACAAAAGTTAAAACAGGTGAGGCTAAAAACTGTGCTGATGGCAACGAAGTCAACAACATAATGGAAGAGATACAAAAAATGTATGGTACGCTACAGATGGTGGCGGTGGAAGTTGTCTCAATTAAAGAGACTAGAAAAGGGCTAGAAGAGAGCTAGAAGTACGGCTCGGAGATGCAGAAAAATAGATATAGAGGACATGCATGCTAGTACGGAGAAAAACAAAAAGAAACTGGAAACACTGTGGACGTGAGAATAGGACCTGTAAGATGGAAGCAGGAGGAACAATGTAATAATGGTCTGACTGAAAGAAAACCTGGAGCAGAAAGGCAAAGTGAAGCAGAAAACAAAACGGGATGATGATTCTTATGAACAAGAACTTAAGCTTTGTCAGGCTGAAACAACGACAAGATAAAGAGGGTTGACTTATTTGTCTTGAAGCCCTAATCAATAGTTATGCAATATTACACTCACTGGCCACTTTATTAGGTACACCTTGCTAGTGCTAGGTTGATAAACAGTATTAGAGTTTAAGAGTCTATATCTCTTCCCAGAAAGCAGCAGGGTGAACAAGCTGTGGCTGGGTGGGTGCTGTCCTTTAGTATCCTTTGGGCTCTGCGTAGACACCTCGCCTTACCGATATTACTGATGCTCGGGAGATGGGTACCAATGATCTGAGCAGTTTTAATCACCCGCTGCAGAGAATGAAAATGAAAAGTAGCTAACCAGCCTTTCAGCTCGCTTTGCTCTCCGGTCCTGGGCCGTGCACATCCCATGCCAGTTTGTGATGTTTCCAGTCAGGATGCTTTCTACTGCTCCTCTGTAAAAGATGGCACAGTTTCTAGCCCTTTATTTAACATTCTTCTAAAATGATTAACAATGACATTTTAGTATAGGCTTCAAACTTTAGCTGACAACCAGGTTAAATGTTGCAGATTAAGTATACAATTTCACTGAACCAAATGTTATAAACATCAGGTTATATTGCTAGACAGAGTAAGTTAAATCACCATGACAACAAGCCCTGTTGATAGCACTAGACTATTACCACTAGTATAGTGTTTTGTTCCTTCTATGGTACAGAATACAGGCACACATTTAAATATATTTCTTTACATTTTGGAGCAATTCTTCATACTACTAGATTACACTGTGACAATGTCAGATACAGCACCAAAATAGCTTCAAAATGTCTATGGAGAACTGAATAAAAGTTCTTAGAGAACCTAAAAGCTGGAATTCATATATTGCTGTCTTTCCTTTTTCAATTTTAGAAGACAGAATGAGGTAAAAATGTTTTTTGGTTTTTTTGCTTGTGTGGCACCATTTTGACTCTTTAGGCTCTTGGCTGTTTCACCATGACTATAGGTGGGTTACCATCCACCTGTTTGTTTGAGCATTTTACTTTGCACATTAAAAATCCTGAGTGGAAACAGCAAACATTTATATATCGCAGAAAAGCTTTGCTGAGGTAGAATAATTGGTTCATTGATAAAAATGCAAAATGCAACAAAGTACAATGGAAACAGACTTAGCGAATAAATCATGACGTAGATCACTTTTGCACCTAAATATCTTCATAATTCATCTTTAAAACGTTTTGAAAATGATGATGTTGACCTTTTTGAAATGTTTGCTGGGTACAAGTACAAAATAGTATGGCTGGAGCCACCGGCAAAGACTGGGAACTGCTGGTTTCAGGCAAGGATACAGTTTGCCTCAGGACTTTCAGTCAAGGCTCCCCTCTTCAGACAGCATTCACTTTCTGAGCCGGAGTCTAAAGCAAAAGAGCTCAGAGATAACAGCACGTTTAAGGAATGTAGTATTTAACTATATTGTGCTCTGCTGAATTTAGACTGAAAAAAATGCCCCGAGCAAATCTAGGACAACATGCCTGGTCACTGCTGTGAAATGCTGATCTTTGTCGTGGCCCTGCTGTGTTGGTTTTTGTCTGCAATTACGTTCGCTCCAAGATGTTTGTCATAATTTGGAAATGTATTAAACCAGACACATGTTCACCCTCTCTGACTTGCCATGATGTGACTTGGGGGGTATCATGTCCTTGTTTTGTTGTTTTAGGACAATGTGTTGCATGGAGGCATTCGCTGAAGGAGTCCTAACATGTCCCCCATGGGTGGACAAATACACTACACTCCCCCTTCTTTCTGTCTCCCCATAGACATATTATACTTTATTAGAAGTATTCATGGAATTACATTTTCAAGGGCCAAATTTTATATATTGTATATTATAATATGTTGTAATTTGTTTTTATGGTTAATAATTCAAAAACTGAAAACAAAAATATTTCTAACACAACCCTGCATTTTATGTTACTCCCCCACCCATTATTTCAACTTCTCTGTCACTCTTCATTCTACATCTTCTAAATGATTCACACACAGTAATAAATACATTTTCACAAAATCATTCAAAAATCTAAGAGAGTCACACATTTAATTCATGCATATGAGAAGTAACCTGAAATGAACTGGAAACACATTTGAGTGTGACAGCCTGCGGTGTTAGACCGTTAGCTGGATGGCTTGTCAGATGTAATTGACTTTCCACAGTCTTTGCTGTCACTCTCCATCGTAATTTGATAGGCTCATGCAGAGAAGCTTTGAGAAAAAAATACATCTCTAATGAAAAAGAAGTCTTTGTCACAGGTAGAATGTGTTGAAAATGTATTGGTGCATGCATATGAAGCTAAGAAAGTAGCATAACCTGTGCTTCTGTCACAGAAGTTCACTGAAGCAAGCACTGGAAGACAGAAATATTATGTTTTCTTGTTTATCCAAAAATAGTTTTTCCACCTTGCCCATGAAGGATTGCCTAATTTTACTAAACATGAACTGTGCCAGTAGATGGTGCTATTCTTCATACTGACATGTTGCTTTCAGAGGAAACCCAGCATTCCATGCACCATCACTGTATACCTCTGCTGTTGAGTATCTTAAAGCATTTCATTATAGTTATTAAGTCTGATTTATCTAGTTCACTTTTTCAAATCTTTTCACACGGTTCTCTTTACTGACATGTAGCTAAGTAGTTCATCTCATATCCAAAATGTACTAATGCAACCCAAACACTTCATACACATCTCAGGATTAACTTGTGTACTTGAACACTGACAATTGTCTGCCAACAATAACACTGAGTCAATCATTGTATATTGGCCATAAAAATAATTATCAATAGGTAGCATTGCAGAAAATGTCACTGTTGTCTTTGTATCTTTCATTTATTTATTTATTCATCATGAACCAAGGCTATTTTTTTCCTTGATGACCTCTGAAGATTTGCGCCAGGCGGGGAAACCTCTTTAAATAAGGCAGAATCCAGAACGTTTTGTAATTTTATGGGACGATGTGGCCTTTCACTTGGGTTGGACTGGTAATCTGGCATATCGGGCAAATGCCCGGTGGGCCGACGCACCTTTGGGGCTGATGTAATGTAAATTATGTATTTATGTATTAACTGTTTTTAAAAAATGGGCCAATGATTACCCCCCCCCCCCCCCCCCCCCCCCCCCTCAAAGATGCAAAAACAACCGATATGTTTGCTACCGGGGCTGCAATAGCTTCAACATCAGCTGCGGTACCCGACGTAGAGCAGGCACAGGCACTGGAAGGAGTAAAGGAGAGCCGTGGCCCCTGCCAGGCAGAGGAGGAGGCGTGTGTTAGCGAGTGACAAAGTGACAGGGCTGAGTGAGAGAGAGAGCAGGAGGAGAGTGGAGGTGAAGCAGGAAGTGTGAGTAGCTCAACTTGTAGGGAGGGTCATTTACACTGGGGACGCTGGGGACATGTAGCCACCACTTTTTGAAAGCATAAAAGCTTTATTTGCACAATAAGCCTGCAATGCAACGTAAATACAGAAGAAAACTCTGTGTTGTCCAAATAAAGTAACTTAAGCTAAAAACAATAAAAAGCTACTGATTTCTGCATTATGTTTTATTATATTTTTATATTCTGAATTGTCATCTGGCACCTGAATTTTGTGCTTCCCTGGTGCAGAAAATGTCTCAATGTCTCCAGAATGCAGGGGCCCCTTAGACCCCCCTATCAACTATTTCATTAATACAATTTTCTAAATAGTTAGCCTATTAAAATATATTCTTGTCTTGTTATCATGGCCCCAATCTTGTGCAATGTTACGTCTCATGGGCTAAGAGTTTCGTCACACCCCTAATCTAAGCCCTTAAATGGAAGGATGGTGTATTGGTGAGGGGTGTCCGAACGATTTTGGTGGGCCGCCTGGGCCAAAAATGCCAGGGCCCATTTTTTGTCTCAGTCCAGCCCTGCCTTTCACCATCTCTTCCAGTCACAAAGCAGTTGACAGCCAATTTCAGGACAGTGTCACTTTTCCTTACACCATATTCTCAATTCCTCATCCCCATAGAGAAAATATTTTCCTCATGGAGGTGTGGCTGGTTATGACCACCAGCCACATAATCAGACAACCCTCTTGGACACAACGGATGGACATATCTGCAAAAGATTGCCAAGGATAGGTCAGACTCGGATGGATCAGACAAGCAAAAAGATCAGGCAAAAAAGTGGAATAAAGCATATTGAAGCATATTGCAGTGTCCATGATTCATCTCTGTGACATTTACCGTGAAGCAGCATCCAATCCACTTAATTAACCTCATTGATGTTGTAATGGAGTCATGCTTTATGCTACATAAATAAATACAATATACTTTTATACTGACAGTGACAGTGGTGACACTAATTGTAATGCTACCTGTTGTTAGTGATTTTATGTTCCATATGTGCATTTTGAAAATGTGAAATTGTTTTTTTTTTTTTTTAACTATAAAAAGGGGTGACTAAATGTACTTTAACATGCTCACCATCTTAGTTTAACATGCTTACATTTGTGCGGCTGAGGCTGATGTGAATGTCATTATGAAGAGGATTGCCAAAGTTGTTACAGTTCATGCAGTATTTGTGGATATATTTCTGTCTGGACCAAAGTGGTGGACCGACAACAATGCCATATCATTACTGCACACATGACAAAATCTGATCATGGTTGCTCACAGCACGGAAAAGTGCCGGTCTCCCAATCCTGAACTATTATGACCTGTTGCCTGAGATCTGCATCTTTTTTCATTCACTGTATATAAATAATGGCTTTTATTACATGTTTTTCTTGGCAGTATATTTTGGCTTATATTTGCACATGAGATGTGATATTTGTTTGGAAAAGGTTGGTGATCAATACGTTGCTTTCAGATGGAATTCCAGCATTCCCAGCAGCATCATTTTCTAATTCTTTGGAAATAGTTGAGAGAAAACCAATTGGGGTTTTTCATGAGCTACATAAATTTGGATGTCTGTTGGCTGCTGGTGTATTTCATTAACCCAGGATAAAACTAATTCCCATTTGAAAGGTTATGTGTCGTTTCTGAGATTCAGAACATTAATACAGCAGCAAACAACTATTTGCCATGTAAATATATAGTGGAGTAATGGCGCAGAGAATGACGTCACACTTCCCTTGAAATGAATGAAATTCACTGGAGAGCAGTGATCCACTGACCGGCTGCTGCCCTGCTGCTGCTCCCCATGGGATCAGACCACTGATGGGCAATGAAGTGTCAGATCTCTGTGATGAAGGACCAACACAATGCTGCATGACTGATGCTGTCCACTCACAGGTCGCTGGCACACCATTACTCTTATCTGTTCAGTCCAGCTCTCCGTGCTTCCAGGGCCACACATTTAAGCTACATATTATTGTGATTTGAGAATGCTGCACACTTTAGAATCTGGGTTTACATGAAGCCTCTATGTCAATGTTGAAATCTATGTCAATGTTGAAACAGATAGCTCATTCACAGTAAAATTAAACAGTTAAAGGGAGTGGTTAAAGCCTTATCTGTTCAATAGAAAAATAATGCTGTTATAGCCATGCAAACACTTTAGGGTACTACTTACTCTCGGTTAATGGTGATCAAACGGATAGGGAAAACAAAATCATTGCTGAACCTATCAATAGTTAAATCAGCTTAGTCACAACAAGCCCTCATCAGGGGTTCCCCTACTGTGAGTGGTGAGAAGTCCTCGTTCCCATTTCTGACTAAACAGAACATTGAAAAGTGATCTTTTCCCTGACATTATCAACAATGTGATCATCAGTTACTTAACTGTCCACATAACTAAAATACACTGTTTACAAATGTTATACCTAGTACATAATAAACATGCTAAATTGTTACATGGATAGTTAATAGTAGTATTAAATGTTTTCTTTAGTGGTCCCAGTAATATATTTGAGTCAAAAAATAAATGCAGTTCCACTCATATCTTAAGAAGCATATGACAGTCATTTACACATTTATTAGTCCTTTCAGAAAAAATCAGTGTGTCATACCAGACAGCTGCTCACAGGCTCGTGCAGACTACATGACTTTCATTGTCGGCCGATGCTGCTTTACAAACACAAACATCACCCGAGTGCTTTACAAGTTATACTATTGACTCGTGCAGACTACACGACTTTCAGCGTCAGCAGATGGCCGTGCCGTTCACACAACTTGCCGTCATATGACAGTCTTGAAGTTGTTGTGGCGTTCACACTACGTGACTGATCGGTGACAGGGGGTCACACACACTACAGGAGCTGACAGCGGCTGTGTCACCTGACGCTGGTCTCCAAACCAAGTTTTGTCAGGAAAACAAACGTGAAATGGGAAATTATGCGAACCTGCACACGAAACACCTGTTTGTTATTATAAAGATGGCAATTATAAAGACAAAGAATCTGGGTGAAAGGATGGATTAGCACACGCAGGTAGCAGGATTGTCTGAGCTACAAAGAGAGCTGCAGGTGAGTAAAAAGGTGCAGCTCCCCGACACCCAGTTAACTCCTGACTGTGAGGTTACAACTCACGGCCCAAAAAGGAGAACAACAAACGCACGTGTACATTTTCAGCTGAGGACTGCGGCTTACTTTGGCTTCAACTCAACAATCAATCAGGATTTCAGTTAAATGTGTTGTGAACTCCACCAGACGCACTTCAAAGAAGGTCAGATGGTGTCAAAAGAGGGAGGGAAGTTTCCCTCCCCGAGAGTTGACCTTTTCACATGTAAAACCCAGAGACATCGCCTGGTGTTGGTAAGGACCGAAAGAGACTCAATCAGACAATGAATCGCTTAAGGATTGTGTATTCAAAGAGCCTTAGTGAACCTTTCTAGCCGTAAAGGTGTCACTAAAGACAGTCCACAGGACAGGAAAAGGGGCGATCTGACCCCTTCTCCCTCCAGCAGGTCACCTCCAGCCTCAACCTGACTCTTTTCTCTCCACAGAACGGCTGAGCCATAAACCACCATTTCATTCTCTGATAACCGGTGCGATAAGCCAGGAATGCAGAGAAGAGAGACCATAAAAACCCCTGTTACTGGAACCAAGCAAGGTTCCAGTATAACTGTGTTTATTCTGTTTGAATAATAACCTTGCTAAGTGAGCAGCGGTGTTTGCCTCTGAGTTTAGTAAGTAATAACCCTGTTGTTATCCTTTAGTGATGTTTGAAGACTAGCAGACCC